>NW_009260342.1:608724-623028 GCF_000687185.1 Egretta garzetta
GAGACAATGTCAAATTAACTTCACTTGAGTAGCTAATCTCTCTTGTAAAAAAAAGGAGAAATCAGTTATTAGAAACCTGGAACAGATTAACTGGTTCTCCTGATGGCATGTCATGTGAGTCTTGAGACTTCTCAGATCTTAAGAAGGTGCTTAGTTGACTTTCATGTATATCTTCTTTACCTGGCACTGAACTTCAGAGAACATTGTAGCAGTATCTTCACTGTTTCCTCCTACATGTCATGCATATTTAGGAGATAAGGACCACAGATAAGGACACTAACATTAAATGAATTTTCTGTATACTTTTTAAGAGATTAACTTCCTTTTATTTATGAAAATGAGGCAGAGGGCATTGCCCTATAACCAGAGGAAGGTCTGTCGGGTGGGTGGGAGAGGGCGAGATGCTACTATTTAATGTAGCCTACCTTCTCACAAGGCTTCTGTCATTAAAGAAAAGCTTTAAGATGGGAGATAAATTCCAAAATTGTCCCCTGTGCAAACGTTGTCCAGATACTACATGATTATATTGTTTGGCTTAACCCTTCTACCAGCTCCATGCTGTGCTGTTGAGCTTTGCCAGTGGCAAGTGTTAGTTTGCTGCCCCTTTAACTCCCTTTTTTCAGGTCTCTGGATAGATTTTCTGGGTCAAAGGGATAGATATGCCTCCTCCCGTCTAAAGGAAGCCATGAGCATCCTTTCTGTCACAGAGATCATTGAATACAAACTGGATCCTACAAAATCAGATCATTTGCGTTGTCTGTTTGTTCTTTGTTCCTAATCTACTTTTCAGGCCTTTTCAGAAGTCATGTTGTTTCAAAGTGCAGAGGGAGTCAAAGTGAAGACTCCTCAAAAAGTTCTTCTATCCGCAGAAGGAATCTTGGCCTCAGAGGGAGTTAAGGGACTCCGAAAATCTCTCACTAGAAAAGAGTTAACATAATAAGCTTTCCACTTATTTTAAGCCAGCCTTATTTTCAGTGCACATGTATCATTTCCAGTTCATTTTTACAGTCTCGTGAGATACAGTTTTGCTGTTTTGCCCATGAGAATGTTACCTACAATCTCTGTCTGAAATTATGGTCTTTTGACATATAATCCAAGTAAGTGGATGCTTCTAGGAAGGGCAGTCTTAATGGGTTAAATGGTGACCTACCAGACAGTGACTGTTCATCCTAGTGCTATCATCCCAGTAGGTGTGAAGGGTTCTTCTTCAAAACTATACTCTTTCTTCTTGAGTAAGTGCTGTCCTATGGAAGTCTTCATAAAGCAGAGAACACTCAGCATGGCAGTCAGCAGGAGACCTAAGGAGGCTGTAGAGAGCCTCTAAAATTTTCCCTTTCCTGACCCTTATCTCACCATCTTGACTGCAAAATAGTCAAGAGTTGTCTGCTTTGAGATGGGCTTGTTCCTTCTCCAGAACTCTTGAGCTTAATGAGATCTGCTAAAATGCTCTAGGCCTCTACATGAGCTTAAGAGGGTTCTTAAATGACACCTGTTGGAAAAAAGATGCTGCTGCACAGATGCTTAACTAGGCAGATAAGCCTCTAAGACAGGCTGTCATAGAAACTGCTGGCCTTCTGCAAAAGGCTAGTTAAAAGCTCCTTGGAGGAGGATACCCACATGCCTCATTTCTGGGATCCTTGCCTGCAGGCGTAATGTCTTCGAGCTGTGCAGGCTGCACACTCCTCCCTCATTTACTCAGGAGCAGCAAAGCCTCTCAGGTTGAAAAACAAGAGCAGCCGGATAATTGAGAAGCAATATGACATGATGATAAACCCCTAACTGTTCCTGTGCTTTTTATAACAGTTCCTGTTTAGTAATAGTATATATTTTTAGTTTTGACTGTTGTATATTGAAAACCACAAGTGTGTAGGTAATTATGAACAACTTTCACATTTGCAAATTTTTTAAAGATTAAGATGAGATCTGCATGATATTAAAGCATTTACTTCCAAATGCCTACTTAAACATCTGACCTTTGGTTTTTAAAAAGTAATTATCCAAAGCTTATTTAATATGGGCTCCTTTCTGTTTCCCCCTGTGGATGATTTGTATGTACTTTCATGTTTCCATTATAAAATTGCTGGAGGGATATTGCTAGCAATGATTTATGTGTCTGCACTTTGGTATTTTTGGTCCTTCTAAAATAGATGGAGAAGTTTAAGATGAATCTTATAAATCAGTGTGTGGTAAATGAAGTAGGATTTTAAATAAGAGATTGTGGAAAAATGAGCTGAGGCTTCTTTTTCATAATCATAATCATTAAACTTGGCTATGTCAGAATAGACTTGCATGCATTAGGAAAAAATAACTCAAGTATGTAGATCAGTGGTTATAAAATGTGTTGTTAAAATGGGTGGATAAGGCACTGCCTTTGAAATCGAAAGCGTCTTGCTGTAAATCCAAACATGAGTAGAAGCCTTACTGTAGATTGCCAGGTGCCACCTCCAATTCACTCAGCTGTCAAGGGGTTTATTAGTCCTTCAGGTCCAGCAGGCCCAAGCTGGTCAGTGTGAAACTGCAGCGGTTTGTGCCTCAGGTCCAAAATATTGCCTTGATTTGGGAGTTAACTCTCCCTTTGAGGAAAGAGGAAGGTGCAGATTGTTTTCTGTTGCCAGGAGTAGTGGAGTGCTGCTCAGGACTGCTGTATACAAAGGTTTTAAGTCCTTTTGGTGTTCTGATTTTAGGGTGCTTGTGCATCGAACAGGTTATGTCAAGTCACATGAGGGAGTCTGTGAGCTGCCCCTTGCCTGGTGGGGCTAGAAAAAGAGCTGGGGATTCTCAAGGCAGGAGGAAACCTACTTCTGCTGCATTTGCTATCCATGTGAAGAATGCGCTCATATAAGAGGAGTACCAGGAGAGTGTTGGATTCATTTCAATTCAAGAACAATGTGAGCTTCAGGCAGATCAGAAAAAAAAAATATTTAGAAAATAAATGAAAACTGGTTTGGTTTTCTTTAGGGTTTTTTTTTGGCAGTGCCAGGGTATACACAGGACACTAATTCCTCACTAATCCAACAATTAGACACAATACTCCTACTCAAAAAACAACAAAATCTGATCAATCAGTTAGTTAAGAAGAAAACACAATGTTTGTGATGGCTTGTAGTTATGCCACTCCTTTGTAGATTGTATGTACACATAAAACGTACACATAAAATCCTCTTTGTTAGGAAATGAAAGTTGTTAATGTCATGACTCTCTGGAATGAACTATTGACTTCAGATTGGTATTTGGAATAAAACTGAGGGTACTATGAACTTATTTTTCTGCTGCTGGTGTTCTAGCATTATCAGTGTTATGACTGAAATTCACAGCCAGACATTTTTTCTATTTAAAAGAAGTATAAAAAGCAAAATAACTGTTGTTTACTTGAAATATTTGTTATCCTATTTGGCAGAAGGGTTTCCTATTAATGAAGCAAGGTTCAGTCCTGCTACAATTGTGACCTCTAGTGGAAAGAGTCAGTTTGTTATCATAATGATTATGCATTGAATTGCAAAGTAATTCGCAGCATTGCAATATTCATTACGTTTAATTTTGTAGCTATTCCAAGACTCATTAACGGTAAAATGCCTTCAAGGCACCATACTATCAATGTAAAAAAAAATACAGTTTCTTCCCAAGAATACCTCTGAAAAGTCTCTGTAGATTTTTATAAAAGCTAGTCTTTATAGAAAGTGTCTCAGACTCTCAGGAAGAGGCTTAGAAAAATACTGTGCAGAGCAGAAATTTCTTGGAGAAGGTTTTCCTACAAAAAGTCCTGTTGTTATCCCACAACAATATGTATTGCAGTGACAGTATTACTTGTGTGCAAATCTGTGGGGACATTTTTAGATACCAGCTCTGAAAGACATTGTAAGAAAAGATTTATCATGCCATTAAACAAGCAGACAAGAAGATTTGTAAAATATCATCTAGGAAAACAGTCTGAACACAAAGTACATAGTACAGCAAATGAGAATTGCATATGGTATTTTTCATATTTGGATGAACACAAAGCTCTAATCTATAATCTTAAATAATCAAGACGTGTAGGCTACAGACAGGAGAGTCTCTTCCATCAGCAGAGACAACGTGTGCACTGCGAGCAGGGCTGTCGTCCTGTGTCCTCTGGCCTGAGCTGCCCCTGGCTAGTTTTCCAAGCAGGACCCGATGAATAGTTTCAGTTAGGCTGCTCCAAAGGAGCCTCATTCAGGGTATGTGTTCACCTTCCCCTGGAAAAATCTCAAGGTCTTGATTGTCAAAATAAAAAGATGTTGAACAAAAGTGGGGGAGTGGTGTTTCTTGGTTTTGTATACAATGCAAGTGGAAATGTAGCCTTTTTCACCCCTCTCTAGTCCGTAGAGTGGTTTTTACTTTCTTTGATTTTTAAATAATCAGACATTGTCATTGTATTATTCACTGAATGAATGTCTGTACACTTGTATTCCCAGCTTTTGCAAACCAGAAAGCAGACTGTTTGATACAGATATCAGTTTGCTTACCTATGAAATAGTTTTGATCTTTGGCTGGTAACAGAAAAAAGTGTATTTTGTACTTGGGGTGTGTGTGTTTTATTTTGGTTTTTTTACAGTTTGAGCATGAAAGATCGTACATGATTAATCATAGCTAAGATCAGTTACTTGGAAAAAATCCTATCAACTAGAATATTTATTACATTTTCTTGATACCCTGCTTGTTACAGTATTCTGCACTGTTCATGAAAACCAGCGTTGACAGGTACTGAAACGATTGAGAGATGTCCGAGAGATGTCCTGTCACATCCATAGCACCTGACAAATTGAACTGTGAGATTCCAAAAGCTCCAAAGGGCTGTTGTCTTCCCCAGCCAGGAGTTTGGAAACTGCCTTGGGGCTTTAATGATGAACTTTGAAGTGTAGCAGGGAAAAGGGAAGCATTCCCTAGAGATTTGCAGCATCTAGTTATGATGCTACATAGTGATAAGTAATAGAGAGGAAAGATGTGTATGCTGGGACTGATTGAAGTCTTTTTCTTCTTATTTTCAGGGTATGAACATAATCTTCCATGTAGCCTTGGCTCTCTTAAAGGTAAGTCATTGATTAGAAAGGGTTTTTAAAATTTTATTAAACTGTATGAAATTTCTTCTTAGCTTAATGTATCATGTCTAAGGGAACAATAATAGTGGGACTTCTGGAGGAGGGAACAGAGGAGAAATATCATCCATTTGAGTAGAGATGTCTTCAGAATTGTACTTATGGTGGATCTGTTTTTATTAAAATTAATTATGTCATAAAGTTCCAGGAACAAGGAGTGCAGTCTAAGGATTTAAATGTCTCGTGTAATTACTATTAAGAAAACAATTCTGATTAATTTCACAGTGTATTTATTTTGTGGCTGTGTTCTTTCATATAACTGTTCAAGAAAGATGTGATTGAATATTATTTGGTATCAAATATATTTGTAATGTCAAGAGAGGAATGGCTATCTTTTATAATATGGGCAACTTCTATCTTTGGCTTGGACACAGAATTTACCTAAACAAACCAACCAACCAACTGGTAGGTAAAGCACTCGCCCTTTTGATGCCAGTGAGATAGCTCAAAGTTAACTTACATTAACCTTCACAAGTTGCCGCTAGTTCAAAACCAGCCCATGTGCAGGCACATGGTATGGAATTTGTAATGTCACCTTTGAATTCAAATTATATTCCCATCAAATATTTTAGGCTAAAGCTCAGGGTAGAACAGCCTGTCATTCCTAACACAACAACACCATAACATGGACACAGGCTAGTATCATTTGACTTTTGCTAGTCCTCTGGTATGTTATCCTTATCATTTACCTAGAAAGGGCAAACAGGTACTAGTTGAGCTATTCAGTAAAGAGTAATTTTCAGAGACTCAGCTTCTGCGGCACAAAGTCCTACAGTAAAAGTGCTCCACACCAGGAATATAGATATGCTGCTGCTGTGAACAGAGCAACGGGAAAATTCAAAACACTTGAGGTCGGGTAACTTGGGGGAAGTACTGCAGTGCTGGTGTGAGATAGTATGTAGCATTATGGTAAGGAAATGTCCAAAATAACTTGTGTTTTACACTAACACTGTAATTGTGTCAAATGGTGGTGTGACTTTCTACATGAGTATATGTATTAAATGAAGTCACCTATAAACAGGAAATTTGTTTTATGTATGTTTCCGGGCAAGTGCTCCTGCACATATCTGAATTTGTAAGAAGGGGGGAGGGAAGTATGTGCTCTTTTCTTCCTGTTTCATATGTATTATTTGCTATTTACTATAGGAGTTTGTTAGCTTTCTGGTTTTTAAGGCCAGTATGGATAAAGCGAATCTAATAGATTATGGCAGGATAGATTTTAAAAGAAGTGAAAGCAAACATCCAAGTGATGCCCAACAGGTGTGCTGCCATAGTAGGAGGAACAGGTTCTGGAAAGTGGTAGAGATACCAGCTTATGGATCTTAAAACTGAAGAAGAAGAAGAAAGAAAAGGATGAGTACTTGCACTGAGCTGAAAATGGCTGGCAAGGTTTTCAGGAAAGGAGAACTTTGTTCAGTTTGATTACCAAGGATGGCTTTGAGACCATGGGTACCCACCCAGTGGTCTGTTTTCCATACGTTTCCTGCTGCTGCTAATGGGATTGGTAGAACTGAGGTTAGCAGCAGAAAAACCATTTAGAAAATGTGATAATGTTGGAAAGGACTAAAACCCTTAACTCAAGGATGTCATACTGCAAATAAGGATTTTTTTTTTGTGTTGAATAATTAGCCCAATTTCTTTTAACAGAAAGTGCTCGGTCTTTTCATTTGATATATATTCCACAACATGGTGCTTATCCAATTGAACGTTTCTCTTTGGCTGTTCCAGAAGAGGAAAATTCAAGAAAGTATTTTGTCAGTCTTATTATAACAATTTTCTAAATTTAATAATTTTAAGAGTTAGTTTTAATTCTGCTTATAGCAGTTCTTGTTTTATATATATAAATATATATATATATGCAGTACGCTGTATCTGCCTGTCCTGGCAGTAATGGGCTCTAAACGGTAAGGGAGGTGTCATCCTGAGAAAGTATTTCTATATTCAGCCAAAAACAACTACAAAGAAAATACAGGTAAGTAAGATAAGATTCTAAGTCAGAAGCACTCACATAAGAGCACAGTTCCAGAGTGGTACCAAGATGGAGTGGGTGATTATATACAATTGAATTAGAATACAATTTGCTTTCAGCAGAAATCACTGTTCTGTTAGGGAAGAAAATAATTTTGTACTCTGAAACCCGAAGTAATCTTTTGTCCTATTCACATGTGCTCATCATCTCTCCTAATCATTAGAAACAAAGTGGTTTAGTGTACCAGTCTTTTTAAGTTACAGAAACTGAATGTGCGTGCTGCAGAACAACCACTTTAAAAACTGTGTTTCTAAGGTCTTGTTTCTCTGATTCTGAAATGAATGAAAACAACCCCCAAGAATTTTTTCTTTGTTAAAACAGAGGAATTATTCTCTCTCATCCACAATCTTTTGGATTATTTTTAATTTGGATGAGAGCATCCTTCATCAGTGGAATATCTGAGTCTTTACTGTGTAAATGCCATGTTCCTCACTTCCTTGTGAAGCGTGTGCCTCACAATCCCTCATTAAATAGCAAAGGAATAGAAGCTTTTGTCTTGAACTCCCTTTTAGTAAATGCAGTTTCTCACTGTTAAAACCAGCTGCTAGTACTCAAAGTGAATGCTTGTTAGTTTTGAAATGACAGTACTACTTCTGTGACCAATTACCGGAGACATCTCGATGCAGTAATCTTTGGAAAATAAACATATATTTAAGACATGAGGGGAATCCTTTCCCTTTCCTTCTCCTACATTCGGAGTATGATCGTAGCAATGAACAGCTAGAGGATTAAAGCTCTTTAGCTATGGAGGCCATCATTTGTAATAGGACATTAATCTGTTTTCTTACCGAAGGAGAAGCACGGTCTTTTTTTTCTGTAGCATCCAAATGTTATGTTTTCTAATGCCTGTCCGTGGTTTTTGTGTACTTTGCAGTATGCTCATCTGTCAGGCTCTCCAGCTGGTGGCAGTATTTTACAGTTTGTTATTAATCATTTAGTTACATCACATAGAGACTGCACCTGAATTAACATTTAATAAGATGAACTGATAGAAAATCAAATCCCTCTCCTTTCATTTTCTGACCATCAGAAAATATAGTGAAGCATTGGGGTGTAAAAAGAGCTCCAGTGTTGAAAAAGGCAGTGTAGAAAACTGTAGTTTAGAACAACTCAACAAACAACGTTGATATTTTCATTTTAAAAATCCCAGTGAAGACCGGTAATTGAGAGGAAAATGTACCATTCCAGTTGCCAGTGTACTTTCTGATCCCTTTTGTCATCAACTAGTTAGTTTCTTTGTTGGAAATTACAAAGTAAACATTAAAATCTTCACATATGCAAAGAAAAAAAAGATCAATAATAAGCTTTCTTTCATATTTTAATATTTCAGTAATTATTTCCTTAATCTTCTGTTTCTGATCTTGCTACCTTAGCAAAAACAGCTAAATGCATGCTTTATTTTGGAATTAGCAGACTGAGGCTAGTATTAAAATATATGATTCAGGAGAAATCAGGCTCTAGATTAACTACTGTTGTAGTTGCTAACTACTGAAAAGGTAGGCAAGAATACATGTTAACTGGAAATGCAAAAATTAAGCACAGGGTTTTAAAATAGGTCCATATCCAAACATTCTTTTTGAGGGTTCATCTGCTTATGGAATGTGATTCATAACATCACTTAAGGTCAATAGTTAGGTTGTTGAGCTTTCCTGTGGGTGACTGTTAAAAACATACCTCTTAACGCCACAGGAAACCCATAGTTTTGATCAGGAAGGTATATAATATTCAAATTGAATTGGGTAGAAAATAGTGAGAAACAATAATGTAATGTATTTGTTACTGCTTTTGTTTCCCAGCCAGTGCATTATTATCTTACAGAGATTCACTTCAATACATATATTACCTTAAAACCAGTACTTTTATGTATCATTCCTTGAACTCAGACGAATGTGAGCAGCATTTCTAATGGTGCTTATGAGTTCTTACACTCCTTCTCACTGCATGTTATCAAGTGATAACTGTATATTACACAAGCAAGTATTTCTTCATTATTTCTGTTGCCACCTTTCAGCTTCAATGCAGTTTGTGTCAGTCAGTGCCCAACAGATTAGGGAGAAGCATACTGGTTACAATGGCAGGGACAGCAGATGATGCTGTTAATTCAAGTAGTTGATACAGAGACTCCCTACATTAAAAAATAAAAAAGTGTCAAAATTACCTTGGATAAGGAAGGTTGTATGTTATCTTTATATTGTTCTGTATCTGAACTGAAAAGGACCTCCTGGGCCAAAGCAATTCTTCTCTGCTATATTATGCTATTATGTGACATGGATTCCATTTCATAAACTGGTAACAGCAGCAATATTGCTGGTGGAAGGCCATTTCCCTGATTCTGGTTTGAATTTATTACACTTTATTTATTACATTTTACACTCATCTACTCTTATATCAGCATTGCCCTTTATCTTAAATAGTCCCCTTCCAGTGATACTCACACTAATGTTTATCACCTTGAAGTATTTATAGATACCATTCATATTGTTTACTAAATAAACCAATGTTCTTAGAGTTCTTGAACTCTAGTTCTCTTCTGCATCTCCTCAATTCTGTATTAATCTTTGAAAGGTGAATGACTGGATCTTTAAGAGAGGTCACACTGTTTTCTGTATTAGTGCTGTAGTTCCTTATTTCTAAAAAAATCTCCTTTACCTGATGACTATGAGGATTGTGTTGTTTGTATGGAATAGTATTCATGACTAACCCAGGGGTTCCACAAATACTATTTCACCACCTTAGATGTGGATTTGTGTAAGAGCACAAATTTTTAGTAAAATTATGCTGTACTTCTGTATACATTTACACTTCACTTTTTAATGAACATAAAGAGTATTGCAGGTTTTCTTTTTTCACTTTCAAGACATTATCTTATTTGGATAGACATTTGACCTAACCTGTCTTGGATTTTCTCCATCATCTCCTGAATTACCACTTGCACCAACCCAGAACTTTAAAATAAGATCTGAAATTTTGTTCTGTGTTAAAGGCATAGCTCAAAAATTTATGCTCATGAGAAGTGGACATACTGAAAGGTAGCCAGAGCAGTCGTCCATTTTTGTGCACCTTAGGTCCTGCTGTTCATGGGTTAAGTTATACCTGTTCTTCAGGGAGCTGTGTGGCTTGCAGCGTAAACCAAAGTGGCCAGTGTGACATCCCTTGAGATTATGCCTCCCTTTATCATCTGCTTCTCAAATTATCACTTGCTGCTATCTAGCCTGGGGCACTAGTGTTTAAAAAATAGTGTAGTCTTTTAAGAAAATAAACAAGGAAAAAGCCAAAGGGTTCAAGTCATAACAGCAAGTAATGAAGTAAGTTTTATCAGTCAAATGAAAACAAGCAGCATAAGAGGAATAGTTAAGTTGAACAACTGAATTCTTCCATATCTTACTGAAATAAGGTACTGATATTTTGTATAATCTTACTACCTAAGCATCTGAGGGTGTCAATGAAGACTGAACAGGTGCTTATTTTAGGTAAAACTTGTATATTGTTAGCACAGATAATGAAAAAATGTGAATAAATTAGCACTGCTTTAAGCTGCAGGTTGGATGAAGTGACATAGACCAACCTAAACTGGTTTTGGTTCTAGGTGATGTAGTTTAGTCCACTCTGCAAGTGCATTAAATCCTCAAAAGGCTCTTTTAAAGATAAAAAACAAGTGTCCATGTTAGAATCTTAAGACAAAATAGATGTTGCCCTTTATACCAATTTTTTTGTAACTTCTTTATGTAGCTGATGTCAGGATCAGCCCTGAAGCTTCTGGTACAGAAGTGGATCCTAACTCTTTGGTGCTAGAGATCAGAACCAACTGTTCTCTTTTCAAGGTCTTCTCCATTAGCCAGAAGACAAGAAGTTCACTTTTTAAGGGGCTCTCAGATCACTGCTTTTATATTTCTCGTTCGTAAATAGAGGAGGTCCTTAAACTGTAGGTTGTGCTGGGCTGAAGAATTCCTCCCCCAAACCCACTTCCCCTACCACAAAAAACAGAATTTGGTGACTTGTTGGAGATTGCATCTTTAGAAAGAGAAATCTGTACCTGAAAATGTCCAGAATCAATCAACTTCCAGAATATTAATTTTCTAGCCCCAATATAACCAGTTTATGTCCACCTTTATTTGCATGCTAAAAATCCATCCTGTTTTGACTAGTTACTTTCATAGCCCGTTTTATCTCTTCCTCACACCTAAAACCAGTTCAGTTTCTATTAGCTTGAATGTTCACCATAAATTTTTAATTTTGAGGGAGAGGAGGTGTTCTCTTTTTAAAGCAATAGAAGACTTAAAGCAGAGAAAGCATGAAATTCATTGGATTGCTTCTTTAGCAGCGCTGAACCCTGATTTATATATCAATGATGCTTCCCCATTATATTGTCTGTTCATAATTTCTAGATGTTGGAAACTCAAGATGGTGTTTTCAGAACTATGTATAGTTCTGTTATATCTAATTTTTTTTTTTCAGTGTCCTGTGTATGACTCATGTACCTAGCAAATCTTGTGATTCTGTAGGAAATTTTTTTCTTAGGTATGTAATTGAAGTAAATAAAAATATGAAAATAGTTATTCCAGATCAGACTTGCAGGCTTATCTACCCTAGCATCTTGTTGCCAACAGTGGCTACACAGGAAAGACTGTAAGAACAGGGCAGTAATACTCCTTTTTTCTCTGGCAATTCGTGTCTCGGGGACTCTCTGAGGAAGAAGTAGTCTCACGTTTAATAACTCTGTATGGATTGTTATTCCATGGGTTTGTCTGGTGACTTTTTGAACACATGAAACTAGTAGCCACAGAGATTTTCTCAGCTTAATTATGGATTGTGTGAAGATGTGCTTCATTTTGTTCGCTTTGAACCCGTCACCTCTGAGTTTCATGTGAGGTTCCTGGTTCTTGTGTTGGAAGGCATTTTGGACAGCTGGTATCTCTTCACTTTCTCTGTGCCACTGATGATGGCATTCTCTGCTTAAATCTCTATTCCTTTCCTATTATTTCCTACCATTTGATTTATTTTGTTGACCTCTGCTGTGCACTGAGCTCTATTTTCATTGAACGGTCCACAGTGACTCCAAGATTCAGTCCTGAGTACCAATTGTCAGCTCAGAGTCTATATGTAGAATGGATACTGTTCTCCATATGCATCAATTTACATTTATCTACATTGAATTTCATTTACTGTACTATTCCTCAGTCATTCAGTATCTTCCAGTCCTTCTGCAGTTCTTTACTGTAAGCTGCTGTCTTTAAAAGCCTGAATAATATAGTAGTATTTGCAAACATGGTCACCTCATGATTCACCCTCTTTTCCAAGCCATTTAAGAATAATACCACCAGCATGGACCTCAGCACAGATTGCTAATGGAATCTACTATGAAAATTAATTGTTTTATCGTGTTCTTCCTAATAATGATAAAGATGTAAACATCACTAAATCTAGATTACACAGTTGTGAAGAACAGAAAGGACAAAGTAATTTCTGATAAGGTAAGACGTGAAGCTCTTTTTATGGGCATGATGTAATTCGTATGGATTTTCAGAGTTGTTCTGGTCCAGAATTTGTCTTATCCGTTTGCAGGAGTAAACTTGAAAGAGAACTTTCCTCTTTTTTCTTCCAATTTTAGATTCGATTTAGCTTTTCAAAGTCAGTAATCTTTGCCACTAAAATGTTAAAGGCAATCCAATCCTTTTTTTTTTTTTTTTAACAGTTGACATGGAAAAGAGAGATGCTATCATACTTCGGCATTGATCAATCAGCAATTCATATAGCAATTATGAAAATGTGTAGTTTATCTCAGTACTGACCTTTCCAGTACTGCGCCCCATTATCATAAAAATTTGATATTCTTGTCAACACAAAGCACAGGATAGGAGGCAAGACTAGCGGTGCTTTTGCAGGAAGGACTGGGGCAGAGGGAGGACATGGAAAAGGCTGGGCTGCTTGCACAGGGGGAATGTGGGCAGGCAGAGGAAGCAGAGAGGGAGAAAGGACTCTATAGTGCTCACATAGGGTTGTAATTTTAAAATGATGCAAGGTGGGCAGGTTGCCAGTTTTTACAGCGAGTTGTCATGCCTTGTTAAACATGCAAGTGAGAACACTGTTATCTGGGAACTAAACCGGTATGAACACCTAAAACTAAAACGTTTGTGTACAGGCTTTGTGCACTCTTGGTAAAATATTAAAGATAGAAGCTGCGCTAGTCATGATGGCGCATACTTTTTTCCTCATAACAAACAGTCCAAGAAGCACAAAGCTCTCACTTTGACCATCATAAAATGGTAGAGATCCATCATTTTCCTTGAAATCCCATGAGCCTTCCCCAAATATTTTTTCAGTTTCTATGTACATACGTGTGTGTGTGTATATGTTGCATAAAAAGGGGGCCACCTCTACTTGGCATATTTTAAAGTACAGAGTTTTATAAAGGACCCCCCCATAAAGATCCTTGGTATCTTGTTACAAAATTCCAAAAATATAGATAATTTCAAGTCATATTCTGTATGGTTTTGTTTGCTTTATTTATTTAAATATTTATTTGAAAATATTTGAGAATATTTTGCCATTAGCCATGTCATCTGAGTTCAGTTGACATTAGCTGTATGTGTCTAAGTGGATCTTAACTGTATCGGTACCATGTGAGCAAACAGACATTTCATGGACAGGAAGGCCAGAAACAGAATTTAACTATGCTTAAAGAACAGATAGCCTGCAACAGGGCTTTAAACTAGATGTGAAGGGGGAAGGGGAACCTATCGGGCTGGCCAGCGACAGGCTAGGGGATGAAATGCAAGGGTTAGAGGGACTGGGGGCTAGTATGAGCCCTCAAACCGTTGCCCAGCAGGGTGTCAGGGGCGCTGCAGCCAAGTTGAAGTCTGGCGGAGGTGAGCTGGAGGCTCCTGAGGTAGTAGGAGCCAACAAGGAAAAGCCTGTGAAGCACCTCAAAGGAAACGAGGGGTGTTCAGCTGTGAAGGTGACGAGGCCGACAGCTCAGATGAGATGCCTCTATACAAATGCACGCAGCATGGAAAACAAACAGGAGGAGTTGGAAGCTATCGTGCTGCTAGAAAGCTATGACCTGATTGCTATTACGGAAACTTGGTGGGACAAATCCCATGACTGGAATGTAGCTATTGATGGCTACAGGCTGTTCAGAAGGGACAGGCGAGGAAGGAGGGG
>NW_009260342.1:625230-646182 GCF_000687185.1 Egretta garzetta
GTGACAGGACAAGGGGTAATGGTTTTAAACTAAACCAGGGTAGGTTTAGACTAGATATAAGGAAGAAGTTCTTTACAATGAGGGTGGTGAAACACTGGAACAGGTTGCCCAGAGAGGTGGTGGAGGCCCCATCCCTGGAAACATTCAAGACCAGGTTGGACGGGGCTGTGAGCAGCCTGATCTAGTTAGCGGTGTCCCTGCTCCTGCAGGGGGGTTGGACTCGATGACCTCTAGGGGTCCCTTCCAACCCAAAACATTCTATGATTCTATGAAATCAAAGCACTAGTAATGCGTGTTTACCCTAAGACAATCTACTTAGTGTGCAATTTACTGCCTTTTGGGACATTTTCAGGTCTTATGTTGACTTCAGTCAGGCCCTTCTGAAGAATGCAGGACAGAAATCTAAGGGCATGGATAAGAGTAGTGAAGTCTACATGAAGGAACAAATCACAATTCCTGGACAGACATGGATAAAAATAAAATGTAGTATTAATTCAGGATGTAGAGATGTCTAAGAATGGTAGGGAGAGTAAAAAGTGTCAAACTGCAAATCTAAATGACGGTTCACTGTTATACCGCGTGAAAGGAGTTCCTGAAAAACACAGAGCATTGGATTTCAACTGATAATTAAGGGGGTTTTTGTCAAGCCTTGGAATTTTTTGCATTTTAGAGACCCTTTTTAAACAAGAAATCCAGGTCTGATGTAAGAATCATAATGATTGTAGTAGACCAGATGTCTTGGGAAGCTGATCCTGTAGTTAATTTTCCTCATTCCTAAAAACGTGCACCTTATTTACAACCTGAATTCATCTGGTTTTAGCCTCTAACTATTGAATCCTTTTATAACTTTCTAGAATTAAAGACTTTATTTAATAATCACTTCATTCCATTTTTCATAAGCCCAAACCCTACCCAAAATAAACCAAACCTGAATTTCTGTATGGATGAGAATTAGCTATCAGCTTATTAAAGTCTGATTTATGCAAGATGGTGCTTTGAATTATCTGTCCTCTTGCCTGTTTCACCCACAAGTCACCAGTGACTCTATGCTTCTAGCCAGTTCTGCAACTTGCTTCCCGATACACACAGTGTAACCCTCTCATTTCTTCCTTTTTAATGTTTTGAGCAACGTGTTTATTTGCAGGTGGAAGATAGAACCTAATATTTCTAGAATATCACTTTTACCAGCGTGTGCTTAAATTAGATGTAAACACTTTAAAAATTCAGAAAAAATATGAAGAGCTACTTCCTTTCCTTTAAACCCTTTCACCCTACAAACATACAGTGTGGTAAGCTGAAAATTTAACCTGTGATAGATGGCTGATCGGTGTTGTGGTGTTTAGCTATATACATCACAACAAACTAGATAATAAACTGGGATCTCTGGAACTGCATGCTGAGGGAGTTTGGAAAGGATAGGAGAGTTCCCATCATGGTCGTCACTGTAATCATAAACTGGAATGAAACATGCTAGTTATGGTTTCTTTTTTCTTAAGAGAGTTGTGCATAGCTTCTCTTTAAAAGGACCACAGTAAATACCGCTAATCTCAGCGTAGACAGAATTGCTTTAGCCTCCGCCTTTTCAGAACCCTGTGGACTAGTCCATACAAAAGATTTTCATCTGCAAAATAGTGTTTCACAACCTGAGATACTTAAATCAGCTTTCAGAAGACCACCTGTATTAAACAGCTTATGTGGTATTTCACAAAATTTGCAGATGCTTTAGCTGACTTAAATCCCATATCACCAGAGGATAAATCGTTGAGGCCTCATTGTCATCATCTGTCATCTTTGACCTATGACTTCTGCTGGTTCTGCTTTAACCGTTTTTCCACCTGCTTCATGTGTCACCATGAGCCAAGGTGGCCTGTGTGGATGGGGCTATTTTTGGTAATAATGTCCTGTTTTAAAAGAAAATCCTCATCCAAGAAAATGTACTTGCATTTGAAAGGAGTCCAGTATGGGTGGTGCATCAGACTGGATGCAATTAATTTATTTTTCTAATTTTCCTCTGCTTTTTGTAGTATTTATCTAGGCTTGTTCATGGTAAAGTAAAATTATTTTCATATTTTAAATGATCATAAACATGTTTATTATTTCAATTCAACGACCCCATGCTACAGATTTTTACTTTGCATTAGAATTTTAGCTAAATACGATTTTTCTTGACATGTTAGACAAATGATTTTTAGAGCTTACATATGCATCTGCAGAAGTGTTTGCATTTAATGTCTTAGATCTGTAGAGCTCCTCAGAGTATTTTAAATTACCACCTTTCTGTATGTTAAATATGTGTGGAATATTAATGTCTGTTCTGATCGGAAATGTGTATTGTTCTGTTACATAGCCCATTTTATAATTAGGCAATTAAAAAAATTAAGTGGCATAAAAATATGCTTTCTAAAACACAGACCTGTGAAATGAAGTAATACCTGCTAGGCTGTCTTTACCCAGATGGCAGAGGCACATGGCCTGTTCCCTGCATAGGAGTGATGCGAGGCGATTTAAGGTGTGACATCATAGCATTTTCCTTACAAATGTGCAGTTAATTTCTAGAATCAATTCCAATGTGCGCACTGACTTCATTCCCTCCCCGCCTGTCATCTCCAGATATAGAAATACCTCCTGAGAACACAGTGCTGGAAATTATAATTATTTAAATTATTTAATTCAATCCTGCACAAGCTGTGAAAAGATGAGCTATGGCTTCAGAGCTTCTCAGAAGCTGCCTGCTGCTCGCTCCTCACCAGCAGTCAGTCCATCGCGATGTCCTTGCCCCTCTTCCATTCATCACCCAGGAGGGATGAATGTCTCCTGCCCTACCTGCCCGTCTCTGGGTTGCACAGTCTGTGTTTGCATTATTCAGAAGCAGATCGAATACAGGTCATTATATCGGCTGGCAGGCCGGTTTCTTCTGAGCCATCGAATGTTAGAGGATGCAGTTCAGCTACCGTAAGCCTGGGATTGACAGCAAAACCCCTCACGGCTGAATTGATTTAAGGTGGACGGGGAGGGGGAGCTCAGCTGTCCAGCAGCTCACTATTGGCTTCTTATTACGGCATTCTCCCCCGAGACGCTCTCTGCATGCTCATTCACCCCCTCCTCCTCCTCCCAGCTCATCCTTTTCTCTTTGCAGCTTCAGAACTGCCCTGGCTTTATTGCTCTTATTGCTGCTGCTGGCTGCTGGCACACACATCCACAGACACTGAGCCCTGAAAGCTCTCCATTGCTTTTCTCCCATCTGAGCTTTCCTGCACTCATTTTCTGCCATTTTCCTGCTTTCTAGGTACATTTTTAGATCCATGTTTTCTCTGGTTTGTTTTTCAAATCTACTTTGGACTCTGGCTGAGTCAGCACAGTGGATCATATTTTTCCTTGATTCTTAGCAAAGATGCTTTTCTCTTCCTGAGAGACCAACGGGCGTTGCTGTAGGCAGCTATCCGAGCCCATTTCAAAGATCTGAGGCTGGGTCTCCTAATCTTGCACTTTCTGAAATTGCGGTTCAAAGCCTGTTCTTCTCACTCTGGATACTTACTACTTACTGCTCATGGAAGAAGGGGTACCTTGCAAAACCCCAGCTGCCAAGCTCACACCTCCTGTCAAAAAGTCCCAGGACATGCATGACGAGAGAAGCAAGCTGGTGAATGAGTATGCATGTCGGGTGCTGGAACTTCTGGGAATGGGGCATCGCCTATTTGTGCCTCGGCTGCTTGCGGTGAGATCACATTTTCTTGAAATTAATTCATTGTGAATTTGCCATCTTCCCTTCCAAGCTCCCCCCCCCCCCCCCCCCCAGGGTTCTTGACACTGAATGGAGGCATAAGAAGTCTCTTATTTTTTCCTCTTGGCTTCTCATAATCCATCTCCTAAGCACTGAGTCTTTCTTTTTCATGTTAGCTTGGGAGGGCTGGATGCCAGTCCTCCTAATGGGGATCAGTGCCACTCCTTAACTAGCTTGAAGGGTTCACAACCGAGGGCCACGTTGTAAAAAAAAAAAATCTTTCCTAAAGCCATGAATGCTTTTGTTCTCAGTCCTGTAATGATTCCAAATAAGCAGCATGCCTGGTCTGCTTCTAGATACCGATGGAAAGTGCATTAATGCTCAGCATTTCAAATTTTATACTTGTGACATCAGAGGTTCATTTTAAGTGTTCATAAAAATTCAACCTATATTTTTGGTTTTCAACTGTTTCTGTGATTTTGAAAAGGCAGTTGACTATGTAAAAAAGTTAAAATTCCTGTGTAGAATTATCTGGGAAATAAATTGTTAAAGGTGTTTTTATCCATCATAGCAAATGATGCCTGTATGTGAAATGGCCTGAAATTGCTGTGGCATGTACAGAGAAGTACACTTTTATCATTTCTACTGCTGTACAAAGCAGACTCAAACCCACAAAACAGTGGTGAATCCAGAAGTCAGTACCTAGTCCTAGCTGGGTCTGCTCTAGGGGACTGTAACTAAGCTTGTCTGCAGCTCCAAGGTACATTTGGTCGATGGCCTCATACACCAGAACGTCATTTTTACGTGATGCATGTGGAGACAGTTCTTTACTGATCCTATCCCATTTTCTAGTGGAATGGTGCCTTTCCTTTATTTCCATACCATGTGCGCTCCTATATTGTAGTTACATATAGTGACCTGTCTTGCATTTGTGTTGTGCTACTGAAACCTATCTCCATGTTCTGCAGTACACTCACACAAGTGAATGTGCTCTGCGTATTATAGAATGTTCAGTGTAAAAAAAAAAAAAAAAGAAAAAAGGGGGGTGGGGTGGGTGGTTGAACCAGTGTATCCCTGTGCTGTGAGATGTTAGGTAAAAATAAAAAAAAATTCACAAACTTTCTGATTGCTAGTAAAATGCAGATGAATTTGGATATCTACAGTCACTTGTAGAATTGAGTAGAGTGGCCAATAACGCATGGTTGAATCTGTTGTATGTGTAAGCATTATTCCAGTTTACCTCCAAGTGTACCTAAACACTCATCCATCTCATCCTGCTGATGGCCTCTTGGGCAAGGACTGCCAAATCATTCTGAATTGTTTTGTGATGAGCTCTAAGGAAAGCAGAGACAAACCCACTAAGCTCTTTTTCACTTGACTTAATCAGGCTTTGTATCTGGCCCTCCAGATGGAGAATACCAGGAAATTTAGCATACTTCATCATCCAGGCAGCTTAGCTTTGCTGAATGACATAATATTGCTTATTAAAAAGGAAAAAAAAGAGGGGGGAAAGGCAAAACAATACAAATAATACTTGTGTTATTAGAGTCTTGACTTGGGGAGTCAATGTGATTTCCTGTCAGGTTTTATTAGCTAAATACCTGTTCTGACATGTATCTCTTTTGACATATACCCCTTCCATAGAGAGGAGAGGCACTGATTCCGATGATTTTTTAAAAATGAGAAATCTCTGAGGACCAAGAATTTGTACTTTAATCAGAACTGAAGATACTTCAAAACCTTGGCTTTTCATAAAATTAAGAACTAGATTCTTTTTTACATGCATAAGCTTCTCCCTCTACTATGGTTTTGGGGATAAATGCCTAGGGCAGGCAGAATACCTGCCATTATAGCGTTGTGTGAGAAATATAATTATAACCTTTATGCCAGCCTTACAAAAATTCAGATCACCTACTCACTGCATCAGCTAGCTGAGATGATGGGCAAGTGAAACAGCACTAATTCTGTGTGGGTTTATCCCCTTTGGGATGACTATGGGTGGATGAAACTAGTAGATATTCTGTTTGCTCTTACCCACGTTCATCAGTATTTTATGTGGCAGAATTAACACTGCCTTTGTAAGTCTGGAGCTACGTATAAACGCAATGGGGAAATTTTGAGCAGAGGGGTACTACTGGGTGTACGCTAGATTGTTGCCATGTTTATGGATGCCAACTCACTGCGCACAAAACCAAGGCTTTTTTTTTTTTTTTTCCGTGATGCTTTTGTACCAAACAGTGTTTTACAGAGAGCACAGGTTGTATTTAGGAAAAAATGTGTTTGACAGTATAGCTTTCAGAGTAGAGAAATGGACATAAGCGATGCCAGTAAAAGGAGTCTTTTTATGAATTGTCCTAGAAGTACCTGCCAGTGTGACTGTAGCAGTGTAGCTTTACCCCAGGCCTGGATCCCAAGTTTATCCAGCCTCGCGCTCCTTGGCAGCACAGAAGGTCAACTTCATCCTCTTGGAGTCAGTGAACAGATGTCGGGTCTGTGGCTCATGTCTAAGTGTGCACGACAGTGCACAGTTGTGCAACGTGCAGCATTGCAGTCTTGTTGCTGCCGGTGGAAGAGGAACCGTCAGGTTAGAAAAAATAGCTTACATACTTTGATTTTACATTGCATATCTTCTTAAAAGAACTTAAAACCACATCTGTGTATGTTAGGGATTAAATAGTATGTTCTGAAAAATTAGTGTGAGGATAGTTGCAAACATTTTCAGTTTCCCAGTAGCAAATTAAATAGTGGTGTAGAGTGTGGCCAGATTCTTTTCAGCCTTTAAATTGGTCTTGATCCTGACACATGTTCATTAAAGTGTAAAAAAGGCAGTTTATGCTCACTGATGTTCTATAGAAATTCTAAATATATATACGGTACACATACAATTCTATAGAAATTTGTCATTTTTGTATGAAAGAGGAAGTATTAAATTAAAGAAGTGCAATGTGGTTGATCTGAAATTTTTTCCACTGTATTAGTTCCCAGGTGGGAATAGGAGTTGTAGTTGATATAGTCAGTAATAAATGAGACTGCAGAATTAATAACTGAAGACAGAGAAATTAAAGAAAAAAAACAAGGCTTTGTCCTTTGTCTTAATCACATTTCCCTAAATATTTTGGGGAAAGCAGTAGTGACATTATTTACTTGAAAAAAATAATCACAATTAACATCATTTAAGTAAGTCTCTCAAATTCTGTTTCTGTTTTTTGAACATTTGCAGTTTTCCAGAACTTTACCTTTAGATTGGAAAGCTTCTCGAGTACTTATGGGAAAGGGCTTTCTCTTAGCTCCAACTAATCCATATATGATAATTTTATGAATATATTGAAATACCTAAGTGATGTGGGAAGAACAATTGAGGACATATTTAGTGAAGTCCTAAAAGTCAAGCTGAGAGTTTTGATCATAGTTCTCAGTGAATTTCCTCTTTTGCCTGGTTTTAAAAATACATTTTAACCAAAAATATGATTATTTGAAAATTACATCTAAAATAATAAAAAAATTCCCTGAAGTCCCTGAGTGCACAAAATGCAATGCTTCTGCCAAACTTTAATTATTGATTCATTAAACTTACAGATGGTTTAGTGAAATAAGTTGTTGATGAGTTCCACAAGCTGAGTGATGCGAACCAATGAATTTACAAATCTCTGCCTGTCAAACAGCTGCCAAAAGGTTCCTGAGATGTCTTTATGATTTATTGATTAAAATCACAAAATGTCAAGAAATGTGAATCTTAGGATGCCGACATTGCTATTTTTTTGTACTGTGCTCTCTCTCTCGTGTTTTATGTTGCTTCCTGTTTTTAAACAGTACCAGAAGAGATTAGTTTGCAGAAAATATACAAAGTATGCAACCTGGATAATGTTGTCCTCAAAATGTTACTTTGATTTCTTGTGATTTTAATAGTGAAACTAATTTTTTGATCAACATATTATTTTAATGAAATTAAAATATTCAGCAAAGTAGAAAGAGCTGGATAGTAGAGGCTACCACTCACTTTATCAAATTATACAATGTCATGGTTTATACTTTGTTGTAACTATAATCTTAGTTAAGCAAACTGTCAAATAAGTTCTTATTTCCATGATTCACTATTATTCTTATGGGATTTTCATTGACTAAAAGTTTTTCGGGCTTGAGACCTCAAAATTCTCAATAGTTATGAGAGCAATTTGTTTGGGGGCTGTTAAAACATTATCACAAGGATTCAAGCAGACACCTAGTAGAATTCAATCTGATTTTAAATGTTTTACCTATAATTGCTGTTTTTCTGACACATTTGCCTCTGTCTTTTTTGGTGCTATGGACATGATGGGTAGGTGCGTCTGCTTTTCTGAAGTCTGGCAGGGCAATTTCTTTGTTGATTATTAAATTTTTTTTAGTGTTTTTCCTCCTCTGATTTCTAAAACAAATTCCAAAACACTCATTGCATTATGCTAATTTAAGAAAAATTAATAGAAAATTAAAATACAAATGTGTAGCCAGAACCTCTAGTAAGAATACTTGCTTAAAATTGGAGTAGCTCAGCTCCTGATAAAATGCTAAAACTTTGGCAAAAAGTACGTTTGGTGTTTGTTTTGTGCTGGGACCAACTGTCCAGAAGTCTTAACTGAAAACACCCTCCCACTCTTGTTGGATGGAAGCATGTACCAGTCAGCCTGTCTTGGAGACTGCCCTGTCTTTCAGCACTGCAGTATCTGTGCACCTTCCCAGTAAAACCAAGAACAGCAGCACAATGGGTTTTACAGGTTGGCTGGTGTCCCTTTACACCTGGGGTCAGAGTTGTGTTCATGGACGGGTTTCAGAGGAGGATGGGAGGAGGCTGCCACAGCGTGAGGACTGGAAATGCAGGAGAGCTTGTCTCCAAAGAAGGCAAATTTGCATTGGAATAGAGAAATCTATTTAATTGTATAGTGATCATGGCTGTCAGCATCACTGAGAGGGAAGGAGAGAAATGACTTTTAAGTAAGCTGGTTATCAAACCATTTACTGCTTTTCGATCAACATGACCCAGCTGAACTTTGTCCAGAAGCAGCTTGGTTGCCAGCGTGGGCTTTGGCAGCGGTGCTGTGTGCTTGCCTATGTCACAGGCTGCTTCCACTGCGCTCTACAACTTGCAGGTAATCTTAAATACAGCCCATTGTGGATATAAAATGGTGATCTAGTCTTGAGTGTGGTAAAAGCACATAAAACCTCAGTAAAACTTGACCAGGAGAAATATGATGTTAGGAAGAGGAAATGGATGTGTTGGCCACAGCTGCAGTCAGGAATGGGTCTGATTCATTAGATACCCAACTGCACCAGCTTTCAGTCAACACTACATCGGTCTTGTCTGATTGAGTCTCAGCCAAAGAGTCCTCCTGCCAATTTTTTTGTGGACAGAATGAGATGTGATAGTTTGTAAAGCTGAACATTTCTCATCAGCATCCTGAAGGCAGCTTTTCTTGTGTCCCTGCAGTGATGACCCAGCAGCTTCCTTGGCTGTGAAGGAAGGGAAGATCAAATAGCTCTTGAGAGAACTCTGAGGATTTTGATGACAGAAAGTTGTCTGCCTTCAAAATGCAGCAGTCATGGGGAAACAGATCCACTGAAGCTACTCCAGTTGTATTTGGCTTTTTCTCACTCTTACTATGGAGTGCTGTTGGGTATACAGTATAATAACCTCCAAAAATACGTAGGGTGGTAGGTTAACATGCACAATGTAGATTTTGTCCTTATTGGCTCTTGATTGAGGAAGTCAAAGGGCATATTGCTATGCCCATTCCCAAAGTGAGAGACTGGGCACAGAGCAGGCACACCTCTGATGTCAGCACATGCTCTCCGCTATCAAAGATACTGGATAACCATGAAAACACCCCCTTACCTTCTGTTGCTCTTCCAAGTTTGATACATAATTTTAAATCCCTTCAAAAACCCTGCTCCCTTCCCCCCACCAAATAAAAGTTTGGATAAATTGCTTTTTTTGATAGACCCTGCAGGTAGAGTGCTGTAGCATTTTCAGCAGAAACATGGAATGTGTTGAGCTGGGTTTGAGTATTACTGTTACGGGCTACAAGTATCTGCAGTACCGTATTCAAGTTCAGTTTGCTTTGGGAAACAGTATTTTTGTACTTTTAAGAAGGGCTTTTACATAGTAGATTTATTTTCATGTAAATGAACTAGTGATGCTAGTTTGTAGGGTGCATAGGGAAAAAGTAAATAAAAGTAAGATCTTTGCATTGTAATGAAAATTGTATTTATTTTTATTAATTTAAAACTAATTGAACACCCAAGAGAAATAATAGCATCATCACCTCATGCATGTCAAAGGCTGCAGAGTTTCTTCCAGTTCTCCCTGTGTTTGTTGTCTTGTGTTTGGCTGAAGTGTGTTTTTTGGAAAGCCGTCCAAAATTGGAGACAGCAAAGGCTTTTGAGTGGATAGCAATATAGTTAAGAATCAAACTTTGAAACTATGTGTATGTAATACACCTACTGCATATAACGAGGCAAAAAATGACAAAAGACGTTACTCATGAGAAAGCGGAAGATGACACGTGAAAATGTTGGCAGTGGTACTTGAGCAATTAATTCAGCAATTAACCAAAGGTACCTGTGCTGCTCTTGAGGTATTTGTAGTAATTATACTGCAATACACAGCGCTGGTCTCCATGATACTGGTCTGTACAGAGACACATTTTTGTTCACTCTTTCTGGGTTAAAGATCTTGAAATTTGTGGTTTTGAGATGACGTCCTCAATGTCTTGTCTGAACACACAGTTTCTGCCAACCTTTTAAAGGAACAATCCCAAGACTTGGTTTTTCATATCTGCTAAATTCCTTGGTGTACTTATTAGTATATCTGAAGATGAATACATTTGTCCCTGTGAATCATATTACTCCATTAGTAGCAGAACTGGATTAATGTCGAATGTTTAACATTTTCTGACCTGTTAGGCTTGATACCACACTGAGAGGTACTGTATTATGAGAGATAAAGAAATAAGCATGTAAAACATTTTCTGGCACAGTGTTCTTTGAGAAATTGTGTCACAGACTTCTGCACATTGACTTGCTGATGCCTCTTATGAGTCATATGCATTTCTGCTTCTGCTGTTCATGTCTGCAACCATATATATCTATATATACATTGTCTTTTTTAGGGCAGCATTATGAGACCCAGCAATGGTCTAATGCACAAGCTCGCTAGAAAATACTATAAATTCTCCTAGTTTTTTGTTGTTTTCTTGTTTAGTTTTTTTTCCTCTCCTTACTGAGTGACATCGTGACAGGCTGAGCCAGAATCCTTTTCTTACCCTGCAGGTATAGAAGGATAAAATACATTGATGTGTTACAGTCTTCTGATTGTGCTGCTTTGCCTGGGATTCCTTGGATATGCTCTAGCCTCTCTTTTGTTTTAAGAGGTAGGGATTAGAGCTGATTTCAAGGAGGATGTTTTTGAGCTAATGTGAATATTGGTGGTTTGGAATACATTCAGTGAATGACAAATTGAGCAAAAGAGCATGACTGCATTGTTCTCAGTGTTTACTGTAGTTCTCTGTGTTTAATTGCAGACCTCAAAAGAGGACCTTCTACAAGCTGATTTTGAAGGAGCTTTAAAATTCTTCAGGGTTCAGTTGCCCAAGAGGTACAGAGCTGAAGAGAACGCCAGAAGACTTATGGAACAAGCTTGCAACATTAAGGTAAGGATGGTCTTCATTTCTTCTCATTCACCTGGGCTTTTTACAGGAAAAGTAAGGTGCAATGTTAAGAACGGCAGTAGCGTGTGGAAAGTAAAGTAATGAAATCATTAGTCTATTACTTTTTATATATGTTTGTATATTTATACACACACATGCGCACTCTTTATAGTTAAAGAAAGTAAAGGTCTGAGCTTCTCCCTCTTTGTCTGCTTTGGTACAAGCTAATAAATTATATAAAATAGAAAACTGATGCATGATCAATCAAACTGAATTATCAGAACTCACTAATTCATTAAGTGATTTATAAACAGTGATTACACTAAACCAATTAATCAAATGTATGATAATCATGGAACCAAAGGTCAGGTATTACTTGTTTCGTCCAGGAGCTATTTATTGGCTGAGTGCTGCTGTATAATAGCATTCTGGTTTCGGCTGGGATAGAGTTAATTTTCTTCCTAGTAGCTGGCACAGTGCTGTGTTTTGAATTTAGGATGAGAATAATGTTGATAACTTACTGATGTTTTAGTTGTTGCTGAGCAGTGCTTACACCAGTCAAGGACTCAGCTTCTCATGCTGTCCTGCCAGTGAGGAGGCTGGATGTGCACAAGAAGCTGGGAGGGGACACAGCCAGGACAGCTGACCCCAGCTGGCTAAAGGGGTATTCCATACCATATGACATCATGCTGAACAAAAACTGGAGGGACTTGGCTGGGAGGGTGCGTCCACTGCTCAGGAACTTGCTGGGCATTGGTCAGTGGATGGTGAGCAATTGCATTGTGTGTCACTTGTTTTGGATATTCTTTTTATCACTGTTATTATTTTCCCTTCCTTTTCTGTCCTATTAAATTGTCTTTATCTCAACCCACAAGTTTTACCCTTTTTCTGATTCTCTCCCCCATCCCACTGCGGGGGAGTGAGCAAACAGCTGTGTGCTGTTTAGCTGCCTGCTGGGTTAAACCACGACAAACACAATTGGCATAGAAACTTAGTTTTGTTTGTATATCAAGCTTACCAAGACAGAATAGCTTTTTGTATTCTACCCTATCCAAGACTTTGCTGACAAAAGGTAGGCTTCTTTGAACGTCTGGAGCACAAGTATTGGGCTTGTAACAAATGATGGCAAGTTAGAGGAACCTGACTGTAAGTTTTTGAGGATGGAAATCTTCTGTTAAAAGCGGCCACAGAGATTCATAAAACTGTCGTTTGAAAGGTCTGCTATTTTTTCTGGGATTTTTTTTGTTGAAATACATAGAGCTATGGATGGGCTAAACATTTGAACTTGAAAAAAAGTGCTTTTGTTATTTCTCGGACTGGGAGCACTGATAGGAAATGTGTGTATGGTGTGGCCCAATAATGGGCTGAGAACATCCCCTCAGAAAGAATGCTCGTCTAACACTCCACCTTTTTTATCTGTCTTTCAATATAGTTATTAATCTGCTTTTGTGCTGCTTAATTTCACAGTTTATTAAGCAAGGGATTTTTCCATACTGGTTAAAACTCTTTTCCTTTGAAAGAGTGGGGCTTGCTGTACTAATATTTATTCCAGCCAGAAAAAAAAGAAAATCTGTGCAAAGGTTTTATTAAAATTGGACTTGAGATTTGAACCCTGCTACCAAAAGAGAGTATTTGGGAGTAAAAGACTACAGTTTGACATTTAGTGTTTAGTCCTTTGCTCAGTTCTTGAAAATGAGTAATTTAAGAACTTACCAAGTACAAGAAAATTGTATTTATATTGTTTACTCAGTGTGTCTTTTTCTGATGAGAGGTTAAAATAGAAGTCCTCATGGTACTTTTGGGGAGAGATACTTGTCAGTTTTCTTGGGCCTCATTTTCTTATGTAACGTATTATGTGTCACATGATGATATTTTTCATTAATGTTTTTATTTGTATTGGGTATGTATGTATATAATATGTTCTGTTGGGAAAGTATTTTGCAATGCGTTTAAGGCAGATGGTTGGTGCATAGTCTCTCGTATGGGTTCAGCACATGGGGCCATTCAAAAGCCGATTATAAAATTCTGAACCGTTCATCAATGTGAATGGGAAGGTAGCTGAAGGACTTGACAGTGAATCCACTGCCTATGCAAGATTTCACACATTCTGGATTCTGGCCCGTAAGAAAAAAGCACAGATGAGTACAGCAGACATGGAGTCAAGATGCTCTCCTGTGTGTTGCAGTACACAAGGACTAGTAGGCATTATTGGAATGGCTGAGACCTGGGGTTTCCAGGGATGGGAAAAAGTAAATTTAAGTTACCTTCTGCTGTGTTAGTAACACCCCACCCTTTTAAGGAGTATCGTTGGGAGTTGGGTTCTTCTAACTCACTGGGCATGCAACTCAGTCCTCATTCAGATATAAGACATAGGAGGGGATCTAAACTGTGTGCTGAACAATCTTTTAATAGTTAATCTAGGGACAACTAAGCCCCTGGAGAGGAGCGTTCTGAAACTTAGAGCCTTCTAGTTAACGTTCTTGTTAGGCTTAATAGCATAGTCAGGAAAGTTAATCTACATAGGGAAAACTCTTGAACCTAAGGTGGTGTATTTAAAACAGTGAAATGTGAAAGACTTCAGGAAGTTAATATGAGAAAACACAGCACAGGATCTTACTGGAGGGGAGGGTGGTAATTACTTTAAATGAATCTGTTTTCACTCACTTGCACTCCTGTCATAGATGCCGCTCATATTGATAGCCATGTGCTCAGCAACACCAAGGATCACTTGTGTGTGATGAGGATGAGGGACAGTGACTATGAAGTACTTACTATGTCTCTTGGGTTCCTCTTGATTAATGACAATAAACTGGCTTTTAGACAAAGTTTTTGTATTCTTTAGGAGTCAAACAGTTCTCATGGTGTGATCTTTCCCTCAGAAGCTTGCTTGCTTCAGCCTGTCATTGCCGTTCCTTGTCTCTGCTTCCTCATTGTGGATGGGTTTGTGGCTTTCAGCCTATTTTCCTTTTAGCAGAGGTGACATGGTGTAGTTTTGCTGTGGGTCTCTGACTGGCTGGTTGTTTCTAGTACAGCCTCACCAGAGTGCAGAGTGCCGGCCTTCTGATCTAGACATAGCAAGACATTTCTCATTGTTTGCCAGTTTGACTGCTGTCACTCGTGTCCTTGCTTATCAATACATGCCGTTCTCATAACCTGTTCTCTGTATTGTTTCTTCTGGTGCTTTTGCGTGCCAGACACTTCCATTCATACTCCTTTCAGACTCATCTTAGTATTTCTGTTATGCATCCCTACTGAGCGATGCATTGACTCTGTTAACTTGATGTCCCACATTAAATTAAAACACACAATGGTTGAACTGACTTCATATTCACAGTTTCTATTTATTTGGATCAACTTTTCTCACTTTTGCCAGATAGAATGCCCTTAGAGTGCCAAATCTGAATCACAGGAATGTAACCTCTGACTGGAGATGGCACATTAACTATTTGATAGATAGAAAAGAAAATCAGCTCATAGTGAAGAAGGTGACCGGGAGTAATGAACATGTTTTTATGAAAGGTGAATCATGCTTAACCAACCTGATAGCTTTCAATGATGAGATGACTGCCTTGGTGGGTGAGGGGAGAGCTGAGGGTGTTGTTTATGTCAAGTACAGCAAGTATAGACGCTGTGTCCCATAACATCCTTCTAGACAAACTGATGAAATATGGACTAGATAAGTGGACAGTGAGGTGGATTGAAATGTGGCTGAATTGCTAGGTTCAAAGGGTTGTGATCGTCAGTGGGATGTCCAGTTGGAGGCTGGTCATTAGTGTTGTGCCTGAGAAGTTGACACCGTCACCAATAGTGCTTAGCGTCTTCATTAATGACTGAATGATGGAGCACAGAGCACCTTCATCAAGTTTGCAGATGACACAAAGCTGGGAGGAGTGGCTGATAGACTGTGTGGGTGTGCTGCCATCCAACATCTCAACAGGCTGGAAAAACAGGCCAGAAGGAGTCTTGTGAAGTTCAATAAAGGGAAGTGCAAGGTCCTGCACTTGGGAGGAACAACCCCATACACCAGTACCTGCTGGGGGCTAGCTGGCTGGAAAGCAGCTTGGTAGAAAAGGACCTGGGCACCAAGTTGAACATGAGCCAGCAGTGACCTCTTGCTGCAAAGAAGGCCAGTGGTATCCTGGGCTGCACTGGGAGGAGTGTTGCCAGGACGTCAAGGAAGCGATCATTCTACTCTGCTCAGCACTGGTGAGATGCATCTGGAGTATATGTCCAGGCCTGGTCTCCCCAGGACAAGAGAGACCTAGCTACAATGGTGAGAGTCTGGGGACGGGCCAAGAAGATGATTAAGGGACTGGAACACCTCTCCTTTGAGGAAAGGCTGAGAGAGCTGGGGCTGTTCAGCCTGGAGAAGAGAAGGCTCAGGGGGATGTTATCAATGTAGATAAATACCTAGTGGAGGAACTAAAGAATAGGGAGCCAGGCTTTCCTCAATGGTGTCCAGTGAACAGACAAGAGACAGTGGGCACAAAATGAAGTAAAATAATTTATTTATTTAAAATCTATTTATTTATTAACTCCAGGGGTGATCAGACACAGGAACAGGTTGCCCAAGGAGGTTGTGGAGATATTCAAATACAACTGGCCCTGAGCAACCTGCTGTAGGTAACCCTGCTTCGAGGGGGTGGTCTAGACAATATCTTCTCCAGAGGTCCCTTCCAACCTCAACTATTCCATGATTCTATAATTAGATATTATAGTATTCATGGTATTTATTTACAAACAGGAACTACTAATTACAGGAGTTGACATGCTTGAATAGGAAATTATAGTCTTGATAATCATCACTAGAAGAGGTCCCAGGGAATGTAGAGATTACATGAAGACTAGTTGTCTGTCATGTTGAATGCAGCAAAACTTGTTCTGTTCAAAAAAAAACCACAAACAAGAACTTAAAGTGTGGTTTTTTTCTGCTGTATGACTGAGGCACTATGTGTCTTTCAACTGCTTCTCACTTCTGTATTAGTATTTGTAGCCTAAACACCAGATGCTTTTAGAGTAAGTATCACACAGTAAGTGCCAGGGAGTATTTTCTTTAGGTTTCTAAGCTAATTACTGAGGCATAGAAATGTGAAAACAGAATCATGGTGTGGCCAGGTTTCATAGTCTGGCTGTATCTTTTCCAATGTTTCTTTTTATTTTGTTCCGGTATTACTGCAAAACAAAACAGGAGTTTAACATGTAATAATAATCCACCTCTCCTTGCCTCTTTTTTTTTTTTCTTGAGCTCTAGCTGACATGGTTCTAGAGAAGGCAAATGAAAAAATACTTCATGTTTTTTCTCCTTAATTTCACAACTTTTGAGTTTAACTCATGAGTTCAGGACCTAACCCTTGGATTTTGAAATGTAAATCTCTCTCCTCTTTGGAGGAAATAAGGTGCCCCAGTAGACCCAGCAGTGTCACAGGGTTGCTGCTCTCAGCACCTTAGGTAAGAGAAGCAAATGGCCTTGAGAAAACAATGTGCCTTTTTCGATGCAAAGCAAACACATTTTTGTCACCCGTCACTGTACTGACAAGGTTATTGATCCCTCCTGGGCACACCCACAGTTGTGGCTTGCACCGGGACCCACGGAGAATAGCTCTACTAGCAGAGTCGAAAAGAAAAGGCTAAGGTAGCAGGAGCTGTGCTAAGCTTTTTCTCACTTCAGAATTGTTCTTTGTGTAGTTTTAAAATGGATTTACTTTAATAATGTTGCTATTTAAATATTTTGATTTCAAACTAGTGTTTTGAAGCTCACACCTTACTGATGTGGGTGAATTACTTTATTCGCACCTCTGTTGCTGCTTTATCAAGAAGCAATTTTTTGCAGGTTTGGTTTAACAGGGAGTTACATATTGATCTATGTGAGTTTCAATGGAAAGGAGTAAAAATAGCTCACTTGCTCTCCCTCTTCTCTCTAGTGCATTCTCTCTCTTTGTGTTTACATGCTTATATGTGTATTTATCTAGATACTCGGGGGGGGTTGCTATTGTGAGAGGTGGTAAGACAACACAAATGCAACAGAAAAGCAAAGGAGATAACTGCAGAAAGGCCCTGAAACTGCAGAAGCCTTTTATTCCTTTGGTTCTACCAGTGATGTATCTAATTAATCTTCCAATGTAAAGGACAGGAAGAAAATTGCTCATTTATCAACTTCTCAAGAAAAGGCCAAACCAAATTGAAAAGAATTGTGTTTAGATCTGTAGAAAACCCTACTGTGCCTGTATGCGATTTCTTATTAAAAGCCAATGATCAATTCCACTTACTAAGTCTGTGCCGTTATCTCCGAAGTGCAGGATCCTATTGTCGTTGTAAGGAGGGTCATGTTTTTTAATGCCTGCTCTGTTTTCAGCTTCCTTCTTTCTGCTTAGCTTTGTGGTATAGTACAATGCAGTGAACTGGCACCTGAAAATCAGATTATGCCTACAGTGAAATTGGACATTTAATATTATTGTCATATTGTTAATAAGTGTTAACAACGTAGAATGTGTCAGGCATTTAAAAAAAAAGCAGCTTAAGCCATGAAATGCCTATTTATTTGAACTCTGCATATCTGGCTTTCCAGTCAGCAGACATGTTGCCTGGTAGTGAGGTTATAATTTCATGGTGTTTAAGCATTAGTAAAACTGTTCAGTTGTTTGGGTTTGGGTTTTTTTCTTTTCTTTTATTCCATTTGCTCTGAGTTGGCATTGCAAATGAAATCAGGTATATTGTTAACTTTTTATCAACATGGAAGGAATATTATTTTACTATTAATAATTAAATATAATCATATTTTAGCCACCTAAAGTAGCTTTGTGACCTGGCTGAGGTCCCAAATATTTTGGTGTCCTTGTAGTAGTCATCTACATCTACAGTAACGGCGCCAACAAGAATGGTGTTGAAGGTAAGGATCTTCAAAGAACTATAAAAGTTTGAGGTGGAAAAGTGAATAGAAATATGTGCTGTCTGTATCCCCAGCAACTGTATCGCAGCATATAGCATGATGAGATTTACCCTAAGTATCAGTGGTTTAATTCAGTAAGGTGAGAGTGACATCTGAAAACTGTTCCATGGTCCAGCAGGCCACCTAAACGTGTTTTGTTCAGCTTTGTGCTGTCAGGAGTCATGTCTTTCCAGGATGACAGATGTTTTCCTGTTCAGAACTGAAGAAGGAAAGCATACTTGGAAGGTCTTTTGGCTTAAGCTTCTTGAATCTGGCTCTTTCTTCCTGGATGAATAACAGCTCCTTTCCATCCTTGATTCTGAAAATTGTACAGAGAGCAATAGATGAAGGTGGCAGGGAGTCACATTGTTTGACAGTTCTGTCTTCTGCCGTCTTTGCCATGTTTTGTCTAAAATAACTCGGCTCTATGAGTAAGAGGAAGTGAAAATTTGTCCCAAGCTGAATTGGACACATTTGAGTCCCAGATGCAGGTTGGCTGGAGGATTGACTAACCTCCTATAAGGTGACATGTTAAAATGTCCTTTAAAAAATTTTGTACTGCCTGCGGTCTGTATGTCAAGCAGTAGCGGTGTGTATAGAGTAACTTGTCAGCATAATAGACATCTTAGTTGTTCTTTAGAAGAGAAAGTCTACACTGTCTCTTCCTTTGAAGAAAACAAACCCAGTAACTTGTAACTGATTTTTCTGAGGGATGCCTTGAGTTTGAATTTTGTTTTTGAAGATGCTTCTGTGGTGCAAAAGAGGCTGTAGACGAAGAACAAATGTATCTCTGCATCAGCACTTAGGACCATCATGAAAAGCAAAACAACACAGGCTTTCACGTTTTCTGGAGAAATAAATGTAGGTAAAAGTATAGATACAGAAAAAATATCTATACAGACAAGTATAGATACAGAAACCAACAAAACTGGTCAGGCTTAAGATGGAGAAATTTCCCTGGAGGTGAAAATTCATCTTTGCTTCTCTCAGATCTCTTTCAAGCAGTCAGATCTGAGGAAACAGGTAGCATCTCAGCAGTAAGTAGCATAGTGGTAATTCAGAGGAAATCTATTTCTTCGCATACAAAAGACCCTGCGGCTAAGATGCTGTGACCCTTGCTAGCTGAAGTCTTTGAGTTGTCTGTGACAACTTATTTTTCAATTGCAGGACCCCAAAGAATATTGTGTCTTTATTTTTTTAGAACTCAATTCCTGTGACCAAAGAAACTCTGTATTCTCCCTTCTGAACAGTAGGGGAAGAAGCTCTGTTACCTACTGGAAGTTCAGTGCCAACAAAGAGAATTATCTTTTATTTCTGTGCCTAGAAATCTTAGAATACTTGCATTTGGAAAAGATTACATTTGGGCAAAAAATTTCAGCCTTTCTGATATGTGTCTTTCTCAGGAATGCTGTGATTATTTTTTCTGCAGATGTTACACAATTTAAAACTTCAGTTGTTGGAAACAAGGCATGACTATGTTACAGAAAGCTCAAGTAATCCAGAGCCAGTGGCTATTGCATGGAGTGGCTTGGGGAAAAAAAACAATGATTCATTCTCAGTGTAGTGCAGAGAATAGTTGGGACCAGACATTTGGTTCATTTAATTTGTTTTTTGACAAATAAAATGAGGTGACACATTCTGAAGCACCATGCTATATTGAGACCTAAAGCTAAACTTTTAAAAATTAGGGGGGAGAGAAGAGCAGGGTAGAGGAAGGCAAAGGCTAACAATGTTCCGGTTTTTTCCTCCCATTGCTTTTGCAGTCAAAGACAAGACATTGGGGACAGTGTTTTTAAGCATTTTTGCTGGTGTTTGATTTCTCAGGCACCTGCAGTTGAATTTCTCTGCATTGAAAATAAGCGAGCAAACAAAACTAAGTATAGAAAGATGGCCGTATGCATTTTATAAATGCAGAGCTCTGCAGTGACAGTAGCTTTTAGAGCTGAAGTCCCTATTAATAACTTTCCATTACAAACCCCAGGTATTATTTTTGCCAATATTGATACTGTTCAAAGTTAAATTCAGTGAGTGGTTACTTGACTGTTGTCTAAGCAATATGGAGCTACTGAAGTACAAGTTTAGCTGGGTGCTTCATAAGGGCAATCTCTTTATCGCTTTGCTTCAGGAGTCTCTGGTTTCCTGCAGTTAATGGCTTTTATTTTTACCATATTATTGCCTTGTTTCTCTTGTGGAAAGTACGTAGTTTAGTCAACATAGGGTTAACTTGTTCATGTTGTTTAATTTCTTTGCGTTTGGCCATAAGGCTGGTAAACTGAGGTGAAGAGCTGTATGCCAGAGGATTTGGACAATCCCATTAAAGTGCTATATAGAGATGTCCTAGCGTATTTATCTCCATTTGTAGAGGTGTTTCATTTTATTTAAGCATAACAATGTGTTGGTTTACCCTTTCACAAATTTTTAAATAGTGCTATGGTGTATTGTTTACATCTGAAATAATTCCTTTGTAAATGATGATTTTTCATGCAATACTGTGAACACCTGGACAGAGAGGTGCCATATCAGCCAACCTCGAGATAAAGAAGTTCGTTACTGTTACTCTCATTGCTGTTTCAGATGTGCACCTACAGGTGTACTGATGAGTTGTGGAAGTTGGGGGGGGGGGGGGGGGG
>NW_009260342.1:646442-647821 GCF_000687185.1 Egretta garzetta
GTGGAAGTGGGGGGGGGGGGGTGGTAACAGGTTCCTCCTCCTTGCTCACGCTTCCCCACGTTCATTATCTCTGCAACAAAAATTACAACTGTAGGAAAAAGTTAAAAAACATTACCGTGGGTGTGTTCACTAAGAAGCTTTGACCATGCATCTCATTTTTCTGTTCAGTTGTTCAAGCAGCAGATTAAGATTGAGTTCTCATTATGTTATTCTATTATTCTTTCAACTTCCTTTGCTTAATTAATGAAATTTCCTTGACAATAATTCTTAACCAAAATTTGATTCTTCAGGTGACGTTAGTCAAAAGCCATGAAACAAACAGAAAACCTCATCTCTGAGTAATTAATCAGCATAATAAATAATCTCTTAAATATGGCAGTATAGGCATAAATTCAGAGTGCGTGCACTGCTCAGGCCCAACGATGGCATGTCACATTGAGTCACCCAGTTACTGTGACAACAGAACTAGAAACCTCAGCTTCAGCAGACCTCCAGCCCAGCTGCATGTGCACATTGCACCCAACCTGGAGGGGGGGGTCCTCAGCACTCCTTTCCCAAGTGAGAAATACAGGTGTACTTCCACTAATGTAAATATGCTGTGTCTGACATAGCTTGGAGAGGCTCAGAGGTTAAGGCTTTGACCTCCGAAAAAAAATTAAACTGTAGCTAAAGCTCTTAGCAGGGTCAAGTGATTGTCTGAACAGTTTTTTTTTAATCTCAGAAATCCTTTTGTTAACTCATAGCTTGGAGCACAGGATCAATGACCTTATCGTACATCCTCATGAGGAACAATTTCATGGCAGTCTGAGTAAGCCACCTGATTGTGCCACCTGGGATGCTCTGTCTTTATACAGTAGGGAATATTGATTATATTTCAGCTAGCCAAGAGCAGTGGAAGAAATTGGAAATGGATCAGGGCTTTGATTCCTAACTGCCTGACGAGAATACTTTGTTCTGCTTGCTCCTGTGCTCCTGCTCTCCGCAAAGATAGCCTGTTGCAAGCTGCTGTATTCAGTAACGCCTGTGCTTTCTGATAAACTATTTTCCCCACTTTGGGCTCTTTTCTTTTCCCACCATCAATGACACATGAAAAATTTATTGTCAGGTTGTTAGTGTTGATGACTTTGCCATCTACCTGACCTGTCAGAAATAAGAAAAAAAAAAATTCATCACCTTGTCACCATGCCATTACTTTAAAATTTTAAATAGCCCTGAAAACAGTAAGTGTGATTTCTTTCTTTATGAGGTAGAAATGAAAGGGGACTCTCACATTGAAAGGAGCTGCAATTTGGTGCCTGCAGAATATAGATTCCAGCACATGTTTTTCTTCATTACAGCAGCTCTTCTGGACCATCATCCTCACATAGGCCTGTACAGAC
>NW_009260342.1:647888-649326 GCF_000687185.1 Egretta garzetta
ATACAAAGTGAAATTTAGGTTTGTGTTGTAATGAACTTCCTCCAAGAGTACTTCATTTGTTTTTTCCTTTTCTAAGCACAGCTTGAAGCATGGTGTGTTTCTTTCTGAGGAGGAAGGACATGGGGTAAGAAAGCAGCATCTTGCTTGGGACAGTTTGCATTTTTGAGCGGGGCGTTTTGACAAGGGGTTCTTTGCAAAGGCAGTGACTCTCTAGCCCATGGGGATCTGTTTTTGCAAAGTAGTTTTTTGCTCTGCCCTGAGATGCACCAGAGCCAATGTGAATGAACCCAAGCACTTCAGGATTTGACAAAAATGTTCCTGGTCGGGGCCAGGAGAAATGGCCCTGTGAAAGTGTGAAGGGGAAGGAGGCACTGCCTGGACCTGGTAACCCTTGAAAACCTCCTCCTCTTGCTCTCTGACAGCAGAGGACCTCCCAGCCTGAAGTGAAAGGGTTCATCACAAGCACACTGCTAATTGCTGAGATGAATTAGGAGGACGTGTGGTTGTGGGCCATGCCAGAGTCCATCCTGTGTTCTGCTTGCGCTCATCAATCTCTCTCCATCAGGGAGCCTCTCCTGAGGAAGCAGGCTGAGGCCCTAATGGCCGAAGCAAGCAGGAAACGAGCCGCACATTTATAGATCCAGCGCTGGATGGAGAGCTGACACAGGGGCTTGTGAGGAACCCTGGCTCCCCTGGGAGCAGCAAAGAGTCCTGCTTTATTTTCCTTCCATCTTTGTTATAACATCCTGCAATGCCTCACCTGCCTTCTCTGCTACATGCCTTCATTTCCACAAATAGTGCCCCGTGTGAGGAGCGAAAATTCAACTTCCAAAGGTCTGCTCAATGGTCCAGGCTTTCATTGCCACAAATGGTGCCCCCCACAGCCTCCGAAGGTTTGTCCGGTGGCAAGCCCCACAGAACTTAATGCTGCTGAAAGGAAGCAGAAGCCGGCTTCAATCGTCTCTGGAGACGAGGTGAGCTGCGGGGAACATTGGGCAGTTATATGTCCGCAGATGACCTGGACTTATGGAGGGACCTTTGCAGAAGTATCTATAATTTGAATGGACGCTTGCTTGTTTTTCCCAAATGTCTCCAAGTTGGCTAAAGCCCTGACAGACCCAAAAGGACTTTTCTTTATCTGCGGGGCTCGAGCCGGTGGCATCTCCCTTCCCCTCCCCTCAGTCCTGCTCTGGTTGAATGATGCGTGGCTGAGGCATCAAAGGAGGCATCATGATTCCAGAAAAAGCTCAAGGGAAAGTGCTACAAGCAACAGTAGTAGCAGTTGGATCAGGAGCCAGAGGAAAGAATGGTGACATTCAGTCAGTGAGTGTGAAAGTTGGTGAAAAAATTTTGCTGCCAGAATATGGCAGGACTAAGAGTGTCCTAAAAGATAAGGACTACTACTTGCTTAGAGACAGTGCAGAGAACGAAGAAAATC
>NW_009260342.1:649383-694165 GCF_000687185.1 Egretta garzetta
GTGGCAGCAGTAGCAGCCGGCTGGGTAGTCGTGCTGCCGCCTCCTCCTCTTCATTCCCCCCCCGCCCCCCTGTGACATGATGCAGTTTATGTTACTCTTTAGTCGCCAGGGGAAAGTGAGATTCCAGAAGTGGTATGTCCCATTATCTGACAAAGAAAAGAAGAAAATCACAAGAGAACTTGTTCAAACAGTATTAGCCCGCAAACCAAAAATGTGCAGCTTTCTGGAATGGAGAGACTTGAAGATTGTCTACAAAAGATATGTAAGCCTCTATTTCTGCTGTGCTATTGAAGATCAGGACAATGAACTAATAACTCTGGAAATAATTTATTGCTATGTAGAACTTCTTGACAAGTATTTTGGCAGTGTGTGTGAACTTGATATCATCTTCAATTTTGAAAAAGCCTATTTCATTCTAGATGAGTTCCTTTTAGGAGGGGAAGTTCAGGAGACTTCCAAGAAAAATGTTCTCAAAGCCATTGAACAGGCAGATCTTTTACAGGAGGAAGCAGACTGTAAATGTTCACTGTTTTCATTGTAATGTTTAGCTAATGGTGTAAGATGCTGTTTGTCAGTATTACAGTTTTGCTAAGCTGCTTCATTCAGGCCTATAAGTAAAATGCTCCTTTGAAAAGGGAACAAGAAACTAAAAGTCCAAAAAACACAAATGAAAGGGAATTAGATTTAAATAGACTTGATTGCATTTACAGGAAGATTGCATTTGACTTCAGTAAGTGTATTATTTTTCATAAGCAAATCAAGAACTTCTGTCTTTGTTCTTAGTAAAGAAGGGGGAGCTGTTGTGGGAACGAGTGCAGAAAACGGTAGCACTTTGGAAACTCAAAAAATGTGTGTTTGACATCCATTCGTTCCAAAAACAAAAAAATAATTGTTCTGGAAAAGGAAAAGAGGTTAACCCTACACAACTGACAATTTCCACTTCTCACAGAAGAAAATGTCTGTTGCCAGCAGATGACGTAGCATTCAAAAAACTAAAGTCAGAGAACGATGAATATAGATCACCAAAAAAAGGAAAAAGAAATAAAACTAAAGAAGAACTTAGCAAAGAAGATGATGTAAGGGAGGCTACTTGGACTGCTGGAGGGATGGACAGGAAGACAAGATCAAGAACAAGTGCAAGAACAAGAAAATAGTCTTAACTAACTCAGTAATTGAAATTGCAGGTTTTTTGATGTGAATTGATTTGCACTTAGATTTTTAAGTTCAGATTTTGTAAAGAAAGCGATCACAGAATTATGATATTATCAAAATGTATTCTTTAATTGTTTATATAGTGGTTCCTAAGCCATGGGGTGCTTGTGTAAAACAACAAATGTAAAAACAAATCTTTTTTGTATTTTGATCATACAGCAGTTGGGAAGCCATATTACTTTACTGCCAGTTATAATTATAAGCTATTTTCTGCTTCTTTGTTCTTAGTAAAGAAGGGGGAGTTGTTGTGGGAGTAAGTATAGGATCTGCAGGTGTGGTGGATAAGGATAGGATCTGCAGGTGTGGTGGCTGACCTGTAGGATCTGCAGGTGTGGAGACTTTGGTTTGGGACCAATGAGAAAAGGGATATATAGCAATGGCTTGTGCAGAATGTAGGGTCCCTGCCTTCTCTGCTACATGTTTTCATTGCCACAAGGTTCCATGCACCTGGGTTTCATATTTGTTTCCTTTTTGTTGCTTTTGTGATATAAAGTGTATTGTAAGGATTAGCAAGAGGATAAAGACCTCTGTGCTCTGGGAGGCTTCTTGGAAAGATCGGTAATGATGGCTCTCAACTTTTTAATGTGCCTTGCACTACACTAATGGACCTAAACCAGCATTTTATTCTGAAGGCAAATTTGTTGACATTAGAAAAGGAGACTTGGCTGCCACAGGAGTGTAAAGAACATACAGCAGACCATAATGTAGGAAGGTACTGAGCTTTTATTTTTGTGACCTTGTCCAATGGGAAGTAATTACAATATAATTCAATTCTAAAAGTCTGGAAACTGTGACAGTTGACAGAGTGACATTTTAAGAGAAATAAGCATGTGTTTTAATACATCTCTTTCCAACTCCTAAGCATTGTTGACGCTATTTGCCCTTCCTGCTTCTCCTTCTTTTCCACTCTTAATACATGATCAGAACACAAGATTCAGGCTTGTCTGCACCTTTGCTTATTAAATCTCTTCTCCCTGGTAATTTCCAGTACTTACAACCTCCCCTGGCTGTACTTCTGTGCTCGGTTCATGTCAGGGCTCAGCAGCTGCCCCATCTGTCTGTCCTGTGGAGGGAAGGAAGCGCTTCTATGCACATTCCTCTGGAACTTCCCTTTCTGACCTGTGCTGCTGGTACTGATGGTACCAGGGCGAGGGAGCCTGCAGCCCCATCTGTATTACACTGAACCTTAGCCTGGCATATACTAGTTAGCCACCTTCAACAGGCGATGCACACAGCTACCAGCCCACAAGCAATACCACTTCCCCATAAAATGGGGCTAAGCACCGGAAAATATGCAGTATTGGGTAATAGTTAACCTTTTAAATAAAAGCATGTGTGGTGGAGAGTGATGTGAGCCAGTTGCTGTATGCCTGGTAACCAGTATATTTGTGTTAATATAGCAGTATCTTTTAATCTCCTTTAGGAGATTAAATCCTGGGATGCACACCTGCAAGGACTCACTTAGGAAAAGTGGAGAATAAAATTCCTTTTGAGTTTTGATACAGTCTTTGGCTCTTGTGACCTAAACCAAGACTGTCTCAGTTCAGTCACTGATTTTGCTTAAGTTCAGCGAGCACTAACAGTGTCGCTTGACTCTCCAAATACCCTAGAGATGAATTTATCACAGCAGCTCCATGAAACAGGATTTTATCATCTCCCGTTCAGAGGAGGTGAAGCTGAAGCAGACAGTGAAGCTGTACGCTCAGGCACAGATAACTCTGGCTGTGCAAAAAGGAAAAGTGTCAAGGTATTTTAGATTGATATCCTTCTCCAGCAATGGGATTATGTTGTTCCAAATTAACTATTGTAGTCTATGTGTTGTTTTCTTGTGTACATGTACTAGGAATATCTCTGTGTTTCTTTCCTCTGAGACTTGTTACACCTTTGATAGATTTGTTTAATAGGCTCATTAAGGCAATGGAGGGCATCTCGCCTAAGTGTTTGCCACATCAGTGAGCCTCAGCCTTCTTTTCAACCCCAGACAAGTAGGAAAACAAAACATTGCCAAAGGCATCTCTGTGTGCAGCCCCCAAGGACCCAGAAATCATTCTGAAAATTACAAGGATTGAAAACAGTCAACCTGCTCTACTATACCTAATTTACAGCCTGCGAAACTGGTGATGGCTTGTATGTGCTCTGCCCCATTCACAGGAATGGTTAGGTGCTGTGTTGGGGCACTGAGGAGGATGAAATGCAGGTGAGAAGTTTCCCTGCTCCAAGCAAATTTGGTTCACACACAGGCCCTCAGATAGGTCTTACTCTGTTTGAAGTACCACACAAATATAAGCTACTCTGTAAATAAGGAGTAAAATAAGTTATCACTGCTCTGTGTGTCTGTAAAAAGCAGGGAAAAGGGACGCTGCATTTCCTCTCTCCTACTGTAATTTAAGGCCTGGACAAGTCACTTAGCATCTCGACCTGACCGCCTTCCTACACCACCTTCCAATGGGCTCTCTGGTTGTGTCTTGCTGCCAGGGACCAGCTTCATGCCCATTTAGCAGTGGAAAACAATTAACTGGTATAGTCTGGCCCCAGATTAAGTGACCCAGAAAAGTCTTCCATTCAACAGTCCCGTTTAAGTCCTTCATGAAACGTGTACACATGTTGTTCTTGCTGTTCTCATTACTCAGTTCTCTCTAACAGCGGCTGTCTATATAATGATTCTCTGTGCCCACACGGGGTTGTTCCAGAAGACTAGAGAAGCAATGTGATTTAGAGGAATTATTTGGCCAGAACAAGTGGATCTATGAGATTCAGTTACTCAAAGGATTCACAGGAAGCAAATTCCTTAAGTGAATGCAGAGATGGCATTGAGATAACCTAGAGCTGAAATAATGGGGAAATACATTAGATAGCTCTGCAACTGTAAACGTGTTGTATAGTCAGCTGGCACTCATATAGCAAGGGTAGTCTGGTATGATTGGGTTTGAGCTATTTAAGATTGTTAATAAGTAATTAACCCATGAGGTGACTGTAACAGCCATCATTTTAATCAAGATTGAATTCTCAAATTGCCAAGCACGCTTTGGAATTTATCAGTACCCAGGCAGGACAAAGCCCCTTGGCCACATTAATTAAAGATCCCCTGCACGCAGGAAACACTCCTGAAAGATGCCCACCATATCAGATTCACCAGTTAATGCTTTTCTCCTTGCTGCCACTCAACGTCCACCTCCCCAGTTTTACATTCAATTTGTCTTTTGCTGAAAAGCTGCTAATTTCATGCTGCTTTAGCCCTGCAGCAGCCAGCCTGTTGCTAAGCAACCTCCAAAATACTGAAGGGGCTACAGTCTAGCTGCTTTCCTGCAGCCCACCCTTAATTTATTTACATATACATCTTATTTATATAGCTAAACAGATTTCTTCCATAACGTGGAAGCAGAGCCGTAAGCCTCCGGGTTGCATCAGGGTGCCTTTGCTTGCTAGCTGTTTGTCTTCTCTCTAATGCCATCCTCTACCCTATTTTTCCTGGTGTTCCTGTTCATCAGCTGAGCAAACTCCTCATGATATTTGTTAAGCTGGAGTGGCATACAGGAGTGTGCTGAAAGTATACTTTAAAGGTGTAGCTGGACATGGACTGCTGTACTTGGTGTGAGAGAGCAGCTGGGAATCTGGTCCCAACAGCCCTTGATGGAAGAAAAAAAGGGTCAGAACAAAGATGGCTTTAAGCCATTTTTCTGCTTACTTTAATTCAGGCTGCTTTAACTTCAGCTGTGTCTGCATTCCAGGCTTCTGTGGCCTAACTAGATCTGCAAAGAGTAAAAGATACCCTTCACCTGCCCAGCAGTGCTGGGAAAAGCCCTTCTGTAGAGGCAGTTCTGCCGGAACAACTGCATTTTTGTGGGGCGGGGTTGGGATTCGAGCCAGAGCACAGATTTGCCTTAAATTGTATCACCGAGAGGAGCAGGTTGCTGATGGGAGTATTTGGTGTATAAAACTGGCAGAGCATTTGTAGTGGCTGCATGTGGATAGAGGAGGATAGCAGGCAAGTAATGAAGCTGTTACCGTGCCATTTGTTCTAGACATGCTCCCAAAATAGGGGAAGGTGGAAGTGGTTTGTGCGCGCTGTGACAGCATGTGTCACCCGGAGAATCTCCGCGCCAAGCAAAAAATCAGGATCTCTTTTCACACGAAGGAGAGCACTAAGTGGCTATACTATAACAGAGCCTGGCTGCGTTTGTTGTGGTAGCGTTGGTCACGTCAGCATCGGTGTTAGACTGTGATGATAACTTTGATGAAAGAACGGCCATGCTTTTCAGTAAAGGCTTCAAAACCAATTCAGGTGCTCTCACAACCTCCAGTATTTTGTACCTTTTCTCCAGCACAATACCGTGGCTTGAGAAAAAGGAAGATGGATCCTGTAGAGATTTTTTTTGAACAAATAGGAACCAAAATGTCTTTTTCCCCCTTTTATATTTTTTTCCTTTTTGTTTCAGCAAGCAGAGACTGTTCATGAGCTGAGTCTCCGGACTATGCTTCTTCCACAGCTGTTGCCTTTTGGTCCTCTCCTTACTGCCTTTGGCAGTTTTCATCATAGACTTCTTTTTGGTAGAAAATATTTTTTCTGCTTTGATGATCCATCCATTACCTGACCCTCTCTGGAGAAGAACAAAGAGAACCACGTGAACACTTGCTTTTGTACATGCAGTCCTGCAGAACAAGGGTTGTGCACAAGGCCAAATGCAATTTTTTTTCCATCAAAGTGAGATGAGGAAGGTGCTCTTTTAAGTCCAAATTGAATTTTCCCCTTATTTGCTTTAAGCATTCAATTACCCACTTGGAAAACTAAAATATTTCTGAGAGTGGTTTGGCGTGCTCATTCTGTATTCTGATTTTTTCAAAAACAACTCTTGGTCTTTTTGTCATTTATTAAACATCTGTCACTGGGATGTCCACTTTTTATGCACATCCAGAGGAGTGTTGATTGTAAAACCTTTGCTGACCTGCGGCTCCGTGTTCTGTTTTAATATGGTTGAGATTTCATAAGCTAAGCTGTGCTATTTGTGTTAGTGTGTACGTTCTGGTGCTGTTATTCACACAGAGCTCAGAAATGTGCTAGGTGCTTGGGCAAGAATTTAAGTTATCTCAGGTATTCTCTAAGCTGAGTTGTGAACAAAACAAAGGAGGTTTAGAACCAGCTCAAATGCCCAGGAATAACTTTTACTGCCCTGAGAAGTTGTTTCAGGTATGTTTAAAAAGATTGAGTCAACAAATCTTAATTTTATTCATTGAAGACAGGAAGAAAAGGATCTTTCATATGGGAAGATGTCAGATGTTTTAGGGAGGGGAAGATTAACACCTTGAATTACAACCAGAAGCAGACAAGTGGCTAAGTGTGGGTGGTGATCTCTGCGTTTCTTGTGGCTCTTCCCACTTGATGTACGCAGCTTTTGCTCTTGAACTTTCAGAGCTCTGGCAAAATGTAGGGTGGTCTGCAATGCTGAGAAAGGATAAAGTACACCTGAGCTGATCAAGACATTACAGGAGACCCAGTGGCCCTATGGCTGTGTCTGATCACTGGTTTGTGCTGCTGCCTCTTGCCGTATCTTCAGTGGTGGCGTGCCCAGCCAGCTGTCTATACCTTGAAATCCCATAACTCTGAAAGATCCAAGAAGAGCACAAAAATGCAAACAATACTGATAAAGGGAGCACAGGTTGTACATTCCTAATAGAAAATTTAAAAAAATAAGTGAAAATCAAATTACAGTATTGTTCAACAAAATAACCTGAATGTTTTGTAGTGTACTACTGATAACAGATGGCCAAGGTAGGGCGCTCCATCTTTAGCTCACAGTGAGCTTTTTCTCTTGCTGCTGTTATGCTCCATTATGAGAGATAAGAAAAATCTGACTCGGATGTTTCTGGTCTTTCTCAATTTCATAGTCCTAAGTAGTGTTAAGGAAACTATCCTTTTGTTTTTATTTTTTCCCCGAGATGATTCAATAGAGATACCGTCCATCTCAGTAATGTCAGTACTGTGCAATGTCAGGGATACACTGTATCACAGAATCACCAGTGTGACTCATTCATTTCACTCTCTTTTAAAACTGGGGGGAGCCCAGTTAATGTACTGCTAAATCAATTCCCAGTCCCCAGGCAATTCTTCCAGTCCCAGGGGTGTTGCTAAGTCCATGTTTAGTTCTCCAGGTTATTGTGAAGTTCTGCGGTGAGACATATCTAAAGAAGAAAAAAATGGTGTGGCATTCCAAGAGACAACCATCATATCACTGAGAAATTTGATCAAATCCTTACCACTTTTAAAGAGTAATTAGTTTTAAAGAGTAATTAAAAATGGAGTTATTCTCCCCCAAAGCAGCAGAGAAGGACATCTCTAACCTTTCCAACCATTACATAGATCACCTGGATTTACATTACATATAATATCCATATGGAGACAGCAATACAGCTTTTCTTTTTCATGTTAGTTATTAGTTTATTATAAATTGGTTCATTTTCCTTCATTTTTAGATCAGCATCGTGTTCACACCATTAGGTTAAATGTTGCAGTTTGCTATTGTTGTAGGCAAAAGAACGAACCCCTAGGATTTATTCTTGCAGTCTCCAAATGAGTGAACAAATGCAGACACTGATTTCCCCCCCCTATGAATTTGAATTGTAAACAGAATTGAAATTTGATAGATGGTATCCTTTCTGAATACCAGTGGATGGTAGGCTGAAACTGCTGCCTTATCATTCATAACCAACATCAAAACTGAGAGAAGCAAAAGAATGGTATCTCTTACTTTTTCGTGGTTATGTACCTGACTTTCCCATTTTTTAGCGCATTTTTCCTGGTTTGCTTCAGGGATTGACTTTCGAAACAGCGAAAATAATGATATTCTTCATACGAAAAGTATAATTTGGAAATGCATTGAGCAATTCTATGGTACAAATCTCTTTTTTAATACTTCCTTTTGCAAATCATCCTAAATTTCATTGCATCCTCTGTTTTTCTTTATTTGCTGTTGTGGGGTTTTTTTTCTTCAAATCCAGCAATAATTAGCTCTCATTCATTCCAGGCACTTCCCTTGCATTCCTTGCAAAAGGAATTTTGCTTAAGCACTTCTCCTATACAAAAGGTCTGTTAAAAATCAAGAACAGATTAGAAGTTATGGGTCAATTTTCTCTAAATATAGCCCTTTTTTTGGATGTTGAGGGAAGTCAGCAGGAGTGCTGGGAGTGAGTGAGCTTCCAAGGGAGCACAGCCCTTGCACACATGGCAGAAATACTGACCTCAGCTTGAGCAGTCTGTTGTGCCCAGCCCGAGCACGTGGATACAAGGAGAAAATGTTCTCTTGCCCTGTGGACATCTGTGCTAAGCTGGACCAATTCCTGATTTAATTTTTTTTTTATTAGGGAGTGGCTTATTTCTTTCAGTTGCATAGATATGATAGTAGCAGTAATACAAGACCTGTAGTCCAGATTTTAAATAAGACAAACTTGGAATAAGACAAATGGGGAAGGTAGAAGTGTATCTGGAAATATGTCAGGTCTCTGATCTCTGAAGAAATACCTCATTATCACATGGGGAATTCTTTGATAATTTGTGTAAGAACCTGCCTTCTCTCCCCCTCCATACATACCATTGGAGCTCTTAAAATAAGCTTATTAGCAGTCAAATCAAGACAGGTTAATCTTTAAATCATATGTAAATACAGAAGCTTTTCTCATTGTGGTATATTGAAGCATTAAACGTAGATGCAGATTTTCACAGCAGGAGACTAGATCAGCACAGTTAAGCACTGAAATAGTTTGTCTCATAATCATCTTCTGAGAACAGAATTTCCCTTTTACTGTACTGTACGATGATGAATAGGGATTTAGCGGCAAAGGATTACGTGAAGCTTAGATTAGTGGATGCTGCTGGTAGTCTTACATGGCTGATCAGCTTGCACAGTCCTGAGCTGCTTTCCTCCTCTGGAGTTGACCTGTACAAATTCCAGGGGAATTTGTCCAGGGGAGCGCTGAGCCTTAGCTGCCTTCCGTCTTTCCCAGCACATGGATCTCATGTCAAATGCTTTCTGTATCAGATTGCTGTTAATCATCTTCAATATAAATATACACTAGCAAGTGGTGTTTTCTGGACTTTTTTGGCTGCATTAAGTCCTTTGACCTCTAAGTTAATGCTTTCATTTTTAACTCCAACACTGTGGGACACACTGCTCTCCTGGAAAGTATCAGTAGTTTGTACTTTTAATGTATAATGCATGAAATAATGTCATCTCAGAGCATGCCTCAGTCTAGACTGTGTCTCACAGTCAAATTGTCTGACTTCTGTACCTCCACCGCTGAGATACGTGGACTAGTCTGTCTGGTTTAGTCCAGTTTAGCTGGCACCATGCACCATTTCCTGTTCATCCGCTTCATTTCAGTCTTAATTACTCTTTATCTCATCTTCCAAGCAATCATACTTAAGATTTATTTTTTGTTTTGGGAATATGCCATTATTGTTGTACTACTTACACATAGAAATGTTGCACCTTTTCCATGAGGCTTCTGTCAGGGGGTCTGTGTGGAAGACACAGGCGCAGGCTGTTCTGGGGCTTTGCCGTGGTGCTCCAGGGGTACAAGCGCAGCAGCCCCTGCCTAATCATTGCACAGCAGAGTGTATTATGGTGGGTTTGTGCCTGGCCATCCCCAGTGGTTTTGATGGACAGATGATGTGCTGTGGTCCTGCCTTTTTCTTTCTTATATTTAACTACAAGTATTTCTCATAGTGCCTGGCTCTCCAGCCTTTCAGTCTTTCTCCTTTTTTTCTTGTCCCATGCTAAAGGTCAGGTGCAAAGTGACCGTCAGTAAATATATTAAATCCGATGTAATATAGGGCACTTCAGACAAGCCATCCAGGTAAACATGTTACTGCGCTCTGCTGCTGGATCCGACCTCCACAGCATGGCTAGTTCATAAGACATTTAACAGTACTCTGGAAAAAATTTGACAGACAGCATCATAAAAGCAACAACAACAATAATACCACTTACAGTTTTGCATTTTTCATAAATTTTACCATTATTAATCTTTCTCTGGGAGGTGGATAAAGACTGTTAATCCCCCTCTGGGGAGGGAAGTATAAATATGGAGAGATGTATTGTATCTACCTTGAGAAAGGAAGTCAGGTGTGGGTTTAGAATGGGAAGCCCTGAGTCCTGGGCCCCAATCTGAGTCTCTTTGTGTGACAGATGTCACTGTTTAATGTGCTACTCAATGTTAATTATTATCTTCTGTTTGCTCATCATATGCTCTAAATGAAAAGCCAGTAGACCATGGGTGAAGGTAGAGATACAGATGTATACTTGCTGTATGGTTGTTGTTTGTATGAAGCCTAAACTAGCTCTGTTACAACTGCTGTGCTAAGTTTATTGAAAAATATGCTTGACCCCATTTTTTTGTTTGTTTTAATATCAGTTGAAGTGATAAATGCAATGAGTTTAAAATACCCTTCACAGGTAGGGTTGGTTTAGGATCAGTTTATTCTGGAACTTAGATCTCAATTGGATTTGCATGGTCTAAATGCCATACAAACATTATTCAGTTCTTGGATTAATAGCCCCAGGGAATATATACCAGAGACCTTTGCAATGGCAAAGAGATTGTTAATGTTTGTCCCTTCTGCAGCTGGAGGGACCTGTTTGCATTGATTGGGCTCTGAGGGCACAGATTCAGGAGGCCCAGGGCCATGGCCCTGGGGCGGGTGTGGGAAGGTCCCTGGTACGTGGCCCTGCTCTTGAACTGCTGCCGCCTCCCCTCCCTCAGTTGTGGTGTTGAGTTGTTTATGGGCATCTGCCATCGCTGAACTGGGAGGAGATAAAAAATGGTTCCCCAAAGAGAAGGGGTGAAATATGAAACAGGTGGCAGAAGCCTGCTGCTGCTCAGGAAATTATGCTCTAAGTCAGTTTAGGAATTTCTGCCTTTTCCTTCTGAACGGTTTCTGTAGGGGTGTCTGCGATGCAAAAAAGTGTGGCCCCACTCAGAGTGCATTAGGCTGGAGCAGCCGTGTGCAGGTTGAGCTCACCACGACCACCCCTTGCCTTTGCAAACAGGAAAAAAAATCCCCTGTTTTGCTAGAAGAAGAGGATGGGTAAGGAAGAGATGTGCTCAGCTCTGTTTTAAACCTTAGTCGATTATATGGGGTTCTACATACAATGTATGGTGTTAAATCTATTTTTTCAACAGCCAAAGGTTAGGATTTCCAGAATTTCACAGTAAGATTCAGTATTTCTTTTACTTGGTAGCAATACTGGCTCGGGGATGTCTGGCTCTTTCCTTGTTCCTCTGCCCCACTGCCTCCATCACCCGTCACACCCCAGCTTTTTGTGGGGCCATGCAATAAACTGCACTGGTAGTTTGGACTGGTTGGAGCCCTGTGCTGCCTTCGCCTCTGGAGAAACACAAACAAGCAAAAAGCCATCCCAGCTCTAATGCAAATTCTTGGCAGACAAGAAAGAAGTTCACAAAGTGAGGTATTTCTGCCAGACAGTTGACATCTGAAGGAAACTTAGCTGAAGAGAGGAAATAACTTCTGGTGCCCTTAGAAAGTGAAAGGGGCAGTATGGAAAAGAAATGTGAAAACATAAATTAAAAATGTGAATTTAATTAATTAAAAATCAAAAGAGAGTCATGAGTTAATTTGAAAGGCTGCAACATGATCTGGAAGGGACTGAGCTGAATAATAATGAGCGTGTACCTGTAGGCTGGCATCCCAGCTACGCTGCTGTTTAATCTTTTTCAGGTTCATATGGTTTTTAGAAATCAAAAGGGGTGGATTTGTTTTAGGCAGCTTCATGCCCTTGTTTAGCTGTAGTTTCAAGTTAATGTAAAACCTGAAATGAAGTGCAAACTTGACCCAAACCCTTTAAAATTGCAAGCATTAATAACTGTCTCTTTGAGAAACAGAACAAACACCCAGAACATAATTAATCAAGAATATGGGATTAAAAATACAGGGAGTGACCTCCAGCAGGTTGGGGAGCTATCAGCTGGCCTGTTCTTCCACCTTCTGTAGTTTTAGAGGTGAGGCTAATAAATAATTTTACTTATTTTCATGAGCATTAAAGATCATCTACGAACTTTGAGGAAGAAAATCCTTAGGCAGCAGTTGTTGCAGGGGAGCAGGACTAGCCTTTCGTGTGGCACACGGCTGATTTGGAAACGCTGGGAGAGAGGCACTTGAGTATTTTCTGCTACATTTGTTTTAATCCCTAAAGAAGCACTAAATACATTTGTAAAGGTTCCTCCTGCTTTTGCAGTGACTTTGCTGCTAGTGCTTTCCTGTAAGACTGAAGGAGACCGGGGCAATAGTACTGCCCTCCTCTATTTGTGCTTACAGTAAATAATTGAAGAGGCAGAGCTTGCAACATCAAATGAAGTCCCAAGATTTTCCCTGAAATGGGCTGCATGTTCCCATTGAGGGGGAGCTCACGCCAGCATCACCGGTTTATTGGGAACGCCTCTGCCTCAGCAATTCCAGCCATGCTGACCTCTGCCTCCGCTGGGAGAGAAACATTCGCTCCCTCCAGCAGGATGGCTTTGCTGGCTTTAATCTGCGAAAATGAGTTTACAATCTTGCCTGCTTTCAAATCAGGAGAATGCAGCGTAGCTGCAAACTGGGAGGATTTACCCATGTAAGTACATATCCTAAAGCACATCAAGCCCAGATTTTTCCACACATTTGGAGGATTATTTTAGGAGAAACACAGGTGCATACGCCCACTTCTTTGGAAAAAAAATAGGCCATGTTATTTGACATTTTAAATAATAAAAATAAAACTTAGAGAAGCAATTGCTGAACTATAGATCAGCCTGAGCCTGGCACCTGCTTTTCCTGAATAGTATGGGGCATTTGCCTGTTAGTGATGGACTAGTATTCAGCACTCACTTTGAATCCAAAACCACATCCAAAGGTGTTTACTTTCTGATGTCTAAAACTGGAACAGAATTATGAATAAAATTACAGCCTTCTCACAGACTGCACCAGCACTGCAATAAATGCTTTGCTCCTTAATTCTCTGGGATAACCACCCATGCAAGGGATGGGCAGCCGCTCCCCTGCCTTTCGCTCCAGCACAAGGGTTTGGCGTGGCCGAGGGTTCAGTGCAGCAGGGGGGCTTCCTGAAGGCATCAATGATGTCTCTGGGAGCTTTAGGTGGCACTGCGGGTGACTGAGTATACAGACTGAAGATCTGAGCTATCCGCTGGTCTCCGATGGTCAGCAAGCCCTTTGTGGGCAAGGAGGGAACATAACTGTGCTTTGGGATTCACAGCCTTTGACTCGTAAACGAGTGTTTTTCACTTGCTGGTTGTGTTTGAAACAGTTCTTACAGGTCATTAATGGGTAAGGGAATTGTGAAAAGAGCATGATACTACTGTTATTCATTCCCATTTGGGGAGAAAAACCTTGTAAACTTATCTTGAGGGCTGCCAAATGCCATTCCAAGTGCTATGAAAGGAGTTTTATGTTTCCTTATCTGAAGACTGCTGTGATCTTCCCGGATTCATTAATAGATGAAAAGCAAATTGCAGAAAATGCCTTTATGTTTCAGAAACTCGGTGGCAGGAAGGGAGCGCTTAGCAAGAAGCTGCACATACCTCACATACGTAACGCTTTCCCGTCTATCAGAAGATCCTATCCCCGTCAGATAGCAGCAAGACATTCCTGGGGGTGGAGTGAGAATGAATTTATCTTGGGAGTGAGCAGGATTTTGCTTTGCTAAGCTAGCTGGTTTGCTCAATTCAGGAATTTTCCATTCACCTTTGTTATCCACCAGTGTATAAATCCCCATATCTGTAATTAGGGCTACTTATCTTGACAGTTTTCTGCAGCTCACCTGTCCTTCTGCTGGCTCTCTTCTGTCATCCTGACGGCTTGGTTGAACCACTTCTCCAAAAATTCCTGCTTTGGAGGTATGCTTTCAAAACCATGTCATGAAGGGGAGCGTGTTCCTGTTCCTTGAGGAAGGTTGCTGCAAGGTAGAAAGTGTGTTATAGAGAGAAGTGCTATTTGATTTAAAGAAATATGAAGCTGCACTGCATGGGTTTTATTGTCTTTTGATAGATTATTCATCACTTCAGCATGCAGAGACCGTGGCTGAGGGGAAGGCTGTGTATTGAAATGCTGGGAGGAGTGTGTAGTGAGGCCTGAGGAGGTGGTCAAGGGGATCTGTGCGCTTGCCTTTTCCTTTCCCGTTCCTCTGGTGTGAGCATGCTTGGATGGACATACATACTTCAGGCAGTTTAATTCAAAATATTTAGTTTAACTGGCTTGATACTTATAATTTTGTGCACTGATTCAGAGTATAGCACAGACTGTTAACACGGCTGTAAAATGCAGGTTTGTAGGGATTTGTGGGCAGCTCAGCTCCATTAGCTTAAAATAACAGCTGAAAAACATCCCGTTTAAAGTAAAGATATGCATTAGTCAACATCAAAAATCAGTTGTTAGTTCTTGCGATTGCTAGTTAGAACATGCCAAAATTATAATAATAAAAGAAGGCCAATAATACAATAGAAACATGTAGATTGAGTTCTGTTAAATCGTTGCAACCCTTCTGTTTACGATTTAAAAAAAAAAAAAAGGAAATACAGGTTATGGTCCATAATTCCTTATAAATAGAAATGCCTGTTGGCTAAATCAGGGAAGGGATCTGAGTAGCTGCAGCTGCAGCGTACTTCTGATCATTTGCATTCTCCACCTCCTGCCCTTATTGCAGAATTAAATTGGTCTCTCATTAACATGGGGATTGTTTGTTGTTGCACCGCCTGCTCTCTCCCCTGCGCCTACATGACTATTCCAGCGTAATGTCAGTCCCTGTTGGGAGCCTCTGGAACGGGTGCCAGCGGGGTGGGAGGGGTTGTGGGAAGGGACTTTCTTTACCTCGTACAACAGGTGCCTTTATCAGCACACCTCGGAGGCAGCCAAGAAGGAGCCACCCTTAGACTTACCCTTTTCACTTTTGCTACAAGAAAAAAAAATACCAACCCTACAAGGCAATGAAAGTGAAGAGGAAGCGGTCATTTGAAGCACTTTGGAGAAACTGAGTGGAATTTAGCATAGCAGGTATGATTTTTGTATAGATGACATGGAGAGTGGTCTTGTGAGCTGGATATTGCTTCAGGATCAAAATCTAAAGTATCTCTGCCGTGGGAATTAATTGGAAAAAATTTGCAAGCCTTTGAAGAAAAATTTTTAACAATGCACTATAGGTGCATTTCAAGGAAAAAATACCTTTCTTCCTCCTGCAAGGGTTAAGCATGATCAGAATCTGCTTTCGTCTCAAGGATTTAACCTCAAGTGCTGCATTTTTTGTTTGCCATAAGCCTATTAGAACTCTCTCTGTTTCCTAGCAATAACATGTAATTTCCCCCCCTATTTAAGTGAAAGGGATGTTGGGTTTTTAATCCTGTACGCTACAGCTGTTGCTCAAGTTTCCTATTCAGATGCAAATAGCACCTGGTGCTATTTAGGTAACCGTGTAATCTTTGATAAAGATACTCCAGGAGCACAAGAAAAAGAGAAAAGCAAGGTGGGTCTGACGCTATTTATTCTGGGAAGCGAGAGCATAACCGTATGCTACCGGCAACCTGAACTGGAAATTTCTACCAGATTTGCAGCATCCAGCACATACTCTTTTTGGAGGCAAATGCATGGCTGAAATGATTTACGTTTCTTGAGCAGGTATGATTTTTCACCAGGAAGAAAAAAAGGCTTTCAGAGAAGATAAAAATGTAGAGGATGAGTTGAAGCAGACAGGCTCATTTGGTTAGGGGCTTAACCTTGCTCGAGTCTCCTGAAAGGAGTTTCTTTTTGGGACATTTTGTTTGTTTCTTCACATTGATTATTGTTTCCTAGGTTTTCATTTGTAGATTTGAGAATATTGATCTTTAATGTTTTTCTCAAAATTTTTTCCTTGTGCTGTTTTTTTTCTGTGTCAGATAGTTGTTGCAATAAATGAATCGGAAAGTCAGGAGCAATTTGGAAGACAGCTATGCTGTTTAGGACTCAAAGACAAGAGATACCATATCAGTTCTTGATTAAAAGCAAACCAGTCCCAGATTCAGGTTAAAAACTTTCTACCGTGGAAACTTTCAATTGCATAAATTGGTTTTATTTCACTTGTGGAGGTGTGAGTTTATTCAAGGAAGAGCTTACAGCCTTCACTGCATTTTGCACAACTGTTTTACCCTGTATTACAAATGGAAAACCGAAGGACTCTTTTTGGAAGGTTGTGACTTGACGCCATCATCTTCCTGCTAAAATCAAAAAGCATCTACACGGCACAAGATGCAATTTGGATCTGTGTAAAAGAGAGAGTGAGTTGTTTTCAAAAGTTTAAAGGAGAGATTTAGAAACTTGTGGAAAATTCCAAGGAATGTCTGAAAGATATCATCATTACACTGGTCTCTGTGAATTTTCAAATAAGCCAAAAGAAGCAATTCATTGGTAAGTGGGACTCTGCTAACAAGAATATCAGCTTTCCGTGGGAGAAAACTGGATATAAAGAATAAACAATTGCTACAAAGTTTGAGAACAACAGAAGTGATTCCAGTCCTGCTGTCAAGCACTGACGGATCTTTTCTTGCTTAATACTAATCTGGTTTGGCTACTGCATGTTCACTTTCAGCCTCATCCTGGAATTAAAACTACTTCCCTGGCTTTCACCAAACTTCAGCAAATGCCTTTTGCAAGCTGGGTATTGGGAGTGTGAGCGGGTGTTTCATGTGTGCTTCCCATGACAATAAAAGGCACCCTCAAGAGGAAAACCCACACGGGAGATGATTTGCTGGGTGATATTTTTCTCTCGTGACACTCCTTCCTCATTAGCTTCTTCAGGTGGGTGTGAACAACTGACACGGAACTGAGCCAAGGTTCAGCCTTGGATTATCAACCTGCTCTGGTGGCTAACGGCAGCTTGCCGGCACAATGATGGAAGAAATCTCCATAATGGTGGCTTACGATGCCCATGTTTTTAGCCAGCTGTACGATGAAGACTTTCTGGCCAATCTGGTGGCAGTCAGCAAACCCAAATCTGTGGTAGGTGTTACTCTTGCTCCTTTGACAATAATGCTTAGGTTATACTCTTTCCAGTAGTCAAGTACTTCTATCAAAAGTTATAATTTATTTTATCTTCTTATTACTTCTTCAGAAATTTGCTTTTGTGCATCAGCAAAATTAAAATAACAGTTTATTTCAGGAGAGGTAAGATTATGAAAACAATACCTTTCTGGGATACTAAGTGTAGAAGGAGGTTATTTTCTCAGTAGGATAATAATTAAAACAGTATTTTTGAAATAATATTAAAACAATTGAAATAATTAAATTAGAGAATGACACTAAGTGATGTAAACACTTTCTGTGCTTTAGCATGTCAGTTAAAGGTTCAGGCCAGATGCTCAGCGTACACCCAGGATCTGGGGTGTAGGTCAGTGGCATCACGAAATCTAAGAGAATCTGTCCCTCATATGGAAATGGTGATTTAACACTTGTACATGCTCTTTTGAAATCAGCATAAGTATCTGTAAAACTTTTTTAGTTAAATTGCCACTTCCTTTTCTCATAAATAGTGTATATATTTATGTAAATGACATGTATAGCGTGGGCATCTTCCACCTTCATGGAGGTCTCAGCACTTGCAGGGAGCCGCACTGTGGGCACTAGTTTTGACTCTGAAGCTTGGTGCCAAAATCCATCTTTGGTCTCAAATTCTACAAATGGGCCCATGTTGAGTCAATCTGCCTAGAATGAGTCAAAAGCAGTCTTTGAAAATAAAAATGAATGTATAGGTATTGAGCATAACTTAAAGAGCAGATACAGTTAAAACTTCAGTCTAAATGCAAATCAGGATAATCATTTAGCAATCAAATTAAGCATTTGTGTTTTCAGGTTTTGGTCTGTATATGTGTTTGTATCCATAGCAGTATCCATGGTAGTTCACTAAGCTGTGACAAAGTGTTCCCAGAAGAGGAAAAATTTGCTTTATTGCTATCTTGTGTAAAACCTCTCTAAGCCTGTTTCCTGCTTGGGTTTTTCTGCCTGTCCATGCTCAAGGAATCTTGGGTGCATGAACTCATCTCCTGCATCTCCCATACACCTTCAGATCTAAACCGGAGTTCTGCCTAATCCCTTTTATTCTGATGCCTTTTTCTGTCTCTGGCCTCCTCTAGGCTAGAATTTACAAGGCCCGTTACAATAGTTAGCTAGGAAGTATGGAAATCCAGTATAGACAAAACTGTGTACTTTAATGTGACCTGGTTGGCGCCTGGGCTTCAAATAGGCTTTAACTTAACCAGCATATTAGGAGTTGCGAACTTTTTCCATGCTGGATGTTTTTAAATACATGGTATACCTTAATTCATTGTGCAGTCGCAACCTTTCCTCTTTTTCTGCCTTAGCTGATTGCTATGGCAGCATTTATTATTTTGACTGGAAGCCCAGAGTAATATCCTTCCTTCAGTCAGGTACCCGTGTTGCAATAGGATTAAAAGGAGCCAGGTTCCTGCTGGTGGGCTCCGGGAGAGGCCCCTTCTGTCCGGCTTCTCTGTGCAAATGATGGTGACGGTGGGGTTTCCTGGACGCCTCCTGTCCTGAGCTGCCTGCGTGCTCCAGAGCCAGTACTGCAGTTGTTTAAATTAAAACCCTTGTGGTAAGAAAACATTTCATGGATGGCTTACCCTATAATTTAAATCTTTGAAAAGTGCTGCTTAAACGGGCTTGGTGATGCCCTCTCAAGTTTTGTGTAGAGCAAAAGTAACGGATATTGTGTTAGGCATCTCTAGATTCCTCTGGATCAGCTGCAAGTGATGGGATGAGAGTGTAACTGGTGTGAAGACCACCACATTTTACGGCTCCAGTTGATTTTTGCCACTCTGAAATACAATGAACATTTAAAAAAAAATATTTCTCTGTGAAGTAACTACGTATCTCCTAGTAAACAGAGATACGTACATGGAACAACTGTGGGAGGGGGAAGTATCAATATATTTATAAGATCTGAATGATTGACTTTAGTGTAAGCACATGTTCTTACTAGCTCTTTTTTTTTCCTGAATCAGAGTATTAAGATGTTTCAGTGCATTATGTACTAGTAAATAAGCTAAGAAATGTGTTTTTCACAAGGTTTACGTAGGAAATACTTAAACACTCTTTTAAATGGTTTTGAAGTAGATTAACTAAGCAAATAATGGTGCAAACAACCTGAGGAGGTTTAAGATGAAGCTTGACAGGATTATGATAGGATTAGGTGGTGTGTGGGAGCCTGCACTACTAAGGGACAGGACCTGATGACTCAGAAAGTTTCTTTCAGTTGTCTGCTGCTATGTTTAATCGTGGGACAAGCTGCCAGTTGGGATAAGTTGGGGCAAATCCTGTTGACTGTGTCCTGGTCATTTTACCAGATTGCACAAAGGTTCTTACTGGACATAAAGTAACGTTCTGCAGAAAGAATTTGTAGCATTTTCATTTATTCTGAGAGTTCATGTTAATAGCACAGGTATTTTTGCCATCTGGGATTCATCTGTTTGTTTGCAAAATCCAGGTTTCATTTATTTTTAAAGGAGTTACTAAGACGCTGCTCTGGTTGCAGAGAAAAGTTTAAAAAAAAAGTTCTTTAAAGGCTTTCATCCTGTTCCGCAGTTTGGATGCCAGGATGGCTTTGTTGTAGATCCAGAAATCTCTCAACTGGTAACTCATTATAGTTCCTTTGGATTGTGCAATAGGTCAGGGCACGTGGGAGTCTCTCTTGCACAGAGCAGAGCGCCACTTGTTATGACGTGAAGTAGCAAAGGGTTAATACCAAAACCAAATGCCAGCCCTGCATGATGCAGGTTGCTTGTGCTTAAGGCCAGCCTTTCAAAAACCTTCTGGCATGTCCAGTGCCACATAGGTAATGAACACCAGAATTACCTGCAGTTTCCCAGGTCCCATTAATTCTAGTAATACTTTTCAATGGAAAATTCGATTTTTTTTCAGTGGAAAGCATAGCAGCGTTTTTGTAGCATTGCTTTAATGCGCATAAATACCAGACAATTAAGCAGGATGTAGAAGATCTGAGATAAGGTTTTGTTAAATACGCTCAAAGCAACACAGTATGATAGCAATCCTCCAACATATATTTTAATAAAATTAGTCATACTGCAGTGTGACCATGACACACTGTTGTTTTGCTGTGTAGTCTTGCTTTCCAGTTATTCTGAAACATCGTTGCACAGACATGCAAAGCAGCAATAAAAGTGGACTGCTGTGTAGTTTGTGCAAGAATTGAGTAGCTTTACTCCAGGGAATTTCAATTCTCAATTTAGTTGCAGAAAACTTGGACCCAAGGGGTTATAAAAATGGTATACTAAGTGGTATAATCCTCTTAATCCAGAGTTGAAGAACATTCTTTTAGAAAGCTTCATTGCATTTTCACTTGCCTGCCTGCCTTCTTGTGTTTAGCTCTCTGTTCAGGGAAATTATCAGCCATTTCACAGAAGTAATTTGTGGTTACATGCCAGCAGACTCTGCCATAATGATTTATAGGCTCTCAATTTCCCATCGAAGCCAAACTGAGGAGGTTCAAAGTGGATGGGTGAACTGCAAAGAGGATGAAAAACTGGGTGGCCTGGCAGGAGCACAGGGCACAGTAGACAGTGGGTTGAAGTCTACCTGGCAGCTGACTAAACATTGTTTTTTGGGGTTGATAGTGGGGCTGATACTGTTTAGCATCTTCAGGCCTAGGCACCAGAAAAGGATGCACCCTGTTTTTCAGATGGCAAAATCTTGGTTTTCAGGTGGCAAAATCTGGAGAGTAAGTGGTGGACAGATAGAAAGGCAGGTCCGCCTGACTGGTGGAACCTTGCCGGGGTGAGCTGAGAGGAACTTTATGAGGTTCAGCAAAGGCAAATACAAACCCCTGGGTTCCTCCCTGGGTAGGAATAAATTCATCGTCTGCAGGCTGGAGACCAAATGTCTGGATGGCATCGATGCAAAAAGGGTGTTGGGAGTTGCCGTGGGTGACAACACAGGTGAGCAGCGTGCCCCTGTGGTGACGGAGGCTAGCTGTGCACAAGGCGGTGTTACCAAGAGCATGTCAGGTGAAATGGTTATTCCCTTCCACCCACCACACACACTGAATCCGGTTTTGAGCCCCCACCAAGAAAAGGGATATTCACAACCTAGAGCAAGTCCAACACAGGACCACTGGGAAGGCAGGGGGCTGACCGCACAAGGGAAGGGTTGGGGCAGCTTAGCCTGAAGAAGAGAAAGCTCAGGGGGGATCTAATTGTGGTCTCCTGCCACCTGAAAGAAGGTCCTAGAGAGGATGGAGCCAAACTTTTCTCAGAGGCATGCAGTGACAAGACAAGAAGGAACGGTCATGATTTGCAGCAAAGCAAATTCTGGCTCAGCATAAGGGAAAGTAGTTCTGCCCAGGGAGGCCCTGGCATCTCCGTCCTTGGAGACTTCCATGAGCCACATGCTCTGACTTTGAAGCTATCCCTGCCTGAGTAGGAGCTTGGTCCATATGCCCACTGGAGAGCCCTTCCAATCTAAATTTTTCTATGAGTTTCTAATTATGCCTCATGTGGAGTCTTGCAGTGAGGAGGAGCTGGCAGCATTTGAGCTTTTGAAGACCATCTTTCCCTGGGTGGCATTACTGCTGGCATGCTGCTGCTGTTGCTACTGCCAAAGGGGGAATAAGGGAATTTGGGTGGTCACTGTTATAAGAATTGGCTCTTTCCAGCAGGTATCATCCTCATCTGCGCCCTTCCCTTCCCAACAGAAGGAGGGATCCTGCTCTCAGGATGTTTCTAGGAGCTGTCTTGCCTCCGCCCTTTCCCCCTCTGTGGGGCAGGAGCAGCCAGATTCTGCCCTGATCATCTCACTTTGGAGGAGGAAACATTTTCTTATATACAAGTATAATAAAACAATGAATTTTATTTGTTAAACAGGTGATGCAGAAAAACAAAAGCTCTAATAGTTTTTGTCTTTCCCTTCCCTTGATTGCTCAAGTTCCTTATCTTTTGTGATTTCAGGACACATCCACTTTATTTAACTCTTTAGATTTTTAAAGACTTTGTATGTTCCGCTCGCACTTGTCATCCTTCCAGTTTCATTAGCTTTTCTGCAATTTCTTTTACCAGTACAAATCTTCAGTCTCCCCAAAAAATCAAATGAGCCATGTTTATACATAATAGTAAAAATAACATTAAATATCACCTGAATATTTTTTTTGTAAAAATTCTGCATTTTTATTCTGCTTTAAGGAGTCAGCCCCACAATGTTATCTTCTTCCCCTGAAATTCATCAAGATTTGAAGCTGGTGAAGGAAGCTGCTCATTATTCATTGGATCGTCATATCAGACTGTAGTTTGCTTACTAGCTTATTTTAGATTTGGGAGTGTAACTGATGTATAAGACTATTAGTTTGGCTGCAATTTTTTATTAGTGAGATGTGTTTGACACCTTTGGGTGTTAAAAATAAACACAGCAAAATGAAATCTCTTCCTTCCTTGAATTTCCCATGTTTTAAAGTTTTGGAGTTCCAGCATATTTAGGAAAACTGGGACAGCTTCTGCAGCGACAGCATGAAACCCCCATATATCCGCTGTCATATACAAACCCTTGTAGGCCAGAGAGGAGGTGATTTCCCTGCAACCGGTAAGCTCCTGGTCCCTCCTGCTACTAAACCCAGACTTGATCATGGAGCAGACACTTGTCTGATAGAACTCACAGTGCGCTTGTTTAACACCCACAAATCTAACCCTGAGTGAACTCGTAAACGGCGAAGAAGCATATGTTTTATATTATGGTAATGTGTAGCTGGCATATAATTTTATTCTTGTTCGTGCTTATTTGACCCTCGTCACTCAGTTGTTATTAAATATGAAAATTAATAATTGGTACTAAAATACGTTGGGCTATTTATTTTTATATTGCATCCCGTTTGTTTTCTGCTGTCCTAAACATTTTTGCTGCTGCATATTATTAATACGGAGTAGAAACTGTCAAAGGTGAAGCCATAGCCTTTGGTATCGGGGCAGAGAACAGTCATGGCATTTGGCAGGCGGGCGGGCATGGGAGTCAAGTCCCCGCTGCATGAGAAGCCGTCAGCTGCTGCTGGGTTGCACCCAGCCCTGGTCTTTGGTGTTGCATCAGCGTGCATGGGTCTAATGGTTTCTGTTAAACGCTCTGGGGTGCAATCGGTGTCTGACAGTGTCATTCTGTAGCCTGTGTTTGGCATCGAGCCTCAATTGCATGGAAATGAGAGAGGTGGTTTGTCCTGCCCACCGAGTCACAGAGGTTAAGGCTAGGCAGAGCTTCATCCTTCAATTATCTAAGCTTTATCTCTTTCATCCAGCTTCATTCCAGTAGTAATTTTTTGAAAATCAAAAACTCTATTCAATGCTCCTCTGGAAAAGCATCCAGCTCTCATTAGAGTGTAACAGGAGGTGTGAAAGGTATCATCTTCCATGGTAATCTGTTAATCCCTCGCTGTTCAAAATAGGTTTCTAATTTCTCGTTTAGATTCATTCCGGTTTCAGCTTCCCATCTTGGATCTGGCATGTGGTTTTGTGCCAGAGTACAGCATTCTGTATCATTACTTATTTTATCCCTATGAAGGTACTTACATGCTGTGACCAACTCAGCTGTCTGTGCTCTCTTGCACAAACCGAGGAGCTGGAGCTCTTAAACCTCCTGCTGTGAGGCATTTACACCCTGCACAAAACAGTTCAGTGGCTCTGTTCTGCAGCCGCCTCTTTTTTTTTTTTTTTTTTTTTTTTCCCCCACTGCATCTCCCAGGACTAGATGCAGTATTCCAGTACTGGTCTCAGTGATGATCCAGGGTTAAAACTTTGCTACTCATCTTGCTTTTCCCTATCCTTGTGCATCCTGGGGTACTCATTAGTCTTTGCGCCGCAGCCTGGCTGTGATGGCAGGGTTACATTTCTCTCGCTGCAAAGGTGGTCTGTTATTTCCTGCCCTTCTCTCTATACCAGTTTGTTCCCAAGTCCCACACCGCAATGTACGGCCTCCTGAGCGGTGGCAATGCTGCTACTTGTGGGGCTGTGTTATAAATGGTACTGATACAATTAAAAATAATTTTTTTAATTAGCATATTGTTGAAGGATTATTTTGGTAAGCTTGCCATCGAGCAGTGAGGTGGGAGGGAGAGGGCTGTGAAAGAAGAGCTACATCTTGCCCAGCGCATGTGCCTCCCATTCCCCCATCCCCCATTCTTCCCACAGAGCAGAAAAGTTTCCAAACTTTTGGAAAAGCCCAAATAGCACTTTCTTGGGACTGATTCCACCTCTTCATGGGATTCAGCCCCAGCTGGAGGCTCTGTGCTGTAGTAAAGCCTTGTCTGGAGTTGGCACAGTGGCGTGTTTCATTTGAATAAGCTATTTCGTGGAATTCAAATACATGTGTGCCATTTTCTGGTCCTTCTTGTTCTTTACTGCTCTTTCTATCCATGCGTCATCTGCAAATTTTATTAATGGGACCATATTTTTCACTTTCAGGACACTGATGTAATGTTTGATAGTGCTGGATCTTTTATGAGTCCCAGAAGACACCCTTTAGGATATCATTAACCAAAAATGAAAAATGTCATTGAATAATGATTGCCTTTGACAGTGGCTTTTTGACCCAGTTCCTAAGCTTTTTAATTCATGCTTTATGGCTATCGGATACTCTTCTGGGGATTTGGGGGGTTTTTGGTTTGGTTTTTTTTTTTTTACTAAATCTATCATGTGGTAGTGAATCCAGTGCTAGAGAAGACCCTTAAAACTGTAAAGTTACTTTTATTGATCAAATCTGTAGATAAAGAATAAAATGGGACCTACAGGTTATAAAATCACGTTGGTGTAGAACCAGTTACATTTCTACTCTAGTTATCGGCTGGATCTTTATCAGCTCTGCAGAGTGTGCATGTGGGTTTCTGGATTTCAGTTAACCAACCAAAGTCATCCAGATGGTTTGATTTGTGGTTCTTCAGTATTGGTAATACAGAATTTTCTTCTAGTGTAAGTGAATCTCTACTGTGTTCAAGGACTTACTAAAAATGACCTAAAAATGAATCGGTGGCCTGGAGATCTCATCTGCTAGTTCCGTCAGTACTTCTGCTCTGCATAAAAGACCTGCAGCCTGGTTTCTAACAGAGCAGAGCTGTTTTCTGGACAATTCTGACTCATCTGAATCATAATTATTTTTGAACTCTAATTATTAATGCATATGAACTACACTTAGGAATCCTCTTGTTTTCAGTATGCTCTAAAATCAAGAACAGCCTAATGAGACTCAAGACAGATTTTAACCTTTTTTCTTCTGCTGCATTTAGTTTTAGTTATTATTTTATTTGTCCCTAATTAATATAATTTTGCATTTATTTTCTCTTTTCTTCATGTTTGAGAGCATTTCTTTTTGCTGCCCATTTATTGTCATTGGATCAAGAGGGAATTATCTAGGCAATGTCTCAAATAGAGATTTTATAAATAAAAACAGAATCTTTGTCATTAAACATTCAAAAGCAGGACATTTCAGTATTTTGGAGCTTCCTTATTTTCCTCTTAAAAAGAATGCCAGGAAAATTGACACAAGTTTTTCTGGGTACTTGAGAAACTCTGCTCCTGTTTCTGTCATCATTACAAGCCCGTTTGGGGGAAGAAATTAGAAATAAGTTTGTAGACGTTATTGGTTCATTAGGTTTTTAGTTTTAATGACCTTGAGCCTATTAGATGTCAGCAGGACCCTTTGCAACTAAAGAAGAGCAGGTGATGAGTTCCTTTGTAAGGCCATATTTCAACATTTAAATGCAGAAATGGTTAAATTAGAATAAAGCAGCATTTAACGTTTTTCTCTCCCCACAGGTGAGGTAGGTCAGGTAAGATTGACACAGCCACTTCAAATCTGTTGGATACAGTAGTTAACTTGTTAAGATGAGAAAGTAAAGTGGCTCAAATGAAAGATTTGAAGCTCCTGAATTCTAAGCCTCCGGCTTTCTTACCTCACTTATCTTGTCTTGCAGATTGCCGTCATATGTAACACATTACACCTTAGCAAAGCCATATACAAACCCAAAAGCTTTGAGTGTAATCATAGCAAATGCAAAATGCATGTATTTATCAGTGTTCTGTCAGGGTGTCCATGATCAGTATGCTCATCGACTTTGAAAGGAGTGCTAAAACAAGATGAAATGGCAGTTAATCTCTTTATAGAAGAGTAATTTCTTAGTTACTAGAAGATGGATTAGAAAGTTTGTGTAGGTGAATGTGTTAGTTAAAAATATTCTGTCTTCATTGTCTACAACAATTTTCATTCTCTTTGGACCCAGTTCTCAGCAGAATTTGTCATAAATTCACTGGATGAATTTCAGGGTGCTGGGCTATCTTGTCTAGACTGTGCTCTTACCTAGAAAGGTTGGACCAGAAGGTCCCTTCTAACCTAGGATTCTATGATTCACTGCCAAGGTTGGAAAATGTAGTTCAGTGGGTTTATCTTGTTTAGTTTGTGCTCGCATGCACCATTCAATATGCACATTTTTTCTTTACTGCTTCCTTCTAGCTGTGTCAACATGAACTTGCAAAAAAAAAAATCTTTCATTGACTGGAGTGTTGGTTACGCTGGTCGCTGATGTTTTAAAGCTGTAGGCTTCTCTCTTGTGCTAAGAAATATCCAGATGGTTTGATTTCAGAGTAGCATCTTAGCTCTGCCAAGACAAAACTTACTGTATATACAAAGCGTTGTCGTTTTGCTACAAGGTTAAGAGTCACCAAAGTAATCCCAAGTTAAGATAGCATGGCATTTGTTTGTCCTTTACCTTGGAGATCACAGAAGCTAAGTGTGTAGGGCAGAACAAGCACACAGAGATTGTCCAGACGCAGGCTGAACTTCCATAGCAGGTCAGGCAAGACTGAATTCTGTCATCCCAAAGCCACGGGTCTCCTTTCCATGGCAAGAGGAGCAGGACAGAGAGCTCAGAAAGAAAATTGGGCTTGCTGTTTCTTCGTGACTGTTGGTACTGGTGGGTGAAAACAGTGGGAGCCAGGTGTTGCTGTTAATGTAAACCGGCCTCCTTTTCTGCAGAACTGGGTGTTTTCCCTTTGTAGGAGCCCCTTCTTTTGTAGGGCCCTCTTCAGTGGTGTCAGCAGCTTGGCTTTCCGGCTGAAGTTGGCAGCATGGCCACATTTCATCTTCTGCCTTCAGCCCCTCCTGCCTGATGCAGACTTCTTGCTTCTGTCGGTGCTTAAGATGCTCTTGGGACTTTCCCTGCTGGATGATAATGTAGAAGCTCTCGAGTCCATTGGTAACTGATCAGCCTGACAGGGTCTCAGCTAGACATAATGAATGAGTGCAGGTCTCCACATGGATGAAGTGGCAAACTCTGCCGGTAGCACTAACAGAGGTGGTGGAACCATAGCTGGGGCAATAAAGCAGCAGATGGTTTAAAAACCCAAAAAGCAGCCTTGTATATACAGGTTTGCAAACTGGTACGCCTGCTTTTATATCTCTTGGAGCTGACATGCGGTGCTTCTGTGCGTTCCCATCCCCAGGGATCCTCTCCAGCAGCTGCTTACGCTACATTAATGGCTGACTGGAGCCTTTAAACTCCTGCCCTGCCCTTCCTCCATTTACCTGCCAGCTCCATGCCAGGGCGTTTTGCAGGTACCACAGAGGCTGAATGGTGCAAATATGGCAAAAGCTGAAGCCTCATTAAAGGCACTGAGGAAACCTTCTCAGCAGATGAAGGATTAGAGAGATAACAGAGCAGGGCAAGGATTAGTTATTGCAGGAAAGTGCTTCAGTGAGCACTTCTGATACCTTGGAAGTTGGGCACTGTCCCACTTATATTTTCAAAATGCTAATCTTTTAATGTGCAGTTTTAAAGAATTTTTTTATTTTAGAGTTTTGGCAATTGTGTTTATGGAGCTGGACAAGCAGAAAAAGGGCAAGGCTTTTGAGAAGATGTGGTAAAAGTTGTGTTAGTTGCTGAGATATAGATAAGAGTATTTGGTGTAACAGAAGGGATTGTGGTGCACTGAATGTAAGTATATAATGGTTCAGCTTTAATATAGAAAAAGTATGTATTTCCTGCTAGCGGAGTAATGCACTAAGAAGTAATAGTAACTAGAAGTTACTGTTAGTAACTTGTGGGTTTGAAATACTTATAAAAGTAATGAAAGCTGGTTTTAGCATCAAGGACATCAGAGAAGCCTGACAGTGATTTTAAAGATGCAAATTTAAACTGTGACAACATTACAGTTTTCTTGATACTGTGACACGGAATCGATCTGAAATAATATTAACACATAGAACGTGTGTTCAAAGAATACTGCGAGGCTCTTTACTGATTAATATAGCTTAACTGGGCATATGGTTTAGAGCTGCGATCTACCACCCATCCTCCATCTCAGGAAGTAGAATTGTTTTTAATGTCACTCTTGTGCTGGGCACGGAGTGTGACAGGAGACGAGACGTGGCTTGATAACTCAGCAGAGTTAGAATCTAGTCTGACAGACGGCTGGTTTCACCAGACTTGCGGCAGGTTTCAGAAGATGTACTCAGCTGGGGGTTTATCAGCTGCAAGCTGTTGACTCTCTGGGCTATTATGGTCGACGTGACAGGCTTTGCAGCCTTGATAATACCAATATTTTGAACCTGGTTACCGACCAGTTGCTAGCCTTGTATTGGCAATTTTCCGTATGTGTGATTGTGAAATAGGTCTGTGTTAGTTGCAGGATAAACAGGGTTGGAAAGAGATCCCTGACACAGCGTAGCTAGGGGAGGTTGTTTCCTTGCTAAGTGATGCAAGAAAATCACTGGGGACTTCTTCTTGTGTGCCAAGAAACACAACCAGAGCTCTAAAATTGTTGTGGGCATGGGTTAGATCTAAATCAAAATGAATGATGTACCTCTAAATGGGGGAGAGCTGAGGGTCTGATTTTGCACAGTCATCAAGGATACATATGGAATCATAGAATTGTTTAGGTTGGAAAAGACCTTTAAGATCATCAAGTCCAACTGTTAATCTAACACTGCCATCCCACCACTAAACTGTGTCCCTGAGCATATATATAAAACCTTTAGCACCAAATGCTGTATGCGTGGAGCCGTTATGTTATGGGGTACAAACCAATGAATAAATTCTGTGCTGGAAAACCTGCTGCTGTTCATGGTAAGTGTGTTATCCAGAGCAGGGCCTTGTCCCAGATGCTGGTCAGTGCCAGTTCCCCCCGTTACCTGATCCTGAACTGTGGCCTTGGGATATATAGGTGGTTTCACTTAGCCTATACAAGTCTTTTGTAGCAGAGATCTTGTTGTTTGTTCAGGAATCCTTTAAGTTCTGTAGATAATAAAAATTACCTGTACACAGATATTTTCCATTTTGAATGTTTCAAATATTTGTATCTTTAACCACAGTGTTGACCAGAGCCAATTTACATGCAAAATGGGTGCTTGCTGGCAAAGTGGCCGTAGCTGTTCATCTCAGTGCTGGAGCCTTTATCTGTACACCAGAGGAAGCACTTTTTGTCTGGGAGAGCTGCTAGACATCAGCTGCAAGTATATAAAATAATCAGCCATTTCCAAGCACTGCTTTTAAGCCACTCAGGGTGTCTCTTTTTTTTGCTAAAACAAATAGAGTTGAAGTGGATAATAAGCCCTCCACATCTCAAAGTGAAAATGAATTTTTGAATACTGAAAACCAATGTGGGGATCTGAAGAGGAGTGTTTTGAAGAGTCTCTGCCCCAAGGCAGAACATGCTTTCCTTGAGCCTTTTTTTTTTTAATGCAGATTCCCCTGTAATGTCTGTGCCCCTCTAACACAAGCACTGTGGTGAGTGCAAAAGTCCAGTTCAGGGAACCTGAATCTCTAGTTCTCTTTTCCTGTGTTGCCACTGGATTGCTGTACAGTGAGACTTACTGAATATCTCTCGGTCTCAGCTTACTCTTTTCACTTAGTTAACTGTATTGCTAACTGAGCCTAACTAAGCAGATCGTTAAACAGTAGGGCTATGGAAGAATAATGTGTTACACCAGGTCCAGCAGGTTTAGATGAATGGAAATACATTCTAGAGATTAAAATCTGACAAAAGGATATGATGTTGGAAATCATCCAGCATCACCAACTGGGGCCACTACGATTTTGAATCACAGTAAACTGTGCAGGTATGCTGTAAGTTCTGCAACCTGCCTTTCCCCTCTTTTTATAAATTCCTGTGTGCACCTCAGTTGCAATTGAGATGTTTTGATTATGAACTGATGTGGAAGAATTAAAAAAAAAAAAAAATTCACAGCAAAGCTGGTTTCCTTTGCCTCCAGCCAGCTTTCAAATTGGATTTGTGTTATCCTGAAGACTCTCTTCAGGAGGTCTTACACCTGCAGATCTGACAACGAGGTGACTTGGTGAAGGAAGAAAACTCTCCCCCCTGCAAGGAAGGGATACTTGGGTCTGTTGGTGTGGAGCAAGCTGCTTTGCTGATATAAAAAGAGCATTTCTCTAAGTTCTTCTTTTTTCCAAAAGCGAGGTGGAGAGAGATGCTGTTCTGCAGCAGGCATTCAGACAGGCACGCATTAAGCAGACAATCTCTCCAACACAGTGTACGTTTCCAAGGAATTTCAGGGAACATCTCCTTCCTGTCGGCAGAGATGATAAAATAGCATCTGACATTCAGGGCTTTTATTGTACTGCGTGCAACACGCGAGCTCAAGCAGAATAACAGCAGCATGGACCCACCTTCAGCCACTGCAATGAGAGGCGGCTGATCAGCCCAAGCACTGCAGGTTTTGTGCTGCAAGCTTGCCCAAAGCCAGGCTGCGATGAGGATAATGCTAGAATCAGATGATGCGTGAGAGGCTGCTTCACAAAACCTTTCTGATCAAGTTGCCCCAAAACCAGGAGTTAGATGCTGCTTAGCGAGATTTGTGGTGTGGTTTAGAGTTGGGGGATGTCTGGGTCCTGAATGCGATGCTGTAGCTAGGTGAAACACTGATGAGGGCTGTTCCACTTGATTTCAAACCCACAGTGAAACAGCTTGTTTACAGCAAGCCCTTCACTGCACGGTGACAAAAGGAGAAATGGGAATTCTTCAAGCTGTGTTCCAGCTTGTGAATTCTCTTTAGGTAGCAGCTGATTTGAATCCCTACATTTTTTTCTGCAAATGAACGCTGCAGGTTTTCTTCTCTGCAGACTACACTGCTCAAATGAGAGTTTTCTGAGAAATTACGATTTGCCCTTTTTCCTCTCAGATTTCATGCTTGTGGCTAATATCTCATTGGAGATACAGTTGTTCAGATTATATTGTCTATTATCCAAATACGACATCCCACTCACCCACTTTAAAGTCTAATCCAAGAGAAGAGCCTGTTGTGTCAACGTGTTACTGTGGGTTTTTTTCTTTCTTTTCCATCGCTGCATCCTCCCAAAAGAAAAATAAATTGCTTATCTACTTCTGAATCTTATTCCCAGTGACAGATATTGCAGGATACTTCTTCATGCCTTTTGGCAACCACATTTTAAGAAGAGGACGACACAGTTATGCACAGCAATGGCTGCACAGGCCAGGGGAGCACTGAGTCAGCTTCTTCGTATGTTTTTTTTACATTAAAGCCTTAATTTGGCCTAATAAAGTGTTTAAGTAGAGCTATATTATCCTTCCTGGAACCCAATTTGGTTGTCTTTTAAATGTGAAGTATTAACTAGAACAAATTAATACAACTTTGAGTGTGAATGAAGATGATGCACTTGATCATGTCGAGGGAGGTGATTCTGCCCCTCTACTCTGCTCTGGTGAGACCTCAGCTGGAGCCCTGCATCCAGCGCTGGAGCCCTCAGCACAAGAAGGACATGGAACTGTTAGAGCAGGTCCAGAGGAGGGCTACGAAAATGATCTGAGGGCTGGAGCACCTCTCCTATGAGGCCAGGCTGAGGGAGTTGGGTTTGTTCAGCCTGGAGAAGAGAAGGCTGCGGAGAGACCTGATTGCGGCCTCTCAGTACCTAAAGGGGCCTATAGGAAAGATGGGGAAAATCTTTTTAGCAGGGACAGCTGAGACAGAACAAGGGGTAATGGTTTTAAACTGAAGCAGGGCAGGATTAGACTGGATATAAGGAAGAAATTCTTTACAATGAGGGTAGTGAAACACTGGAATGGGTTGCCCAGAGAGGTGGTGGAGGCCCCATCCCTGGAAACATTCAAGACCAGGTTGGACGGGGCCCTGAGCAACCTGATCTAGTTAGCGGTGTCCCTGCTCACTGCAGGGGGGTTGGACTCGATGACCTCTAGGGGTCCCTTCCAACCCAAAACATTCTATGATTCTATGATCTGAAATTTGTTGTCGCTAGTCTGCTGTCTGAGGTTCTGTTTAAAGCTTACAGTCTTCATATGACACGCTTTGGAGAACCAAGTGTCATTTTGAAATTAACTTGCTTTTAATATTGTTTTAAATCGTCATATGAAGAAAATTATGTATGCACAAGTGTAACTCAGATCTTCTCAAGAGGGGCACACGCAGCAGCGGTTTGTGAGAGCCACTCGCAGCCAGTAGCCGTGGCTGCATGCGAGGGCTGAGCCAGGTCTGAGTGAGCTCAGGCTGGTCCCATCACCTCTGAGCCGGGCTCCCAAGCATCACCTGTGCTTGGAAATGGTCCTGCTTTGCAGCAGCAGGAAGAGTCTAGGCTTATCATGGGGATCTCAGCCCGAGTTGTATGTGATAGACAGATAAAAGGGAAGCTGGGCTGCAGCCAGTGTCTGTGGTTGTTATCGGTGCTCACCCAAAGCAAGCTCTGGGTCTCCCATCAGCACACAGTGTAACTCTGTCTTTGGAAGGATGCAAGTCCCCCACCTCAACCTTGAAATACCAAGTAATTCCATCACCAGTGAAACAGAAAATTGAGTCACCTGCTTCAAAGAATGAGAAAGGAAAGCATTTCACGTTTTGTTAATTGGCTTTTTTATTTTTTTTTTCTTCTCCTTCCACACTGAGGTGAGAACTAGAGAGGAAAAATATTAAGGGTACAGAGATCACAGAATATTGTCGACATTGTTAGTGTGACGGGACAATATATTTTTGGAGCCTTTATGCAGTGCTAGATAGAGAAAAGAAGCAGGACTCTGGGAAACAGATACTCCGCTCAGTCTGGCATTGTGGCGGTGCTGGAAATTAGAAATCAGGTAATAGGATTTTTCTGTCTGGATCAGCCTCTGGCTGTCTTCAATATGTTCAGGAAATCACTACATCTCTGCTTCCATTTCCTTGGCTGTCAAATGAACATAATGATAACTACCTCCTCTGAGTGCTTGTGCTTCATTAGAGCAATAAAACATTTTGGAGGAAGGAATCATAGATCTGTGATTTATTAATCCAGCAAGGTCAGACTGAATTCTCTGTAAACAGCTGAAGAAATGGCAGAATGAGGGAAAGGTCTCCTGGAGCTGAGCAGAGGCCAATGCTTGGCATGCTGCTGTTGCACAGGATTGCCAGAGAAGGTGAAGCAGATCTTTCCAGCCCTGTCTGAACAGGGGGGCAGCTAAAACCAAAGTATTTTTGTTTCTCGCCTGCCACGTATCACCTCATTGCAGCGAGTCCTTTGAGCGTTCAATGCAGTAGTCTGCTGGGTTTTTTTCAGAAGGTTTTGCTTGTTCAGTTCTTCTGTGTGGATGTTTTATTAAGATGCTCTGCCTGGCTTTCTCTGTACGTATGACTAGTTGTGACATGATTTTATGCTTGAACACAATAAAATAAAATGAGTCAAGGAGATAAGATACTGAGATAAACAGATGAGCGATGTTTATAAACCACAATAGTCTCCTAAATTTGATAACCATCAGTTCTAGCCAATATACCCCATGGTGCTAAAGAAAGAAGAAATCAATATTGCAGAAGCTTTTACAGAAAATTTATGAGCGCACTTTGTTCAGGAGCAGTTCATGAAGATTGAAGCATAGCTAGCACTCTGTACTTACTTATGAAAGGGCTTACAGAGAAGTCCCTTGTTGAATTCACAAACTGTTTCAGGGAATTAAATTGGGGAATATGGAAATGGACTTTTAAATTTTTTTTTTCATGTATTAGTGTATGCCCAGAAGAAGAAAGTGCTGTAATAAATTATCAAACTCCTTTGAGTAATGTGGCCGAATAGACAATAACAGTGAAGCACCATCCCTGCCAAAGTTATTAAGCATACCTGCTCAAGTTTGTATTTTATGGGATAAGTGGATTAGTATGGACTGGTTTTCTAATAGGAATTTCCCCCACACTCCCACCCACCCCCAAACCCTTAAAATAGACTTCTGCTGTATTTAAGTACTACTTTCCAATTAAGAAATGGATACTTACATGCGTAAGTCAGGATGTTCTTTCAATAAGCAGGGAAGCCATTTTCTGTGTCACAATGTGATGCTTATTCTGCCTTTCAGGATTTGATCCCTGTTTCATGTATTATGTACTATTAACATTGCTAAGCAAGTGTTGCCATGCTGTTTCCTTGCTGGAGAGGGTGCCAGGCACATGGACATGGGACTTCATCCCAGGCTGCAGCCATGGATAGCTGCTGTAGTGGTGAAAAAGGTACCTTATCCCTCGTAAAGCCACACAGGACTCCCATGTGGTCCTACTCACAGCTGTGAACTAGAACTTAATAACGTAAAGGAGAACACATAGGTAAGAACGGTTGGTGGGAAGAGTTACCATGCATTGAGAAATGGTTGTGAATTGTCAGTGAGTGGAAATAGAGACTCTGAAGACAGGGGAGAGCAGAGTTAAACGAAGCTGGCTCTTGTTCTTCCCTGCTCATCATACAGTTTTTGATGTAACATGTTCAGATGAGTTTCTGGTGCTGTCAAGGCAGATGATTAAGTGCCAAATAAACTCTGTGCAAGGTAAATTCTGCCTTATCTCAATACAACTGGGAACCAAAGAAATAAGGCTGCTCTCAGCCAGCTTAAAAAAATTAACATTTAAAAAATGAGCAAGAAGAGCTGCATGCTGCTGGCTGCTGTGTGTGAGGTGGTGTTACCGAGAAGCAGCAGTCATCTCTTCATGCACCGGCTCAGCCTGGTGAGGGACAGCTGTGGCACTGTTCCCAGCATAGGCATTTGGGTGATAGAGGTGCTTTGTATCCCATTTGCTCTCTTCGTGAGAGTTACTTACTCAGATCATTACCTTTATGCTGTATTTTGCCTGCTGCTTCTGCATTATAGAGAGAACTACGATTTTCATTCACAAGGCATTTAAGCAAATCCTCATGGCTAAAGCGAAAGGGGGGATGCTGCTCTGGGCAGCTGTAAAGGTGAAGCTGTTGGAGGGTCACAGTGGTGGTCAGTGGAGGCAGCCCCTGACACCCGGTGCCAGGCTGGGCTGCATACGGCACCTCTCACGTAAAGGTAGGGAGCTCCCCTGTGCACGGGGGACGTGGTGGTGGGGGAGGTATTCATGTGGCTGCGTGGATGGGAGGTTTGTCTCCCTCTCTGTGCAGTGAGACTGACTTCTTATGCATACTTCACCAGCTTTATCCAGTCTTGGTGAAAAGCATCAAAAATCAGGACAACCTTTGGTTGAACAGATCGCCTTCTCAGTTACACCCATGGTGCACCTTTTTGCCATGCTGCGCCACAATGTCTCCCTCATATTTATCTTCATTTTGTGCTGGTAGCGTACTGGAGCACAAAACTCCACAACAGCACAGGAGAACTAGGTTTGGAGGGTGTCCTTGTAACACCCCAGCCTGGGAGCCTTGACCTGCTTCTCTGCATAAGATGACAGTAAGAATTGTCAAAAGAGAGAATAGATCAGGCTTTGGATGTGTGATTGGTTCACTTCATTTGGAATACTATTTTGAAATGATTTCTTATTCTTGAATATCAAGTAGCCTCAGCAGCTTTAAGTTGCAGCTAAGACAAAACAGGCTGGGTTTGCATCTCCAGTGTTGCTCAGTTGAAACGTGTAAAAACACATCTGCTTTAATAATTTTTATTTTGTTGTGTTTCATGCTATTAAGTGTCATTGAAGCAAAATTCTCTTGTATGGTTGTCCAAAGTGCTTCATTTTTAATGTTTATCCTTTTCTCTTTGCTTTCTTTAGGGAGATTGGTTTAAGATTTCATTGGTAATTACAGGCATTGGTGCTACTTTATTAGTGCTCCCTGTGCACTGTGCTTTGCAGGTCATGGGTTTCACATTTTCTACCTCCGAGAGACCTCTGCAGCCACACTGAGCACTTGCTTGGTCCCTTCCTGTACTGCAGGGGAAGGAGGTATTGGGCTGGAAAGCAGTAAAGGGAAAACAACACCAAAACTACATGTAAACACCTATCTCTGCTCACTGGCAGTAATTTTTTGCCCTAAGGCAAGGTGACAGTGACACGTCCTCACACCAGGAGTCAGCTAGGCACGATCGATATAGGCAAGAGGAACAGATATATACATAACAGATCCAGGAAAAGCGTATGTTTACGAGTCATGATGGTACATGGCATTAGGAACCTCTCCAGCTGCTGGCAGATGACCTGACACTTAGCAGGGCTGGCTGCTTCTTGTTGTACAGTGGGGACAGAGTAATGCTACTAAAGACCTCCAGAGAGAGATGGGATCACTCATATAGCACAAGTGCACCCAATCAAAAGGTTAAGGTAAAGCAAAGGATCTCCATGCTTTGTTTAAAAAACCACAGGTGTTCTTTGTGTACCTTGTTTTAAGTTGAAGCTCTGGTTTCCCAGAAACCAAGCTGTCTGGGACTTGACCTTTCTGTGTGGTTGTTTACTGCATTTGCTTGTGATTTCTGTGTAGTCGCCTCACTGTTTCCCTGCTGCGGCTGGAAACGGGCACTGCAGCATCTCCGCCTTTGCCTAGGAGTAGTCTGATGCCAGACTTCATGAGGGCATTGGTCACAAGCTATAATTTAGATGTTAACACCCTTTCAGCAATAAAAAGCATTACTTTGATCTCTCCCCGGGAATTGTCCAGTCCTTTTGCATGCACGCTCCTTTCTTCTCATCTCACTTTTAACGGTTTTCTTGCCATGGCGTTGTTTTGTTGAATCATACCTATGAAAGTGTATTTTCTTCTTCCCTGTTCGCTCACTCCTGTCGTTCACACTTTTTTTCTTCTTGCTACTCTTACTAAAATGTCTCTCCTTCAATCTTGTTTTCCTTTAAATATTTGAATAATTAACAACAGTAGGCACAGAAAGATTTCTGTTGATGTGAACTGTATTGGTAAGTGTTTGACATGGCTTGCTGAGTAGGGAAGGGGGGGCAGTGGGGAGCGACTTTAATCAGCAGCGGCTTTCCAGCACTTCCTTGGCTTCCTGTTTGCAAGGAGAGCTTTCAGACAGCCTTTCCGGTGTTCCTCTAATCTTTAAATGCATGTTTTCCAAATGTGTTCCACAGGTGCCAACAAAAAAGCTGAAGAAATATGAGAGAGAGTACCAAACAATGCGCGAGAGTCAGCTGCAGCAGGAAGATCCTATGGACAGATACAAGGTACGGGAGATGCTATATGGGAGCCTGTTTCATTGGCTAAAACCCGTGGGGAGTGACCTGGTTCCAGTGGTTAAGCAGAGGTGCGTGTATGGCGTTCACCTCTCTGGGAGATGCCAATGCAGATCTTAGGGAAGTTAAGCGGCAGGTGAAACTCATCCCCTTTCTTGAGCAAGCACTTTGAACGCTTGGACTTAGTGTTTTTTCCAGGAATATTTCAATCACAATTTGTAACTCTCAAGACATCTGCAAGTAGCCACATATAATATTTTTCTTCTTTCAGTTTATATGTTTGTAGGTAACTCTCCTGCTGTTGCACTTTTACGGGAGATCTTCATGAGACGCAGAAACAAAGGGTGATTCTCAGCTACAGACACAAAAAGGAGAAAGTACACATTGTTCTAGCACGAGCTGTGTGCAGTGGCATCCACAGAGACTTTTGGAAGATGAACTCTTCCTTGACTGATATGATCCTTGTTATTCATCTCTGTTTATATCAAGCGTTAGTAATTTTTTGTTAATATAATGCCTAGTATGGTGGGACCCAGAGCTCTCCTAGGCTCCCAAGGTACTACTGCAATAGAATTGCTAGTGATAAATACCCTGCTTTAAAGCAGCAGAGAAATAAAGGTTCAGTTATTAATACGATAGCTTGATAGTTCACCAAAAAAAATAGTTCTTTAATTTTGGATGAGCATTGCTTATCTTTCCAATGTATTTGCTTTTATTGTCACTGCTACATTCTGTTGCCATAGATTTTTGTGTGATGGAGGCTCTGCCTCTAGGCATATACTTCACTTAGTGTTCAGGATCCATTTATTGCTTACGCTGTTCTGAAAAATTCAGTTTTCTTTAGGTGAAGCTGCCAGAGACGAAGCACTTTACTGCCCATTGCCCAAGTGAGCTGGGGACTGGCATTGCGTACATATATATATATATATTTACCTGTACTGTTTTCCTGCTGTTCTTCATTGTGCCTTAATATGTTATGTGATGTTGAAGTTGGTACAGAGTCTACCAGGAGTGTGGAGTAGTGAATAATCATACAGGGTGCAACAGGTTTACGTGGTCTGTGAACGTAAGGGAAGCACACCATGGTCAGAAAACCACGGTGTGAAAACCTGTAGTGAAAGACTATGCCATAATTTATGAATGTGATGAGATAGAGTTACAGGTACAGACAAAGTAAAACTGACTTTTGGGTTTTTTTAAGTATTTACCTGTGAAAAAATATGTTTTGAGTGTAGTTCTTTTGATGTCAAAGGGTGTTGATTTTCTTGTTTGTGAGAACTGGGACTGCCGTAGCAGCCAAGAGCCAATAGTGAGTATGACCTATTTAGAAAAAAACACAACTTGCTGCTGACTAAGTGTTTTTCCAGTGGTTCGCTTATAGTACTGTGGAATTAAAATAATACCTAGAAAACAAACAAGACTTCTTTAAAGCTCTGTGGAAGCATATTAACTAGTTAATCTTGAGTGATGGGTGGTGAAGAACATTATCCCCAAGCTGCAAGTGAGTATATAGAAAGTGACTCTGGCCACAGTTTATGTGAGTCACTGTCACAGACAAGATCGCAGCCTGGGGTTTTGGCTTGCACTTCTGCAACTCACTGTGTGATCTTTTTATTAAGCCAGATTGGGTCTGATCTTCTTAGCAACGCTGTGATTAGAGAGAGAGTCCCTGTAACCAGTTAGTTGCACATTAAGTTCAAAGTTCGGACGCATTCTTCAGCTGATGGGTGTCATGGAGAAATGCTTGTAAGTGCTGTCTGTTCCTTGTCTTGCGTGTTGCGTCAAGCTGAGGTTGGTAGGAATCGACATTTCAAGAGCGTTTCCAAAGGGAAGCAAGAAACGCAAACTGTGTGGCTCCCTCGCAGGCAGAAAGTGGAGAGCCAGCCTTGCTTGTCCCTTAAATGATCGTTCTGCAGCCCGTGTGTTTAGAAATGCATTTCATTTTGGCAGCATCAGTGCTAGACTTTGCCCAGTCGGGCTTGGTTTGGGAAAGGACTGAGTCTACGCTGTTGCAAAGCCAGTATTGCCTCTGAGTGCGGCGTTGCTGTCAGCTTCCTCTGGCCTTTTGCGCGCTCCATGTGGGCCATGCCCTAAAGGCCTACACTGTTGTAGTTTTTACAGTTTCTCTTCCCAGAGCAAAAAATGAGGTTTTGGTTTACTGCCCGGGAAGGGGATGTTGCTTGGACGGGATCGCTAGAGTGGAGATCCCTGCAGAATATTCCTCTTGTAGGTCAAGAAGGAAACAAGCTTTCAGTCTGTTGGTAGCTTTTAGTTATAGTTGTTGGAGTTTCTGTTGTTTGCAGCATGTTACGGTTTTTATTGCCAATAGAGGTTCATCAGGACCACAGACACAGTGGCACTTCCGAGTTGCAGTGATGAAGGATGTCTTGAGCAAGACCTGTGACCTGGCCCCCAGTGGGAACAGCAGGAGATGGGCTGTGCGCTGCGCTGGGGTGGGAGCAGCCGCTGCCCTGGCAGTGGGGCCCCTGCTGCAGGGTGCTCTCCTCCTCCTGGCCCATCCCTGCTGTGCTGTGAGGTGGGGAGGGAACTTGTGGGAGCCAGCACAGCTCTCGCGGGTGGGCCTGACGTTCAGCCAGGCCCCAGGGGGAGACCAGGACTGAACCAGAGCAGTGCGAGAGCGTGGCATGCTTCTTCCTCTCCTCCCCAGCGCTCGGGTCCAGGCAGTGTTCCCGAGCATGGGAACGGTGGGGCTGAGCAGCCTCCTCAGAGACGCCGGGGAAGAGATGCTTACAGTATGTCTGGGCAGGGTGCTCCTCTGATCCCACCAACCCCAAACTCTCCGTAGGCTCCAGAAAAGGGCTGTTCTTGCAACATCCGGCCTGCCATTAACCAGTCGCGTTTTCTTGACAGGTTACATTCATGTGCTACAGTAAGCTGTGTTACATGCCACAGGAGTTCCCGCCCAGCTCGTATTTTACATGTTGACTGTGATTTGACTTACCAAAGAACAGTATTAAAGAGTGCCATTATTTTTGGTGTTTCTTTCCTTCTGTATTTAGAGGTATTATTTAGTAAAAGTGTATTTTTTTATGGACACCTTTTCACTTTACTTTCCATTGCTTATAACAAATTATCACTCACATTTTTGTCAGATAGGCTTTTAAGAAGTAAATACATTCTGAATTGCTGTTTGTCACCGAATTTCATGACTTTTGGTTAACATAAATTACAAATTGCCTATAGAAGCCAGGAGGAAAAGTGAGTTGCGTGTGCAGAAAAAATAGCAATATAGTTCAGATTGATATTTTTCTATATATTAGGGTTTTTTTTCTGTGTTTGAGAACATCTCATGTAACAGGGTTTTGATTTACGTGATGAAAAATTGCCAGAGTTGGGCTTGGGACTTCTTGATTTACAATAAAGAGGACATAACCCTACAAAGAAGGGCTGGAGATTTGCAAGCAGACCCTGCTTGTGCACACAGTTCTGTTCTGAGGGTAGAAGCGCCTTTTCCTCTGTGGTCCTTGTTGTGCAACGGAGAAGTTGTCTCGCTGAATAAATGTGTAATTTGGACATAATAGCCTTTTGCGTGTTTGAAGTGGAAGCAAAAATTAATACACTGGTCATTGTAATTCAGAGTCATGGTAACTGAATGGTAACCATCATGAGGGAAAACGTAAGGTAATTCTTGATGTGGGTCGTTGTTTGTTTGTGGTTTTCTAAAAAAAATGTGCTGGGGCACTTTTGGGAATGCTTCAGAATCAACAAACAGAAAACGCAAACCACCTCTGGGAGCCTCTGTGTTGCTTCCCATGAGAGGTTTTCCTGGATAGCTTGCTGTAAAAGCCTTTTGCATTTCTAGATGGAGGTTCACAGGGTTTTCCTTCAGAGCTCCTCTGCAACCAAGAGCCCCCTTCCAGTGAGTTTACGAAGACTTCAGTTTGCTCACATCCAGAAAAGTGCATTTTAATCATTGTTTTCATTCCACCATTGAACTGTTCATGCCCAAAGATCTGGGCTTGGGGTGTTTGCTCATCAGAAGCTGTGACACTGAGTTGCTTAACAAGGTTTGTGACTCGTTACGCCCCGCTTGAGCAGCAGCACAGAGAGGATGCATCATCGCCACTAATCTTGTCAGGAGTTGCTCCTTGGTGCTGGCCAGAAGGGAGCAGAGGGTGGAGTTCAGCCTTTCAGTCTTCCTGGGCTTGCCTCCTACTTTCAAATTTGCCTTCTTCTTTCCATCCAGTGTGTGATGGAAGCTGGAGTATATCCTCTTTAAAACCTAGAACCAAAAACCCACTGAAGAAGCTGCAAAGGGGTTTGTTTTTTTTTTTTTTTGGCTGTTTTTGTTGGTATTAAAAATTATTTTATATCCTGTTTTCACTGTCTTTACACCAATGGTTGAAAGCAGTATTTGGTCTGTGACTTTACAGGAGGTAAGTTTATTTGTGTTTGTTATGTATCAGCGGTGTTTGTCCCTTTTGGAAATGCAGTATCCTCCTTTTAAAAGCTAACCAGAGTTCACCAGCTGCCTTTTGTAACCGGAAGGAGGAATTTGGGAAAGAGGAATCTCTTATTTTACTGATTGTAGAAACTGAGCAATGCCGAAGAGAAGGAAATCGTTGTCGTAGTCAGTAAACTGTTAGTGGTGTGCAGAGAAAAGACAGGAAGCTGTCTGTTTACACCCAGGACAGCTAGCAGGTCTGACGAGTTGGCTTATGCCAGGTTACAAAACGCTGTCTGTGATGCGAGTCCTGCTGTAAAAAACCAGCTCCATCTGTTGAACTTTATGCCATTGCGAATGGTATTTTCTAAAACCCTGTGAATATTTCAGAGCCATTGAAAATAGTTTGCTACGTATGAGAAGCACTATTTGCTATTTTTGTCTTTACTGTGTAATGTTAGGTTTTATTTAGACTTAAGCAGATTAAGAGTTTCCCCTTGAGGAAGGAGGCAGTTTCTCCCTGCTAGATCTGGGGGGAGGAGCTGGAAAAGACAACCCATCTAATCGTGCATATTGCCCTGTGTGGAGGAAGAGTAAAGGTGGCCCTAGAAGAGACTTTCAGCTGGAAATTAAAAGTATGGTGAACGACATAAAAACATCTCTTAGCTATTGACTGGATGCCCAAGGTAAGAGATCTTTAAGTTACTAAAAACGTGCCATGTAAATTCTAGTTTAAGAGGAGGATAGCGCATTTCCAACCACGTAGCTTGCTTACCCACTTGTCTGTGAATGCAAAGCAGGAACTTCGAACTTCACATTGTGCGGCTTGCTTTGCGGACACTGAAGCTTTTGGCAAAAGCATAGCAAAAATGTTAAAGCAAACTTCTTTCTGGTTATTCTGTGGAAGTCTTAAGAATTGGCTGATTTCTATCTCTAAGCAACATCCCTATGAGAAAGTATTGGTGCTGCAGCACCTGGCAGCAATACTACCCTGATCTAGTCCCCATTTTTAGGTGAAATCAAGTCACTTTCTGACAGCTGCTCAGTGGCAGAGCTGTGTCTATAAAAACCCGCATTTCCAAGATGGTCTGAACAAAATACAGAAATGAAGACGCATTGGAGCCTTTTAATATTATTATTATTATTATTATTATTATTATGGAGACGCCGGGGAAGAGATGCTTACAGTACGTCTGGGCAGGGTGCTCCTCTCATCCCACCAACCCCAAACTCTCTGTAGGCTCCAGAAAAGGGCTGTTCTTGCAACGTCTGGCCTGCCATTAACCAGTCGCGTTTTCTTGACAGGTTACATTCATGTGCTACAGTAAGCTGTGTTACATGCCACAGGAGTTCCCGCCCAGCTCGTATTTTACATGTTGACTGTGATTTGACTTACCAAAGAACAGTATTAAAGAGTGCCATTATTTTTGGTGTTTCTTTCCTTCTGTATTTAGAGGTATTATTTAGTAAAAGTGTATTTTTTTATGGACACCTTTTCACTTTACTTTCCATTGCTTATAACAAATTATCACTCACATTTTTGTCAGATAGGCTTTTAAGAAGTAAATACATTCTGAATTGCTGTTTGTCACCGAATTTCATGACTTTTGGTTAACATAAATTACAAATTGCCTATAGAAGCCAGGAGGAAAAGTGAGTTGCGTGTGCAGAAAAAATAGCAATATAGTTCAGATTGATATTTTTCTATATATTAGGGTTTTTTTTCTGTGTTTGAGAACATCTCATGTAACAGGGTTTTGATTTACGTGATGAAAAATTGCCAGAGTTGGGCTTAGGACTTCTTGATTTACAATAAAGAGGACATAACCCTACAAAGAAGGGCTGGAGATTTGCAAGCAGACCCTGCTTGTGCACACAGTTCTGTTCTGAGGGTAGAAGCGCCTTTTCCTCTGTGGTCCTTGTTGTGCAACGGAGAAGTTGTCTCGCTGAATAAATGTGTAATTTGGACATAATAGCCTTTTGCGTGTTTGAAGTGGAAGCAAAAATTAATACACTGGTCATTGTAATTCAGAGTCATGGTAACTGAATGGTAACCATCATGAGGGAAAACGTAAGGTAATTCTTGATGTGGGTCGTTGTTTGTTTGTGGTTTTCTAAAAAAAATGTGCTGGGGCACTTTTGGGAATGCTTCAGAATCAACAAACAGAAAACGCAAACCACCTCTGGGAGCCTCTGTGTTGCTTCCCATGAGAGGTTTTCCTGGATAGCTTGCTGTAAAAGCCTTTTGCATTTCTAGATGGAGGTTCACAGGGTTTTCCTTCAGAGCTCCTCTGCAACCAAGAGCCCCCTTCCAGTGAGTTTACGAAGACTTCAGTTTGCTCACATCCAGAAAAGTGCATTTTAATCATTGTTTTCATTCCACCATTGAACTGTTCATGCCCAAAGATCTGGGGTTGGGGTGTTTGCTCATCAGAAGCTGTGACACTGAGTTGCTTAACAAGGTTTGTGACTCGTTACGCCCCGCTTGAGCAGCAGCACAGAGAGGATGCATCATCGCCACTAATCTTGTCAGGAGTTGCTCCTTGGTGCTGGCCAGAAGGGAGCAGAGGGTGGAGTTCAGCCTTTCAGTCTTCCTGGGCTTGCCTCCTACTTTCAAATTTGCCTTCTTCTTTCCATCCAGTGTGTGATGGAAGCTGGAGTATATCCTCTTTAAAACCTAGAACCAAAAACCCACTGAAGAATCTGCAACGGGG
>NW_009260342.1:695234-699596 GCF_000687185.1 Egretta garzetta
TTATTATTATTATTATTATTATTAAAGACTGGAACTTGGCTTTACACTTTTAAGTTTTTATTATCCTTACAGAAGAATTTTACTTTTAAAAATCCCTTGTCCCAAACAGGATACAGTGCAATTAAAATACAAAAGATCCCCAAAGTTATGCGTCTTTTAGCAGTAGTTATTTTAATTGTGTTAGAACAAAAGTATTTTACTTACAGTTTCTGTAACAAAACAAGTTATTTAAAGGACAGTCTTTTGGAAAGGAAACAAACTTACTTTCCTGTACAGGGCAGTGCATAGTCTAGTTGCACAATAGGGTCACATTGAGGAGAGAGTATTTGCAGAGGTTCTGCTTCCTGCCACAGAGGAAGCTCCCACACAGAAGAGACCTTTTTGAGCATCCTCTTAGAGGTGCCGTTGTCCTTTTTTGTTTAAGACAAGCATGCAAAATCTTCTTGCAACAGAAACGAAAATTGCAGTTTCATGGTGGTGAGTTTGGAAAGAAAAAAACATCTGAGCGTAGCTGGCGAGCAGGAGGAAGTGAAGACAGGTGAATAATGTGCTTATGTAAATAAATCACATTTTGTAGGAAGGCATTCACTGAACAACTCTTGGAATTTTTTTTTGCTGTCTTAAGTGCTGATTTATAGTCACTTTTACTGTTCTTTCTTGGAGAACATAACTTACCTTTCAAATGAGCACAGGTCCTTTTTGAAATCTCAGCATGGATGTTATCGTTCTTCCATCTGTGAGTTTCCATGTGGACTTGGTACGTTTCCTTGAGTTTCCACAGCACCCAGGTTCCCTTTGTGGTCTCTTTTGGTGTGAAAGATATACGGTCATTGTGTGACTGAAGGCCAGCCTGTTTTTTATTCTCTTAAAAACCATTTGAGGAGGGCACCTCGATCTGTCCCACCTGGCTGTGATGTTCTGAAGATGAAGATGTGTATTTGATGTGGACTCCTGGAGGTCCACCAACCCACAGACACCTTTTCAATATGATTCTGTTTCTCAGCCCTAGAAGAACAGTCACTAAAACGGCTTTTTAAAAAAACTTAATTACTACTGTTTATTCTTCTCCTATGTACTTACCTTCTCTAGTTAGCCTGCTATGTAGTCATTCTGCCTGTGCGGAGTGGGTAGGGAGTGCAGTGCAGTGAGGAGCAGGGCCCGCAGGCTCCGAGTTCTGCATTTTCTGCTGGCATGCATTGCCTGCCAAGCAGGTTCTGGGCCTGTCCTCAGGGAGCGAGGTCCCCTCTGCATCTGGCACTTTTTCTCAGCAGGTATCCTGTGAAACGTGCACTGGTGTCACTGGCACAAGTTACAGAGAAACTGCATAAATGGTGATACGGATTATATGAGCTGTAGGGAGTTCCCTGCTAAATGCTGTTCTTTACTGGTCCTGCAGAAGATGGGAAGTAGGCATTACATCATCTACAAAATGGACTGTTTTTATGGATTCTTGCAGACAAAATTTTGTAAAATGGAGCAGGACAGCTTTCTACTTTCTATTGGAAACATTATTATGAGTATCTCTTAATTGGTCCCTGTTCACTGCTGCTGGGTGGGATTTCATCTGCCTAATTTCTTTGGATGATGAGCAAGCGGAAACCAAGTGCTTTTGTGGAGAGGACTGTGTTTACTTTTGACAGAGAAACCCTACAATCAGTGTGTCACTTCTGCGGCACAAACATAACCATTGGGATGTAAGTGGAATCGCTGCATTTGCACTGCTGGCTTAATTCACTGTTGTTTCCCAGAGCAGCAGTCCTGTCTTAATGTGCACTCTTGCCTTCTCAGTGTTTTACACACACAATATACTCACTTATTGCTCTTTAATATTGATAAGGATTAACTTCCTTTTCTGGTTGTTCCTTTCTTTCTGCAGAGGGAAAACCGCAGGCTCCAAGAAGCAAGCATGCGGCTGGAGCAGGAGAATGATGACCTTGCCCATGAGCTTGTAACAAGCAAAATTGCCTTACGAAATGACCTGGACCAGGTAATGCTAACAGAGATGGGTCCCAGCTCAGGCGTGGCGACGTGGGTTTTAAGAACCCTGCTTTGTGCTCAAGTGAAGGCATGAACATAACATTAAAAGTGTGATTATTTGTGCCTTTATTTTCCTGACAACCTCGCTCCTCGTTGCAATCAGAAAGCTGGATTTCCACATGCGTGCAGCTGTAGGCATTCACAGAGGTGTCCTGCCAATACTGACTGCACCTTCTGTGTTGTGGATTGTTTCAGAAAATGTAAGCCACAACCTTTAGGCAGATACCAAAGAATGAACGTTTACTTGAAAAAGGTATCACATACTCCTTGAAAGACTAATATAAAGGGAAGTTGTCTCACAGAATGTCTACCACCTTATGTGGATCTGTTTTTCACATCAGTTTTAGTACAGTCAACAAAATTCAGAGATAATGAAGTGGCATGGCACCAAAAATTAGAAGGGCTCCTGCGTGTCCTTTGATAATTGCTTTTGTTTCCTGTGAAGACTGTAGTGTGGAGGGCAGCAGTGTTCAGAGCCCTTTATCTCGGAGATGACTGTTAGAGAACTACACATTCAACCCCCCCTCTTTCTGGAGTGTTTTATATAGTATTGGTAAATGCTGTAACAGCTATTACGAAGGTACTAAATACAGGAGGGCCATACTCCACCACACCTCGTGAGTAGGCCCTTGCTCAGTGAGGGCTGTAGTGCCTTTTGTAACAAAAATCTTTTCCTGCAAGGGCCTCTCAGTTTGATTTCCCGTAGTTATTTGGCTTTCTTTATCTAACCTCGGAATTGCAAACATCATTGACCACGGTTGTGCAATTTGTATTTCTGTGTAGGCAGGTCCTTGACAGTTAGGCTCTGCTGATTTGCATCCGTGTGATTCTAAAAATCTGAGCTGTCTTGGTGAGCAAACACAGGCAGAGATGCACTTTGCATGATGGAGTGGGCAATCTCGTGTGAAGGCCAAAAGCAACATGTTGAGGTGCTCTGTCTTCCCTGGGAATAGCTGTACATAAAGCAGCTTTATAGCTGCTGCTGCCCATGCTTGTTTTTTCTCAAGTATCACAACAAGGTTGCTAAGCACATACCTTTGCCAGTCCCATTCCTTGCTCTCCTGCATTTTAGCAGTCTTTCTGTAGATGAGAAATTAAAAACTCCATGGAGTTTTCCCACACCCTGCCTCAGTTCACTGGCACTGAAAGAAAATCTTTGTGCTACTGCACTCATTGTCTGGGAGGACAGGTGATACCGTACACCACTGCAGGTGCTTGGAGAAACTGGAGTGAACGCATAAAAGGAAGAAAGATTTGTAGTTGCTTCAAGGAATATCTTAGACAGGTCCTTCATCAAAAATACCCTTGTAATCCCTGAGTTCTTTTGTTCCAAGACTTCAATCTTACCAATCTTCTGTTCTTTCACTGCTTGTTCTCGTTGCTCCCTCACAGCCACATACACACTAAGCAGTGTAGGAATCCTCATCTCTTCAGTTGTGGCTCTGGTGGAGCTGCTTCTGCTACACACAATCGCCACTAACACCCTCATTAATAATTACCACTGTGGCAGATAGATAAGCTAGTACCACCAGCAGTGGTAGAAAACCAAACTGCAACTCGGAGACAAGTTCTGTACCGTTATTTGTTGTTTACAGTGCCATTTGCCCTCTTGTATTTTCAGCAGACTAAGTAGTATTTGACCACACCCATTGCCTGTTTTAGCACCTAGTTACTGAACAGAAGGAGTGGTGCGATGATGCAGGTGTATCTCCCAGTCGGGGAGGTCAACAGAATATATCCAGACATTGAGAAACGCATTTCTCTCCTGGTGATCGGTGAGGATAGTGCTCTCAAAACCAAAGTGTTCCCAGTATGTTTCACCGTAAGCTAGGCCCTTCAAAGGAAGGAGAAAATTCATATTCTCCAGTACACACACAGTATCATGTTTCCCAGGGTGATACTTACTGCCACTGGTAAACAAACCATTTTATCTGGTAGCCCTGTTTGTCTCTATTTGTCTTCGCCCAGATACTTTGTAAGGTACAGTGCAGGCACCTAACGTTTTCTACAACATCCGGTTTCCCCGTCTACAGATACAAAAATGGAATGAGTTATCTGAAGTTAAACAGGAGCTAAATCATGCTGCCCTCACTTAGATTAATATTGTTCCCAACAAAAATATTCTACACATCATTATTTGTATTAGGTTTGTATTAGGACATAGTATCTGGGCATAGGTTTGGCAAAAGGGTCCTTCTGTATGGTTGTTGAAACACAGTGAAATAACGTAGAAAATAGCTACTTAAAAAGTGAATTTCATATAAAAAATAGGTTAGGTGAGCCATCGGAGGGCAGGAAAAGGCAATGCGAGAACCTGAATCTGCA
>NW_009260342.1:699963-706184 GCF_000687185.1 Egretta garzetta
CCTGCTGAAAGGGCTCTCAAAATTTAGTGGTTCCGAACGGTAGAGGAATGAGTTAGCTGTATTTTAATGAAGCGTCACAGACCAAAACAGGGTTTTTTTCTCCTGTTACGGAGATGAGAGTTACAGTGCTGAGAGATTCTTCTTCCTGTTCCATCTCCAAACAAAAAAATAATCTGTCTGCCCAAACCTGCTGTGACAGTGTGCAGAAAAACAAAACAGTAAAACCCTCTTAATAGTTATGCTCTTGTTTTGTGTTCTGTGGACCATGCTGTACCACCATTTAACGCAGAGAAAGAGAATTACCCTGCAGGAGAATTCTGTAAGCAGGGATACAGTGTATCACAGTATAAACTTTTTGGTTATAACTGAGTATCATAGGTATTTGTATGCTGAGTAAATCAGACATTTGTCTGAAGAACTGGAATTTGGTAAGAAGAAGCTGTAGAATTGTTGTAAACACAGCAAGACTTGGAGAGAACAACCTGGTGGTGCATTTTGATAACTTCTTTCAGTGTACTGTGTAACTTCTCTCCTTCGATTCCTAGCTGAAGGAAGTCTTCAGGAAGCAGTTAGAGAAGGCAGAATCTGAGATCAAGAAGACCACAGCCATTATTGCAGAGTATAAACAGGTACTGTTCTAGAGACGCTTTCTCATATTTCTTCTTTCAACCTGTTCCAAGAGCTGAATTTTCAGAGTTGCAGATCTCATCCTTTAAATAAGATACACTTATTTCGGGCTTTCGGAGAGCAAGTATTGTAATTTGTCATAAATCTTTTTATGGTTTTCCTAACAGCCTCCTAATTTAGGGAATCAGGAATAACCTGTCTTTCAGCTAATTTTAATATTGTAGGTGAATGCTTCTTTATCTTGTGACATAATGCAGTATAAACATTGTAAACCAATTCATCCATAAAATGTTCTGGTCTCCATGTTCTGGTTCTGTATTGAATACTGCCATTTTTTTTTAAGTCTCGTTATCAGCAGCAGTGGATTTGTTAAAGGGGGAATGCATATACCTGAGTGAGGTGGCATTTAAGAAATGTTGGCTCTAACAAAAATCATTGTTAAAAAGCACGGGTTATATTTTAGTATAGTCAACTTAAGCTAAGAGATGCCTTTTTCTGCTCCAGATTTGTTCCCAGCTGAGTACCAGGCTGGAAAAACAACAAGCAGCCAGTAAAGATGAACTGGAAGTTGTGAAGGTGAGAACGATGCCTCCACATGTGGGATGTTTCTAACGCAAGTATTGCTAAATGCCAGGGATACAGAACAAAATGTGAATTGAAGCTTAATGTAACAACAGCGGTGTCCATCCAGCTGCACTGGTGGCCCCACATGCATTTTTCATCAGATGTAAACAATGAAAGGGTTTATTTCCTTTCATGGTTCTTTATCTTGTATCAGGCAAGGTGGCACGCTCAAACTGAAGTGCATATAGTACTTGGCATTTCTTTTTCCTGTTGAAATGTATATTTTTGGCAAAAAATGTAGAGAGACAGTATTTACTTGGATGTTTTAATTGGAGGGGGAAAAAAAAGGCACTCTAGAAGAGAAAAGGTGCTGCTTCTCTAGTATGCACATTGGAAGGGTTGGAATTGACCAAATTGGACACTGTTTATATTTGGGTTTCTGTAATTTAAGCAGAGTTGGTTTAAGTAATTGGCACAGCTCAGGCCCTCCCCAGAGTTTCCATGGCAGTTGCTCTCCCTTCTCTAAACCCCCTTACCAGGAACACCTGCACTAGAGGAAAATGTTGCCTGATCAAGGAATAATTCCATCCCTCTGCTTTGTCACTACTGAGTAGGCAGAATTGTTTTTCCTCTGCTATAGCTTCTAGTTGTTTCTTTAGTACTCAAGCTGAAGCTGCTTTGTTGCTTTTTACTGACTTTTTAATGCTATTGATATAAAAAATAATTCTAGGATTGATGTTCCTATAGTCTGCTGAAATAACTCAATATCCCGTTTTAGTTTGTGCAAGCCAGGCCAGCTGTGCTACGTCTTCAGCCATGAGTAACTGGTTCACCTCTCCAGGTAGCACAAGAACCTTACTGCTGTGTGTCAGGCATCGCTGGCAGGAAAGGACCATCCCCTGTGATGCCGAGCAAGCACCAGCTTGACAGTATTGGCCCTTGTAGTGGAGCACAGGCTGCTTGCTTGCTTCTGGAAATACGGAAAAGCTACCTGGTGCTCTTTAAAACATCAAAATCTGTATTAATTTGGTCAAGTGCTTTCATGGAAGACAAAAAGTCCCTAGAGTGTAATTTACTCTTCTGAATTGTGCTGGCGTAAATACTGCAAAATATTACAAAGCTTTGGTAGCAAGAAGGCTTGAGTAATTCTAATCTAGGAGCAAAGTCTCTGTGCTTAGAGCATGCTAAGTAGAGTTTTATACTGGTTAATATACCCTGGCAATTGTTCATGGACTTCTCAAATTCTTTTCATGTCAACTATGAAAACTGCAGTACTAGTTCAAGTACTACCGACAGAAAGGCAGTCTAACATAAAAATGGCTCTTCCAGGAAGCACAACAACTCCGGAAACATGGATTAAAAATGAGCTTTCTGGGTATTTCAGGGTAAAGTGATGGCCTGCAAACACTGCAGTGAGATTTTCAGCAAGGAGGGGGCACTGAAGCTGCCTGCTGTAAGCACGGAGAATAAAGGCATAGAAACAGATGATGAGAAGGATGCACTGAAGAAGCAGCTGAGAGAGATGGAGCTGGAACTTGCACAGACCAAACTGCAGCTGGTGGAAGCCAAGTGCAAAATTCAGGTATGTGGAATCCAAGTGCAGCAAGGCAGTCTCCTTAAGCCTGTTGTGCTCAGTCCAAAATAATTCTGAATCATGCAAAAAATTAGTCCAAAAAGGAGCATGTAGCTGTACCACTGTGTACCTGTGAACTTCCAGAACAATTTTCTGTCTTTAAAAAAAAAAAAAAAAAAAGAAAAAAAAAAAAAGAAAAGCGGTTTTCATTTGTGTATTTAAATATCTGCTGCTGCTTCCACAATTTCAATCTGTCTTCTCTCCCCAGTGCCTGGGAGGTTGCAAGGAAAGTGCTGGATTGCAGGGACTGAGTTTGAGGATGCTTTTTTGTTAATTAATTGTTTTTTGATCAATTCTGACTATTCTGCTTTCTTAGGAGCTGGAGCACCAGAGAGGAGCCCTTATGAATGAAATCCAAGCTGCCAAAAACTCTTGGTTTAGCAAAACCCTGAACTCTATCAAAACGGCCACAGGCACACAGCCACCCCAGCAGCCTCAGCCGCCCCTGCCTCCCAAAGAGGGCAGTACATAGTTCCAGCCAGACCCAATACAAGAGCACAAAGAACAACACAACTGAAACCCTGGAGGATTCTTCCAGTGGTCTCTCCTCTTGGGGAAAGGACAAAAGGCAGGAGTGCAGGCTTGAAGTGAAATTCTTCGATGTTTTTCATTCATTCTGATGTGACCCTTTTCAAAAGGGGAAAAAAAAATATTCCTGTTTTATGTTGAATTCTTACTTCCCAAACTGCCTTGCTGAAAGCCACGTTCTGATACCTTCATACTTTTACACTTTATTTTATATGACTAGATGTTAAATAAATACTTCAAAACTAGGTCTTTAATACATGACTAATTATTCAAAATTATTTTTATCTTGCATAGAAGGTTTTTTCTTCTTCTGGAGGAAGAGAGAGAATGGAAAACGTAAAGTACTGAAGCATAATCTCTTCGTAGAAAGCACAGTGTAGTAAGTACTAGTGTGTGTGCGCCGGCATCTAGGATAACTTACGCCCTGGGACCATCTCAGAAGTTTATCGCAGTGACTGCGTCCTGCAGAGAAGCACTTTTTGTAAAGCTTAGGCCATAGCAAAGGTAGTCTTGTGCTCTCTTGGCACAGTTGTTTATGAGCTTCCCTGATAATTTCTTAGTTTTGATTGTTTTTTCTTCAGAAATGCAAGTAGTGCAGTTCTTTGTAGCACTATTGTTTAAAGGCCATTTACAGCTGAACTGGAATTTAACATAAAGTTATCTAGTTCCCTTTTTTATTTCATGTTTATACTAAGGATTCCAAGAAACAATTCCTTCCGCTGGGATAAAGGGAAAACTGTTCAACATTCATCTGTTGTTTTTGCTGAGAAGCAGAGTAAGGACCTTGCATAGTTTTGACCTTTTGCGAATCCTGTGCAATAAAGGGTAGGTTTTATGAATAAAAATAATGAAAACCTTTCCCTGGGTCTATATTCAAATTCTGAATTTGACACAGAAATGAGGTTATCAAATAAAAACCCCAAAAGGCTTGTGCTGCACTGGTGAATAAAACATCACAGAAGCAAGATACGTTTGCTAGAAGTATTTGGTTAGGAATCGCTACGTTGGTATTACTTATTTTTATAAAACCAAACATTTTCAAGTGGAATACAAAACCGAGACTTCCCCGTGGGCTAGACTTCTCTGATGATTCCCAAACCTGTCTGGTTGTTTTATATCTCTTAAGGTAAGAAAATTCAAAAGCATTTGTTTTGACTGAACATAAAGTATTTATAGAAATACTTATTTCATGGAAAATTAAACTATTGCTTGAACTAATGGAATATTTTTTTAATTATACCTGTCATGTCTAAAGATGGTCTTGCAGGTAAATATCATTGCTGGACTGAAGGTTGTGTATTAATTGTTCCATTCACAAAACTGTTGCAGGGACATTAGTTCTGTTTTGATCTTTCTTTTTTTTAATTCCAAGGAATGCCATATCTTGTCAGTTTTGTACAATAAAATTTAATGATACCCATCTTGTGCTTTGTTGTCAAGCATAATTGTGAATTATTGTAAACAGGGTAGTAAAATTAAATGTTACCTGTGCCAAAGGAATGGTTCTGAAAGGCAGTCGGCTGTTCGAAGTGGAGATCAAACTACAATCACTATCCTGATGCAACCGTCCTGCAACGAAATTCTCTCTTCTAAGATTAAGAGGTTAAAAAATGTTAATATTTTAAAATGTACCTGCAAGAACAGTGATTATCTGGAAATATTCAAACAGTGAGAAAAAGGGGGGGGGAAAAGCAGGAGGAATTGCTTCTGCAAATATTAACAAAGATCTTTTTCCCTGGTCACATTCTTGCTGATAATATTTGCATAAATGTTTCCATTCTCATGACTGTCTGAACCTAGCGTTAGTCATTCACTTACCAGTTCCGCTTCACACTCGAACTCGGTAATAAATTTGAAGTGACATTTAAGAATACTTGGTGCACACCTGATTGTTACATTTGAGATTCCTGTGCCAATGAGTGGCACTGATGGTTTGACAAGTGTCCGAATTTGTCATTTCACTTATCTTAAATCATACTTTAAACCCTTGATTGGAAAATTGCAGTAATAATAACAATTAAAAAAAAAAGGTTAAGACTGTGATTCCCTGAGCAGCTGAATTAACGTAACATCTCGCTGCTGCTCAAAGATCTCACCCCTCCCAACTCCCCTTTGTGCAGTTGTGTCCCTTGTCCTTGTTATGGCACTTACTGGAGATGATTAAAAACAACAGCAACAAAAGATGTGGGCATATTCTCCTCCCTCCCCTTAGTTTTTCGCCAAGTTAATGAGTTAAGTCATCTCAAAGGGTCCAATGAGTGCAAGCGGATCGTGGGAGCGGGACTTCCCCAGTTCATCAAAAAAGAACTGTTAAATACACTCACCGTGTTTCATGGAACTGGCTTTGACACAACATCATCTTTCGCAGTGTAGCAGCTCTCTGACTTTGGAAGTTGAGTTTCTGTGACAAAAATGTGTTTGTTACCTGCCAGCCACGATTATTTCAAAACGTTGTAGGATGGAAGCTGGCTTACATCAGCAAAAAAAGTTTCAGAAGGCAATGGCTGCGTTATCACTCTTGGCAACGATGTAAGGGCAGTAAACTATTTTCACCTTCCATCTGTAGAGCCAGGGTGGCGTTTGTAGCAGTGGCATTTGGCATGTTTATGTGAAAACTGTGTCTTCTCAAAACTACTGAAAGAATAAGGAAATAGCCCTATGGCGTTAGCTTGATGAATAAGCATAGTTACATTCGGAAACAAGGGAAGGAGCAGGGCTGCAGGATTAAAACAGGCAGACTAAAATTCCACCTGCTGTGACTATGCGTGCTACTGGGAAACTCAGCTTCCCGTGAGAAAACCAAGCTGGGTTTTAATTAGCCCTTTCAGCAGCGTGTGACAGAGCTATGCGCACACGTATCCCAGACCGA
>NW_009260342.1:706262-711526 GCF_000687185.1 Egretta garzetta
GGCACCGGAACAGCTAACATAGCTCCTAAGTCTGGAGTGATTATCATTTTTTTCCTCAGTCAGTATTAAACTATGTGTCCACATCAAACTTATATTAAAAGTAATTTGAATTTTATAAATATGTATGTGGAACTAAACCATATTTTTTAATTTTATTGAGAATGCACAGTCCTGAAATAAAACCTTTACTTTGATTAGGGACAACCCTCCAAAGAGTATTTTTAGTTCGACTGTTTTATCTTGTTGGATTCTAATCTGTTCCTGAGGTGCCCAATATGGAAAAAAAAAAAAAAAAAAGTACTTTTTTTCAGTTTAAAAAGAAGTTGTTTTTCCTTTGACTGTAATACTTTACAGGATAAATGAAGCAAGGCTGATTTAGTTACGTGGTACATCTGTGAACCGGTCTCATATTATCTTTGTGAATCAAACTTCATATTCGAAATTAATAGGACTTATTTCACTTAGGTTAACAAATTCTAAACATACCTGGAGAGAATTAAAAACTATAAAATAGAAAATATCATGTTTGGTGTTAATCCAAGAAACTGCAGAATCCCTGAGGTCCATGCGCATTAATGTTTAGTAAAACCAGTCTCAGGAAAGGCAGTCAGCCATGTCACCAGTACTGCCAGCTAACGCATCCTTGTCCTGCCCATTAATTAGCATGCAATTTGCTACAGCTAAGTTAAATTGCTTCCATAGGTAAGCAATTAAATTTTTTTCCTTGTTAGACATTTTAAAGGACTTCTCTTGGTTGGCCCTTGAAATTTCTTTTGAGATAGATGCTTTCATCTGTGCCATTGTGTTAAAAACAACTCAAAATAAAATCCGCCATTTACAAGGGGAGAGGGAGATGAAAAGGAAGTCAAGAACAGCAAGAATTCAGCCCCTTGACAAAGCGTGAAGTATCCTGTTGACTTCAGAGTCACGATGTCACTCGCTGACTGAACGTGGCAATAAAAACCTTAACTTACTGGCACTGAAGTATCAAAACTTGGAAGCTACCTAAGTCATGCTTTCTCCCTGGGACAAAGGTAGGGCTGTTCCCTTCCTTCTATTGAGTAGTTGCAGGGAAATCCATGAAGCTACTTGCATGTGTGGGAGAACTGTACCTCTTGTTTTTATTTACTGTTAGACTCAGGGATAATTGGCATACTTCTGCATAATCCAATAAGCCTAAATACCTTTGGCATTGAAAACAGAAACACTCTTATCTTACAATGCTGGTTTTCTTCCAACTGCTAGAGAGAAAGCCTTAGTACGTGTTATTCTGGGAATGTGAAGATTGGGCAGAGATTTTTCTCTCCAGGCTGAGGGACTGCTCTGGCTGACAAGCACGCCTCTGTTACAGCCGAACCCTGCAGAAGGGGCTGTTGTGCCTGCAGCTGCTGCACTGGGTGTGTAGTGCTGTGTACAGCGTACAAAGTGAGCGTACAAAGCGCCAGGCATCGCATTGTTCTTGCAAACACAAAGGCTTGAACTAAATTATTTTTCTGTCTGTTATGCTAACATCCTACTGGGAGCCGTCCCGTTACCTCCTTACTAAGGGGAGATGCAATGAGGCACTCGAGCTTGCACCTTTTGAGTTAGGTTTAGGTGTATGTCACAGCAGCTCTTAAAACTGGGCTAATCCGTAGATGGCTTTTGGAAAATTCAAAGAATTTGCAGCTGGATAAGTAATACTCAGCATTGATCAAGATCCTATCTTTCCCAAGTCAGAAGTCTACATAATTTATTTCAGGATCATGACTTCACACGTACAGGTTAATCCTCCAGGAATACAGGGCTCTCCATTTCCCCTGGATTCCAACTGCTTTGCTACTGAATGTATTTCATGCTATTTTTACCTGAAAAAGAAAAAAAAAAAAGATATGGGTAGAGAATTAGGACATTACCTCCTCTTATTTTCTTATTCAGTGGGACTTGCTTTTATTTAACCTGTAAAGGAATATATATGTATCTTTGGAAAACTATATCTTATATATAGAATAATATATAGGAAACTGAATCACAAGGGGATAAATACATCAAAAGGATTTGGTATCATAAATTTCATTTGTGATTTGATACCACCAGAATCCTGGGCTGTACTGATTTCCTTTCAGTTTCTCTTATTTTTGTATTTTATATAACACATGGATGGTACTACCCATGCAAACAAGAGCAGACGTTCTCGGGTTTTTCTCCAGATCCCAATTCCCTCCTTCCAGTAATTCCTGGGCTTGCACGGCTGCTGCTACCAGCTTCAAAAGCTGTGCCAGGAGCTCTCTCCAGCTTTGGGAACTGTTGCTTTCCCATGGGAGAAGGTTCTCTGGCTTCTCTGAACTGGGAAAAGATGGCACATGAATGCAGGGAAAGGCCTGACCAAGCACGATCCAGATCCCTCAGAGTCTGCCCTGCAAGGTGGATTCGCTTCAGCACGTTGAAAACAGAGCACGGCTTCGGAGCTGTGACCCTGTTACGGTGAAGCTTTCCAGGGTTGGAGTTGCGTTTGTTATCTGGGTGTGTCCCACGGTCGTAAAATATGCTTCCCTAAAGAGCCAGGAAAAAAACAGCATTGTAGCGATAGCAGACTCTTAACTGAGAACAGTTCAGTAGTGCCAGTTCTTGTGTAACGAATCCATGTATTATATAAAGTATAATATGGAAATATAAGTGTAATGCTTGTTATTAAAAGTGCAATTCAATGTACATGGTCACAACAAATGTTTACTTTTTTAATTGTTACAGAATTGTTTGGATCAGTACCTTGTTATCATTGTGTGAACGATGCCTTGTAAAATAAATGGAAACACAAACGAAATGGGAATAAGGTTCTTATTTTCATAAGCCATTTACGTAAGAAACAGCTTAAACCTGTTTGCAATAAAAACCAGCTGCCGTGTCAGGTTTTCTGATGCGGGTCACTCCAGCTGGTTATTTTCAAGCAGCACGATCACACTAGGACACAGCGACTCGGCAGATGAGCTGTCCAAAACTTGCGCGTGCTACATAGCTAATTCCAACCCGTTTGTTAGGGGAACGGACTTGTCGACGATGGGTAACCCGTTCCGCGGGAGTCTGACAGACAGGCACCGTGCTGCAGAGCTCACGGGTCACCCCAGTCCTCCTCTCTGAGCGCCAGTCTGAGCCTTTGCCAGCGCAGGGAACGTACTGGCAAATGTGCTTGTCCTAGAGGTCGCTGACACACAGCAGCGGGGAAACAGGAGTTGCTGTGAAGGGCTTCGTGCTCCCCTGGAAGCACGCCAGAGAAACGGGCAAGTGAGCCACGAGGCAGCACGCCTGATGGAGAGACGTAGGGAGCACAAGGAGCCAGCAAGAAACAGAAAACTGATAACGGAGAAGCGTGGCAGAGCCAGACCAGGACAACGCGGCATTTACAGCAGTCAGAAGTATTCAAGTGCTTTATAAAACCATTCTTCCATGTGAGCAATTGCTCTAGGATTTATTTTTTATTAATTGAGATGAACAGCCATTGTTCCCAGATAACTGGAAAAAACACACAGCACTTCAGGAGAAGATAGGAAGGCACAGAGGTAGAAAAGCTGAAGATAAATTAACCACTTGGAAGTATTTAAGCAGGCCTAACATTTTGTATCTTTTTATCTCTGCGTGGCTATCCAAAGACTAATCACTTGCTACCAATGCCTGCAGGCAGAAGCAGGATGGCTACTACGTGCCAGATGGAGAGGCCACATCCCCTCAACGCCCTCTCAGGTGCTTTTTCCTCCCATCCCCAGAGCCGATGAGCACTGCAGATAATGCTGTGCTGTATTTTGTCTGCCAGACGGACTAGACCAGGCTCATTCAGCTGAGTTTCAGTACTCCTACTAACCCTAACCTAGCTCCTTTCCGCCCTCCTGATGCAGGAACTGTCCTGATTCTTCTCCCCTGCGAGAAGGCCTGCGCTCCTTGGGAGGACGCGCAGAAGAAGGAAACTTGGCTTTCTCAGGCTCTCTTCCGTTTCCAGCCAGGGGAGGACGCAGCATCCGGGTGCTACTGCAGCTTTATGCAAAGGAGAGCTGCGTGGAACTTGCTTTGACAAGAGTGACAACTCTTCCACGTGGAACCTGCCACTCAAGTGGAAGCGCCACGGGCACCGGAATGCTCCTGATTTAAGGAAACGAAATAAACAGGGTTGTGGTTTGTTTTTCTTTTTAAATCTCAAGAAAAAAAATCAAATTACAGGCTCACTTACAAATGCTTTTATGTTTTAGTGAAAGCATCTTCTTCTCCAGAGGGAAATGAAATTATAAAGCCCTACCAATTTAAATTCTAAAACATAAGCAATACCTAATGTAAGACCACAACTGAGAGTGGAGAAACTCAAAGATTAGAAACGAAGGAAAAAACCCACAAAGTTTTTTATTGTCTCAGTGGCTGCTTAACAGAAAGATCATAAGGAAACAATTCCTGAATAAGCAACCGCCCTTAATGAATTAAATAACCATGGTACAGAACTAAATTCCAGTTGACCATATTGTATTTTCCAGGTAAAATCAACCAGCCCAGCTTCAAATCCTATTGCTGAGGATGGACAAGGCTGAAGCTCTGGCCTATGAAAATGAAACAAGCACAGAGTTAGTTATGCAGATCTTTCCTGACCCTTTCTCAGCTGCAGCTCTTGAAGCGCTGAACAAGAGAGTTGTACAACGTCTTCTAAAACTGCTTTGTGGAATGCAGGCTTGACCATAAATCCTTGGTTTCTGGTCTTCTATGAATTGACCTTAATCTGATCTATTCTTCCCTCCATCCCTCTGCAAAAAAAAACCCCAAACCTCTTGAGGGCTTAATTCCTAGATGTTCACTTTAGAAGATGAAGAGAAAAAAAAACCCCTAAGCCCATAAATCAGCAAGTGAGCTAGTGCTCCTCAATTTGGTAAAATCGATGTTATAACTGGCACCCTCTTTTAGAGAAATCTGGGGTTTCAGACGCTGAAGGGCTGTACCTGCCCTGGGTTCCAAAAGACATCTGGCGGCAAACGCTGACTCTTCCACCTTACCTCTTTACAGACAGATTGCCATGCCTTTTTTTTTTTTTTTTTTTTTTTTCCCCTCTGGGAAATGCCAATGCCCGACGGGGCCCGGCGATATGGAACCTTTTTTGTTGTTGCTCAGCAGGCTGGCTTAGTAACGGTGGTGCGGAACACCTCGCCGTACTTTTTCCGTGGGCAGCTCCCCGGGAGGTTGCAGCGCTCGGGAAGGTCATTTCAAAACTCTGAAGAGCGACGGTTGCGGTCACACACGAGGCCCTCCCGGTCCCC
>NW_009260342.1:711883-721871 GCF_000687185.1 Egretta garzetta
AGGAGGCGTGGCCGGGCAGCCTCCGTGCCCCGGGGGGCGGCAGGGAGCCTCCGGCTGGGGGGCTGGGGGAGCGCGGGGGGTGGCTCCCCCTGAGGCGGTGCTGTGCGCCGTCAGCGTCATCCAGGACCTGTTGAGGAGCTGTTCCAAATGTCGGACTGCCACCGGCTTCTGTTGGGCTTTAACCGATGAAGGCTTAAGCCTTGAAATGCGTGCTGGTCGAGACCTGAAATCGCGAGTGGCCGGGGAGCGAGGAGCGGGTGGCTTCATGCTCCGCGGGGTGTGGAGAGGAGGGAAACCACGGGCTTGGTAAACCTGAAGCGGCTGCACCTGGGAAACGTGGAAGTGTCACAGCTGAAGGAGCTCGGCTGTGAGTGATCCTTGAGTAAAAACAACTGTGCCTAATATCTACGTGTCACCTTTTATTTTTGAACCAGTTACAGAAAGATTTGGAAGAGGTCAAGGAATTGCTCACAAAAGCCACGAGGAAGCGTGTTCGTGATGTCCTGATGACAGAGAAGCACAAGCTAGAGCTAGAAATCAAGAATCAGCCTGCACCGAAGCCAAAAGATGTGGCAGAGGAAGAAAAGTTGTCACTGGGAGGGTACACAGTGAAAATAAACAATTATGGTAAGTTTACTGTTCTGAACACTTACTAGAGCTCCAGCATCTCTCTGAAGGGAAGGCAGGGAGGCATTAGTGTGAGTTACAGTTGCTGCTTAGTATTTTAGAGAAGCCTTCTTCAGTGTTTACCTCATCCTGGAGACCCTGCTTTGAAAGCTTACTACGTCCTTACGGTGCCGTCCCAACCAGAGTCTGTAGTCATTCTCTTTTTGTGATGGTTACTGGTGGGATGCATCGATGATCCCTGGTGTGCCAACAGGTATTTTTCCATTGCCTAGTAAAAAAAAAGAGTGCGCTTTGGCTTCTCTGCTCGCCATGTAGGTGAGAGGAGAGGGAATTGCTCAAGATACGTGTCATGCGGGGAGCAGGGGAAAAAGTGGGTCAAGGAAACTGCAGCAAAAGCAGATGGCTACCTCTGACTCCCCCTGCACAGAGAGAGTTGCTCTCTGTTTACCTGAGCCGATACATGGCTTTTCTCAGAGATATGTGGCTTTTCTCAGAATTTGCAGGAATTAGGGAACAGGACTACATGTGAGGACCTCGTTTTGCTCTCAAATTATTCTTGAGTAATTCATGTCTTTCCGTTATCCCTCTGTTTCAGTATGGCAGAGATCCTGATCAGTGCTAGGGGACTTTGCAGGGGGGAGGTGGAATGGAATGGATGAAGTATGGAGAAAAGGTAGAACTTTAATCTCTTTTTTTTCACTTGCAGGTTGGGATCAGTCAGATAAGTTCATTAAGATTTACGTCTCTCTAAGTGGAGTCCAGAAACTTCCAGCTGAGAACGTGCAAGTGAATTTCACAGAGAGGTGAGTTCATCTTATTGCTCTACGCCACGGGGGAGAGAGCATGGTTGAAGAACAATTTAAATGCAGGAATGTGTTGTGTTGAGTTCTGTTCTGTATCAGCCCTTACTCCCCCACCCACTCCCTTTCTCCCTTTCCTCTTTTTTTTTTGTTTTTTTTTTTTTTTTGTTACACTTGAGCAGTATTAGCTTTTAGTAGCACTTAGCATGTACCCTTAAGTGTAGCTCTCGTTAGAGGGTACCAGGGTATTTTCATTTTACAAATGCTTGTTGCATCTCCTCGTGCTTGACAGGATATGTAGTGTTAGCCCTGTTTTTTGATGGTGGTAGAACTGAAGTGTATGTTAAGAAAACCTGCCTTTCCAAGGTTGTAGGACATCAGCGAGGTAGAACCCTAGAGGTTTTGATTTGTTGTGAAGTCTGGACAGGTCCTTTTAAGTCCTCAGTATTAAATCCAATTGAAGATTTGCAAGAAGAAAATCATTCAGGCCTGTGGACGCTCTTTCCAAAGAAATATGTCTGCTGAAGGGCCTTCAGACGTTTTTGGTGGCAAGGCACAATAGTCTTACAATAATTGGAATATCTGTGCCCTTCTCCCCCCCCCCCCCGCTTTCTGGTTCCAGGTCATTCGATCTGCTAGTGAAGAATCTGAATGGGAAGAACTACACCATGACCTTCAACAACCTCCTGAAACCCATCTCTGTGGAAGGCAGCTCTAGAAAGGTCAGTGCACCTCAGCTGTTAAGAGGTATTTAGGTCCCTCACAAAGTACCATGTACTACAGTCAGGCAATGAACAAGAGACTCAGTGCTAACCTTCAGTCCCTCCCTTCTGTCTGTAAAGTCTCTTCACTGTGAACGTGATTCTTACTAATCTGTAATTGTCATAACTGGAATTATTCTCTGGAATCCATGGGCTCCTATTTCAGAAGATTGTGTCTGGATATTGTACACTTTTTTTTAATAGCTCTCCAACAGGATTTCAGAAATAATTAAGCAGAAAATTCCACTAAGCATCCGCTTGTATCCCTGTGCTTTTAAAACACCTCTGCAAAATTCTTTGTGATTTTAAGGTTTAAGAGACTTGTCAGCAGACCGAAATCCTGGGAAACTTAGAAAGGCTTAATACCCACAGCCAAGTCTGAAACCTACTCTGCCTCTGCGTATAGGTGTGTTGCTCCAGAGCTGAACACTAGTAACGTTTTACTGCTGATGAATGCAACTGGTGCTGGTGCCCCTAACTGTGCTACTTGCAGCACCTTTCCGGGCTTAGTGTCACGTACCTTGTGTGCGTTCTGTGCAGTTGTGCGCTGCACTTAGTGACGTCGGAGGTAGAGAAATGATGGTTCAGTTTGAAATTGCTCTAAAACTAGAACAGCGTAAGATTAAAACAACTGAAATAAATGAGGGTGATGCTCTGGTGATTTTTAACACGGCGTAAAAGCAAGTGGTGCTCGTGTACTTGTTAAGCCAAGCTAAAGCTCCAGCAGACTCTTGTCTGCTGTGGCACGCGGGAGTTCTTTGCGAAATTTAGGTCAGGGTTGCAATGAAACGGGCTTTGCTTGTGACTTGCAAACATATTGCAAGATTAAGCAATGCCCTAAAAAATGAGTATCTTGTCCTTGGAGAAATAAATTGGGAGAGCATCTACCTGAACTTGGTATTCTAGAGGAAGTCTAGTAAATACAGACGCCTTTTACCCGACATTCCTGGGTACTTTTAGCATCCTGAGAATCACTGAGTGGTGTTTCCGCAGCACTGTACGTTCTTCTGTATCGGTACTACAGCACTGTACGAGTAATATATTAATCACACCATTTAAATTGTCTGCAACAAGGTTAATACTTTGTACCCCAAAGCTGAGTCCATACTTTAATTTTTGTATGCCACGTAATAATCAATAGCTGAGATAAATGTTTCGGGAATTTGCGAGTATAGAAAGAGGTTTATGTTATAGGCTAACCTTACTCATTGTGGTTGTGGCAAGCATCCCTTTGTGAAGCATTCTAAATTGATGTCTTGCTGTTCACCATGCAGATAAAGACAGACACGGTCCTTGTGATGTGTAAGAAGAAGCGGGAGGAAAAATGGGAATGTCTCACTCAAGTGGAAAAAGAAAGCAAGGAGAAAGAGTAAGTGTCTCTTCAACCCTCCATCTCTTTTCCATTTCTTGCTCTCCAGATTGCCTCAGGACCGCTTGGGGAGCAGATCTGTGCTGTCCTGACTGTGCTGTCCGGGGGACAAGCCCCTAAGATGTTTGAGAATCATTAGGTTGGGATTTTTTTGGTACTAGTAGGACTGGCAGTGGAGGAGATACACTTTGCGTAGCTGTTTGCCACTCTTCTCCTGTTCTATTGCTAATCATGAATGCTGCATCACAGGAAATACGATAGATAAGACCTGCAGTGAGAGTGCTAAAGGTAATCAACCAGTTCAAGATTCACTTATATTTTGATGGCTGCATTCATTGCAAAAACTGCTCCAGTGAGGTTAGGGTTTTGGGTTTTTTTAGGTTACTTGTATATTATATAAAAATAGATATATATTCCCTGCAGCTATGCTGGTCAAAATAATAATTTATTTTATCACCTGTGTGTGAAGTACCTGCACAAAAATCGCAGTGCCCTTTTGGCAAAACAGGTCTTTGTTTACCGAGATCATTATACAAAGTCTCAAGCTAATTTCTATCACTTCAAGTGCTTGGGAACAGTCCTACAAGTAGCTTAGGCACTGGGTATATAAGGGTGGTAAATTACAGCAGGAAACACCTGGGGACAAGAGGCAATTTTTTTAAGTATATATGTAAAAATGTAGTAGTTATGTAATAATTTTATATTATTTTACAATACATACACATGTCCTTCTCCAGAAAACCCTGTATATACCCACCTTGAAGCATGGAAACACTGACTTCTAAGAAAGTTATGCCTGCCAGCAGCTATTCATTTCTGTATGTTGATAGGATGACTTGCTAAAACTGATTATTCTCACTAACCATACCTGAATTTGGAGCAGAAGTACCTTCCCCTCTCAAATGACATCACTGGAGATTAAGAGAAGGCGGCTTGACTACTGATGCACTTTGCTGGAGGGACAGGGTCGTTCTGTTAAACCTGTATGTCTGTTAAACCTGTATCTCACGCAGAGCAGTCCTGCACGCCGCCCGGCCTGTCACCATTAGTATTGCTGCCTTACTCGCAAGCGTTGAGGATTTACAGTGTGACAAACGAGTCGCTTCAGAAACACACCTCAGGCTTGGGTCCTCGAGGCTGGTGGTTAACGCCGTGCTTGGGGAGCTTGCTCCCTCTGCTGATCTGGTTTGATCTGCATGTTTTTCAGGTGGCCTGCAGAAACAAGTAACGACCTAAGGGATCTTTGAAAACAGGATAGAGGCAGTTTTGCTAGAGAGGGCATTATGTATAGTCTGGTAGTGTGGGGCATGTCATACCTAGGTGCTTACCTTGTGGGTGGCACTGTTTGTCGACTGGCTTCTTAAATTGAGGATACTGCTTTGAAATGCAAGGTGTTAAAAAACCGAGTCAACCTCTGGAGATAATCTAAAAAAATGGGAAGCAGAAAATGCCTTTTGGGTCACTTCAAATAGCTCAGTGTGATCATTTTTCTGGTTTTATTCACTTTTCACATAACGGCACAGATGCTGCCACTTTCGGAGTCTGTCATATTCCACTCCTGCTTCCTAAAGTTAATTTTGGGTGGTGCTTCCAGCGTCATGTTTACTGCAAAATGCTTCCTGTCATCCTGAGTGGGACAGCTCTACGTATTTAGTTTAAGGGTACTCTTTAGGATTCTCCCTACTCGGAAGCTGACTGAGGTGTGACTGAAGACTGACAGGGTCTAAAGACTTTGCCAAAGCAAAATCCTCACTGTTACCAAGATGTTTCAAACAAATACTAACTTCTTTGCGCAGAATTGTTGGATATACCCGATTTCTCATATGTATCCATCTTGCAGGAAGGCTGCCTATGACACCTCGGATCCTAGTGAAGGGCTTATGAACCTTTTAAAAAAGATGTATGCAGAAGGGGATGATGAGATGAAGCGCACCATCAACAAGGCCTGGGTTGAAAGCAGAGAAAAGCAATCCAAAGGGGACATACCAATGGATATTTGAAAGTACTTGAAGGGCCGCCTTAATACTGATCTTCCATGTGAGACATGCTGTGCTGCAAAGATCATTGTTTACACAACCTTCTTCCAAGCAAAGACAGCCATTTGCCATTTCAGGTTGGAGAAAATATTTAAATAAAATAGCTTATAAAGCATTTCTTTCAGTCAAGTGGTTCACCATTTCCTGAAGAGTGGAGCATAGGTATATCCTTACCCCTCCCTGAAAAAGCATCTCAGACGAGTGGAGAGCGTTACAAAACTCAAAACGGAATGTAAAAGAAAAGGAATCCTAACCTAGGATGGGTCACAGCCTCTCTGTTGCAAGTGACAGCTGTACCCACCTGGTTAATGGGGTTGTCACGCTCACTACACAGGGTGTGGTTTTTCGATCAGATGTGGGAAAGTATGTTGAAGGATGTCACAAAGGGAGAAAAAATTCTGAAGAAAGAACCACTATCTCAAGCACTTGCTAGTTGAGCAGAAAGAATATGCTGTTACTCTTGTGGTATTAAAATGTAATGATTACTCTCATAACGTATCTGCTGGCTGTTTAACCAGTTTAATTTTGAAAAGGAAAGCAGCTGTTTAACCAGTTTAATTTTGAAAAGGAAAGCAGCTCTTTAGCACCTATGCTAACTGTGACCTCCTTGGGGTGTCTTTGAGGTGGCATCAGTCACAGGAGGGCAGTAAGCTGCTGATGCTGGACAGCGAGTTCACCCTGGCTCTAGCAGTACATAAGGAAAAGAGACAAGCTCCACTTTCTCCCATCAACTGTCAAGGGTTTTAAGGTAACAGCAAGAAGTATATTGAGACAGGTTATACTCCAAACTTTTCACTCAACCGGGGGTGATGGGTTGCTGTCAGTTTGCTGCCTGTGTGTCTTCCATCTGGGGGCAGTACCCTTTCACTTGGCCTGTTGGTTGCAGCCCCTCAGCCCCACTGCTAGGGAGGGGGACGGAGCAGCCATTTCCCCTTTATTGCCCTGCTTTGAAGAAGAGTACAGGGGAAACCTGAGCTTAGCAGCAGGCTTCTTGCTATTGTTGTTTCCTTCCTGCTTCCTTCTCCTGTCTCTCCCGAGGACAGATTTGTTTGATGTTACCTGATGAATTAAGGAAGCCATTACTCTCCTGTTACGGTCTGGACTAGGACTTACTTGCTACCTTGTTCTTAAAGCATTGGACCAAGCACTGCACTGCAAGCAGGAGATAAATACTAGCACATTGTAGTTTCTAACAGGTCTTTTATCCACTTTGTCTGCTTGTTAATAATACTAAGTTTGCATAGCAAGAGTATCTAAACTTGAGGCCATGTTTTATTTTCAGTTTGTGCTCATCCTTGTTCATGGCAGAATACTACTTTGCCCTGTTGTACAATTTCATTTATGCTTTTACCCAAATGACCATGGTGAACTTACCCTATGGTGGCAAAAAAACTGCTTAAACAAGCCTTGTGCTGTATGTCTTTATTTCTGACAAACCTCAGCTTAGTTCTGCAACAATTACGTAGTGATTTTTTCCCCCTCAAAATAAAACTTTGCCTCTCATGCAGACCAGCTTAGTGCAGTTATGCTGCTTCTCGTCACTTAGCTGATACCAGTCACAATCCAGTAAGGGAGTTCAATGAACCAGCATGGCCTCTCATCCTTCCCTTATTAGTTTGATATTGATGCTGGACTCTTTAGAACAGTCTTGCTTTAATCACTTGAACACATCAACTGAGCCTGTTTTGTGTTTTCTGCCTGAATGTATATTCATGCGGTGATCTACCACATAGCCCTCTGTATCCCAGACATCTGAGCATGGTCAGCAAAATGGCGGAAAACGATTCTGCTGAGCCTCCAACGCCGCTTCACCCCCCGAGGGCGGGATGTCAGGACACACCTATTTCGGATCCTCACAGGGCAGCTGTCCCGGGGCAAGTCAGCAATCTCTTTATCAGCCACTTCCTAAAACAGAAGACCACAGCACAAGAGTTTATCTGTGTTCCCCAGGATTTTGAGGGGGCTTATTGCCACACCTCAAAATCTAGCTGTAGAGTAGGTACCACCACAAGCTTCTCTGCCACCTCATGACTATGCTCTGCTATTTGAGCAGGGACGTGCGCCTGCTTTCCTCACTTGACCCTCTCCTTCTGGGCATCCCAACAGTGGATGTAAAATGATCCACACGGAGACTCCAAAGTTAACCTTATTACACAGACCGACAGACAACCTCATGCCAGTAATTATCACTAGTCAAAATCTGCTTGGCTTTGTCCATGTCACAGGGTGGGCTAGTCCTTTAAGGTGAGCTGAAGTTAAATATTTGTTCCTTATTAACTGCCTTCCCAGCTACTATGCTTTGATGTTAGGGAAAACAATTTCATCATCTAGTGTACTTTGGAAGGAGCCGCAGGCAGAGAAGGACAAGTCAAAGTGCCTCTGTTCTAAGGAGAAGGCTTTCCACGTACAACAAGAGACCTCGACAGTTTTCAGGTAGCAGCAAATGGAATTTCAGAAGAACAAGTGAGCCCAGCAGGGAAATGCAGCCTAAAGAAAGTCACTTGAGGCTAGGTCAGTGGCCCTAACCACAGCATTTTTAATATATTATTTTCTAAAGGAAAGAAGGGCTCCTAAGAATCCTGTGTTCAGTCATGGTAGGAAGTCACAGTTGGAGGTAAAACGGAAGTCTGAGGCTAGACTACAAACCCCCCTAACATTGCAGGAGTGCTGGAAAGCAGTAGCATAAGGCTACCTGCTAAAGGGGTGTTTGCCTTCAAGGGAGCACGGCATCCAGGCAGCAGCAACGTGACCTTCGCTTTCAGTAACAGCAAGGTCAGCAGGGTTTCTTGTCTTCAGCACATATTTCAGTGACCAGTTTTCTCCAGTTGTGCATGTTATTTGCGTATATAGCTGTATATATATATACACCATCTACTACAGCTAAACAATTGTAGTAATTTTTCGCCTATTTACTACTTAGGATTTGATTCAGAAAGCAGCCTCTACTTTAAGAGAAGACTTGTAGCTTAATTTAAGACTTTAATTTTGGAGCCCAAATAATGTTTTGTAGGGAAGGAAAAAGTTATTTTCTCGGAGTCTTTTTCTTCAATCTAACTGCTGCTATGACTTTGTGACTTCAAAAGGTGACAAAAGCAGCTGAAGAATACCAAAAGCAAAGCCGGCTGCAATTCACTTGGGTTTTTTTTTCCTCCCCGGCAAGGACATCCAACGCAGACTGGACTTGCCAAGAGAGTGGTAAAGTCAGTACGTAAAGCCAGATTCACACACCTTCCCTCCCAGAATGTTTAAGGGTGAAAGGATCTCCCCACAACTAGGCATGGCCAGATGAAATACGTACAGGAATACTGCAAGAATATTTCTGATACTTGCAAATGTTTTTAATGCTTAGTAAGGAAATTTGAGAGCAGGGCAGTGAATATGTGCATTTTTAAGAACAGACCTAATGCCCAGATCTGATACAACTTTTACATGCTTGTAGCTCAGGCAAGGAGTAAACTTAAAAGTATTTCTCATTGAACAAATTGGTGGGTTTGGCTGGATCAGGCTTCCAGCTTTTTAAATAAGCAAAAAAACCCCTAAAGTTTACTTAGAAAGCTATAAAAGTAACCCTATAATATCCCATATTATCGGAAATAAGGAAAATAGCTTTCTGAATATAAGTTAGTGACGGCTGTGAGGGAAGAAAATGAGACTTCATCATATGTAGTATTACATATAGTGCTTACATGAGAAGCACTGGTTTAAAAAAAAAACAAAAAACAAAACCAAAACCCACAACCCAACAAGCACAACCTCTAGTCAGGAGAATACACTGTTGTTCTGAACACCCCCAAAAGGCAGAGGCTCTGGTGACGCCTGGGTGCCAGCAGCAGCTATGCAATATGACATAATTCCGTGCTCCTGAGTTAAGGAAGCGCAAGCGCGCGCGCCGCAGCATCCTCCAGTCCACGTAGTAGCTCCGCACTTGCCTTGTGCACAGCGAGGGGAGAACCTAATTAAAAAAAAAAATTAAGTTTGTGATACCCACCTGTTGCCCGCACGGTTTGCCCAGTTCACAGAATCACACAGAAAGGCAAGGGCTGGAAGGGACCTCGGGAGATCGTCCAGTCCAACCCCCCTGCTAGAGCAGGGCCACCCAGACCAGGTTGCACAGGGCTTCGTCCGGGCGGGCTCTGAATCTCTCCAGAGAAGGAGACCCCACAGCCCCCTGGGCAGCCACGCATGAACTGTTTCCATCAATGTCTCTGTCAGGCTTTCCCAAATTGCTTTCTTGCAGCGCAGCTCCTGCCCAAGAACCGTGGCGCGCGATCCGGTTTAGTTGGCAAAAGCCTGCAAGGAGCTTTCAGTACCGGAGGCGCGAACAACCCCGGAGTTGCACCCCTCCCTTCCTCCGCCCGCGCTGTTCCCGCCGCCGGCGCAGCCCGGGGCCCAAGC
>NW_009260342.1:722117-734188 GCF_000687185.1 Egretta garzetta
CCTTCGCTCGCCCCGCCCATCCTTTCGCGGTGAAACCGTACTTCCAGTGCCTTTGCGGGTGGAAAAAAAGCGGAACCCAAACCGCTGTGCTGCGTATCCCGGTGCTGATGTCAGCCTCGCTGGCACCTCCGTCATTAGAGGGAGCTGGCATCTTCCACAGAAACCGCAGGATCCGACTTTGGGTGGACCAGAGGGATCCCGGGTTGGAGAGGGAAGTCTGCGCGAATGACGGGGGAAGGGGAGTCCCGCCAAGGTCCTGCCCGGCCCCGCCGCCGCAGAGGCGGCCTGCCCCCCGCTGGCCTCAACGGGCCTCCGGTTCTGTTCCTGGGGGCTTCTTTGTCCGCTTGCTTACCACCTAGGACTATTCCTAAATTTACATCAGCGTTTTGCATTTTTTTCGACTCATTAATTTTGGGTAAGTGACAGCATTTTTCAGACAAAATTGACCAGTCGTAACCCCGAACAATGAAAAACACATGGGGAATTCTGCTGCTGTTGTTCCTAACGGCCCTGTTGTTTTGGGAGAGAAACTGCCCTGCTGACTGACACTTAGCTTCACACAGTGTTTAAAATAAGTCTATGTCCTGATTTTAGGGAGAACATTAAGTTTTCTATGTTGAATTAATCACTTTGATTAATTTTTCCATTCATACCAGTGCATTACACCTGTCCTGAAATACCTAGGTATCATCTGGAAGAAGCTGCCAGATCAGCAGGCTGATTTTATTATCAGTGAAATTTTATTATCCCTGCTGCAGCCAGCAGGAACAGCTTCCACGGTAGCTTTACCCACCTAGGCTGATGGTGCAGGTGATGGTGGAAAAAGGCCATTTTCGGTGCTGATGAAGTGGTTAATTCTCCACAGCCTGTTCAGTTTCTGGCTGCCTTGCCAACCCAGGCGTTACCTACCCTGAAGGTTTTTGTCCTGTGTCTGTGCCAAGCCGAAACCACTAATACCTGCTACACAGAGCGTTAAACTGGCACAGAGGGATTGCTGTTTTCACTTCTCCTTGCTTTAGATGGGTCTTGTGAGCCACGGAGAGGTGAAATGCTTGTCGCTGGCCTCGTTTCCCATCTCTCTGTGCTCCCTTCGTGCTCAGAGAAGCTGGAAGGCTGCTCTTAAACTTGCGTGAGGGTCTGTCTATGGAGGGAAACTGCAGCAGCAGAAAGGGCTCAGCCTGCAAAGCCTGGGGGCTTCTGTGAGCATCCTGTCTTCAAAACTCAGGCTGTTTGCCGCTTTGCTTCCCAGTGATGTGGTGTGTTGATGCTTGACTGGCTTGGAAGGAGGTTTCAGGTGTTTGCAGGGAGAGAATTTCAAGCTTTGCTCCCTGATGTTATTGTCTATAACTTTCTAGTTTTGCAGCTTTCCAGCTGGTAAAAGCAATGTGTAGAATATCAGCAGAGCGAACGAAGTAGGAAGCCGGATGTGATCAAAGGGGATTTGGATGATAGAGCGTGCATTTGTTTCTTCAATATTCTGTTCCACTTCTCCTTGGTCTCTCTGTGTTAGATGATCCAGATGAGTGAGGAACCAGTGAGTGTGGGAAGGAGAACTATTTCTTCAGCCAGGAGTGAATCCCGCCCTTGCTCAATAGCATCACCTGTGTAGTTGGCTCTTTCCCAGCTGTGGAGGAAGGGACCGTGCCTGTTGCCTTGCAGCTCTGTCTTTCCCTTTCTGTAACAGGGTTGTCCAGGACAGAGCGTTTGGTGCTTGCAGCTTCAAAAAACACAAACTAAGTGGGAAAGCACGGAACACCAGTGTGAGTTGGTGGTGTTCGCAGTGTCCAGTGCGGTAAGCAGCCTGTATTTGACTTCACCATCCTGTTGCAATGACTGAGATTGGCAAGGGCTAACGATGCATATTGATAGCCGTTAGGCTGCTGCCATCTTCAGCTCCCTCAGCACAGCTTCTGGTTGCAGTAAAGCAAAGCAACTGGTCAGAAACTGAGACAGTTTGTCTGCTAAAAGCTGGGCTTAATAATAATACATGGTTAAAATAATCGTGTGGGTACCATAACAATGCCTATATCACATAATTTACTTTCCTTTAAGTTCTCAAGGGTTTTTTTTCAGTGTTGTGCTGGATAAGTGCAGTGTTGTGTTTAACTACCGCTGGTTTTAAAAGGTGTTTTATTTTTACTTTCTGTATTGCTCCACCTGAATTTCGCATCACTAATACTTCAAATGTGCTTGTCAATATGTGGGCCTTAGTGGTAATTCTGAGATGTTTGCTGCCAGATTTACAGGGCTGGAAAGGCTTTCTGGCTTTTGCCTAGAAGTGGAGCATAAAATTAATAGGAAATGGTTCTTCCTGCTGGTGTGCAAGACTGATGCTGAGTGGGGGAATTGCTCCCAAACCCACTGTGCTCCTTAGGCGGTTTGTGGGAGGGCAACACCCCGAGGCCTCTATTGGTTCCTTTCATCTCTTCCATGGGGACTTAAATTCACCGCAGGGACTGGTGCTGGTTTGCAGCTGGACTGGGAAGAGGAGAGCATTTGGTGACCTTTCAGCTTGTTCAAATTACCTTTGCAAGTGGTGGCTGTATCAGAAGGGCTCTGAACCAGACAGCTGAAAGTACTTGAAAGGTAAGAGAAAAGTGTTTTTATTTCCTTTGAGATTCCTGTTGTTTGTTCTGAATGAAAAACCCTGCCAATTTTTTCCGACTTCCTATAGCAGATGCCCTCCAAGGCTTTGAAAGCCTTACACAAACATCAATAATTCTGTATTATGGGCATGTATTATTATTGCAAAATGTATAGTGGTATTTAATGTCACTCCATTTTGAAGGGCTTAAGCTTTCCCAGGTTGTCTCCTCCAACCTTATGAAACCACATACCTGCTAAAGTAAATGGGAGTTTTGCCTTTGGCTTTAATAGAGCTAGGGTTTAACCTAGAAGGTGATTGTTTTAGAATGCTCGTTTCTAGTAATTTCCATTTTAGGCTCTGATTTCTGTGTGACAGGAGTCGTTTTAAAAGCCCTTCCTTTGGTCATGCGATCATGCTGGAATTTGATCACGCTTACATCTTATAATTGCAACAAACACTCTAGTAATTTTTCAATATTTTCTCATCCAAAAAGCTCTTCCTATGCCTTCTAGTGCACGTTTTCACAAACTTGGTGGTGGAAGTTGGTAGAAGTTCTTTACAACATAAAATGAAATATATCACTATTTCCACAATAGATGTACTTTATTGATTATACTATTTATAATGAAAATGTCATTGGATAAGTAAAAATGATCAAATACAGAATTTTTGAGCTGTGCAGGCAACAGAACAAAGATTTGCTTCAGGAAAGACTGACTGACTTAAGCTGGCAGCTAATGATATAACAGAAGGGAGTTAGGTCATTTGTTACGAAATGCATATTTATGCTAACTAGTAAATGTGCAAATACCATTAAGCCTCTCTGCACTTTCTAATGAGTATGTAGGATTTTGGAAGCAATCTCTCATTCATGTGTGAACAGTTAACACACCTTGCTTATCAGGCATTGCAGAAGAATTAGCATGAAAGAAAAGGTAAATATAAGGATAAATCTAGAAGCATGGTATCTACCTGGCTGATTATAATTCTGTTTTTCTATTCATTATTTCAAATCATTCCTAACTTATGTAGTGTTAGGTGAGGTTCACCCAGTCTAGAAGTAAAAAAAGGTAGATACTTGCAAAAAAAACAATCTTGCTAAATCAATGGTTGCATTCATTGCAACCATTAATTGCATAAAGATTGCATAATATTGAAAACAGAATGCTGGCTAGCTTATTACAGCAGTTGCATCCAGTGACTTCTATGACCAATGCCAGAGAAGAGGAAGTCTGATGGAGAGCTTTCTAAAGCAGATGAGGTCTGGAACAGTAGAACAGTTTCACCACAGAAGATAAAGACAAATAATCCAATTGGTTAAACTAAATTATACTTATGGAAAGGCTGTAAAATTAGTAGCTTGTCTCAGCTGAATGCTTCACCAAGGAAAATATGTAAAGCAGAAGGAAAATGGGCTAGACTTCTTAGCAACTGAGTAGTAGCATCATCATTTTGTGCCTGTTTTGACCTTTCCTTCATTTTTGTCAGACTGCTAACAAAAAACCAGTAGCCCTTATGACTGAGTTCTGCTCTTTGGTGTTACTGACTTGTGTCATTCTTCATTGCTAAAAGTGTTGCAAGATGTAAGGAGTGTGACTATATTCCAGCTTAATCAGAGATGAGCTGGTTTATCAAATTCTGTGCTGCTGCATCTTCTCCTCTGTCTAAGAACACAGTTCTTCCATGTGCCTCTGCAGATGCATTTGCTTCTCTCTGCAGGCTGCTGCTATGCACTCCCCTGCTCCCACGTTATCATCTCCATGCTTTAAACAGTATGGCATTCTACAGCCAACATCCATTTGAGGGCAGAGCACATGATAAATATCCATCACTAGTAATGCTTGTGTCTCCTAAGCCTAAATACTACCTTCCTAGTGTTGGTCAGACAGGTCTGTGGCTGCTCTTCTCGAGAGTTAATCGAGTAAGTGATAGCTGTTTGGATATCGACAGCACTTCTGTGAGCTTGCTAAGGACTTTCTGACAAGTCTTCTAATATTTGTTATTCCTCGTGTGTTCCTCAAGAAAGCCCCTGGCTTTAGGATGGTTAAACATGCCAATTTTCTAACTTGGCAGTTAGGCAACTGCCAGCTGTCCTGTCTGTAGTACTGAGGTACAGCTTTGCAGCTTCTGTTCTGGCCCCAGCATGCAAAATGCTGTGCTCAAAACATCTCATGATGTTCTATCCCTTGGTATTTAGAAAGCTTGGGTCTCAGCCCATGGCTCCTTTCACTGCGTCTCTCTTTTTCTGGCTATTTTTCTTCAACCTTAATGTGCGTTGCTTGTAGCGTTGCATTGCATAACTCTTTCTGCTTGGATATGTACATATTCTACTCTGCCCCGTTTCTCAATCTTTGATCTTATAGCTTACTTTCTCTCTCTTCTGCAACCCTGGAGCTGTCCTAGGCCTGCATTTCCCTTTTTCTTTGACTACAAGTCCTCCTTTCTCTGCTCAATCCCGTCTCCACATTGCCTGGGTGGCACCCTGCTAAGTATCTACATCTCTGTCTTTATCATCTCTTGCCTTGATAGAAGTAGCTTTCAGTTATGCATCTCCTGTGGCTGACTGGGTGCTAGCAGAAGATAATACTGTGAAGGCCTGTACCCCAAATCTTCAAGCAGCGATCTGTAGGATGGAAAAAGACTTACAGTTAGATCATTGGAATCTTTTACATAAATATTGTAGATTCTCTCCAGCTTTGATCATCTTGTGCTTTCCTCTGCGAAGGTTGAAAAGATGTGAGCAGGGCTTCTTCCATCCCTTTCCTTAGGAAAATATTCTGTGCCTATTCATTAGATCTGACTGTTAGGCATTCTTTCCTAAATTAGTCATTTCCCTAATTTTCTATTATTGCCAGCTATATGTTATGACGTGACACTCTCCATGAAGAATCAGTTAAACCCACTCTTTTTAACAGCAGGGGAAAAATCTCTTTATTACATGATGAGGAAGCCAAAAAAGCTGTCCTCCTCTTTCATTATGCTTGACAGAAATGCTTATGTTCAGGGGTTTTTCCTCCTGAATGATCTCCAGACCCAGGAAAATCTGAGATCAATTTGTGGTTTCCATGAAGCCCTAATTAGTAATGACATCATGTTACAACGGAATGCTATTCAGCACTTGGTGCTGAGAGAAGGGATTGCGTGTGTGTGTGGTTGGGGGTGGTGGTGGTTTGGAACCAACTGGGGATTGGAAGCAAACCCCACAAAGCCATTGATATGTGTGTGTGTGGTTGGGGGTGGTGATGGTTTGGAACCGGGATTGGAAGCAAACCCCACAAAGCCATTGATATGGGATGGCCTACATAGCACCAGGCTTGCTGGCATCAGATGGGACTCACCTTTGTGAAATGGGGAAGAGGGTCTTTGCTCACAAGCTAGTGGGGCTCATTGACAGAGCTTTGAACGAGACTCAAAGGGGGAAGAGGGATAATATCAGGCTTGCCCATGACAAGCTGTGGGATGACGCGCCAAAGTTACAGGCATGGCGTCCCTCTAGTGACAGACCTCAGCCTGTTGCTCTGAGACATCCTGGGTACACTGCAGCACACTTGAAGTCTCATGGAGACCTTACTCCTGAGGTAATAGGAGCCAACAGGGAAACACCAGTGAAATGCCTCAAAGGAGTTAAGGGGTATTCCTCCAAGAAGGTGACATGGCTGACAGCCCAGCTGAAGTGCCTCTACAGCAATGCACACAGCATGGGCAACAAACAGGAAGAGTTGGAAGCCACCATGCTGCTAGAAAGCTACGTCCTAGTTGCTGTTACTGAAACTTGGTGGGATGAATCCCATGACAGGAGTGTGGCTATCGATGGCTACAGGCAGTTCAGAAGGGTCAGGAGAGGAAGGAGGGGCAGAGGCATTGCCCTCTGCGTCAAGAAATGGATAGAGTGTGAAGAGCTGTCTCTGAGGAATAGCTATGAGCAGGCTGAAAGCTTATGGGTAAGAATCAGAGACCAAAGCAACAAAGGGAACCTTGTGGTTGGTGCCTACTACAGGCTGCCCAATCAAGGGGAGCTGACTGACGAAGCCTTCTTACTCCAGCTACAGGAGGCATTGTGCTCACAGGCTCTTGTTAGGGTGGCTGAAGTCCCCTGGCAAGACATCTGCTGGAAAAGTAGCACGGTGAGCTGTAGGTAATCTAGGAGACTCCTGGAATGCATTGAGCATAACTTCTTAGGCCAAGTAATAGACAGCCTTACCAGAGGGGATGCAATACTGGACCTGTTGATCACCAACAGAAGTGTGACGTCAAGACTGGAGGCAGCCTGGGCTGCAGTGATCATGTACCAGTGGAGGCTGCAGTCCTGAGGGATATGGGTCAAGTGAAGAGTAAAGTCAGGACCCTGAATTTTAGGAAAGCAAAGTTCCAGCTCTTCAAGGAGTTAGTCAATAGAACCCCCTGGGAAACTGCCCTCAGGGACAAGGGAGCAGAACAGAGCTGGCAGATCTTTAAGGACACTTTCCATAGAGTGCAAGAGCTCCTGCTCACTCTCAGGTGTAAGAAGTCAGAAAAGGAAGGCAAGAGACTGGCATGGGTAGTCAAGACCTGATGGTCAAACAAAAGAGCAAGACAGAACTGCACAGGCAGTAGAAGCAGGGACAGTATCCTGGGAAGAGAGTAGGGATGCTGCCTGGTTGTGTAGAGTCAGGAGGGCTGGAGCTGAACTTGGCAAGGGATGCAAAGAATAATAAGAAGGGCTTCTACAGGTATGTCAACCAGAAAAGGAAGGTCAAAGAAAGTGTACCCACCCTGATGAGCAAGACTGGCAAACTGGTAACAACAGACAAGGAGAAGGCTGAGGTACTTGACAACTTCTTTGCCTCAATCTTCACTGGCAACCACTCTTCCCATACCTCTCAAGGTGAGTTGAGACGGCCACAATGGCTTCACCAAGGGCAAGTCCTGCCTGGCCAACCTAATGGTCTTCTATGATTGGGGGATGAAAAGCTGGACATGAGCCAGCAATGTGTGCTTGCAGCCCAGAAGGCCAACCATATCCTGAGCAAAAGAAGCATGGCCAGCAGGTCAAGGGAGGTGATTCTGTCCCTCTACTCTGCTCTAGCAAGACCCCACCTGGAGTACTGTGTCCAGCTCTGGAGCCCCCAGCACAGGAAAGACATGGACCTGTTGGAGCAGGGTCAGAGGAAGGCCACAAAAATGATCAAATCCTCACTTCTTTGAGGAAAGGCTGAGAGAGTGGGTGTTGTTCAGCCTGGAGAAGAGAAGGCTGCGGGGACACCTTATTGTGGCCATTGAGTACTTAAAGGGGGGCTTAGAAGAAAGATGGGGACAAACTTTTTGGCAAGACCTGTTGTGATAGGACAAGAGGTTATGGATTTAAACTAGAAGAGGGTAGATTTAGTCTAGATATAAGGAAGAAATTTTTTGTGATTATGGTAGTGAAACACTGGAACAGGTTGCCCAGAGAGGTGGTAGATGCCCCATTCCTGGTAACATTCAAGGCCAGATTGGACAGGGCTCTGAGCAATCTGATCTAGTTAAAGATGTCCCTGCTCATTGCAGGGGAGGGTTGGACTCGATGACCTTTAAAGGTCCCTTCCAACCCAAACCATTCTGTGATTCTATGGAAGCTTTTGGGGTTTTCTGCAGTTGACTAAGGTGAGAATCTATAGAATTTAGACATTAAATTTGTTCAGAGTTTTGAAGCAATCTCTTATGATGTGATTTGTTTCAGAAGACTGCACAGCAGAAAAAGAAAGGTATAGTTAGTTTCTGTGTCCCTTTGAGGGAGAGGAGTCTTGGGAAACAGAATAGCAGTTGGGTCCGGGTGGGAAAGCTGCATCTTTGGCCACAAACAAATCAAAACCTCAGGAGATGAGATGGGAATGAAGTCCTGCCTCCACAGAAGAACATACTTCCTCTCCACCCTCCTCTTCTCTTACTGCAAGTTAAACATAGTGGATAAGTGCTGAATGGATGAAAAAAACGCCAGCAAACAAATTACTGCTTGGGAATGAGCAATAGAGGGAACTCCCTTACTTAATTCATATGAGTTAAAGGATTGTAGACTGATTGTACCCTATTTTTCTTGATGTCAGTGATGATTTTGCTTGAAGAGAGATGAGCTAGCGCTAGAGTGGCCTGTCATATAGGTATAAGCATGTATAATAAGTTTTTCCAGTGGTGGTGCGGTTCTGGTTTGGTTTTTAGTAACCAAAACCTTATGTTTCTCAGCGTGAAGGGCACCTTCCTGTAGCTGTGCTGCCAATGGTAGGGCATGAATCTAATGGTAGGGATACTTCCAAAGTTTTGGGGGCATTTAAAACGTACAATGTTGTTTCACAGACACAGTTAATTTTCATTGTAACCCAGGACTGTATGACTTTCAGAAATGTGATTATAATGGAAATAGCAGAGGAGCTGAAAACTTAGTATGATTCTTTTGGAGTGGAGTCCTCTGTTACTTTAAAGAGTATTATCTGGGGCAGCACTACTATCTGCTATTATCTGGGTTCAGCTCTGCTGTTACTATGGTTATGTATTGGCCAAATGGTTTCTAGTTATCACATTACCCAATTTAGCACTTAAATTTTTTTTATTCTGCTTGTGCAATGAATAACATGACTGCTTAGGAAGTCACATATGGTGGCATTTTGTTTTTGCATCCTGTGAGAAGAAATTCTAAGTATTTAACCAAATATATATCGCCTCCTGTACAGATTGACATCTACCATTAATGCCAAAATTTAGTTTGTAACGTTGAATAAGCCAACAGATAAATTTAGGTTTCTAACTTTATATTTTATCCTTCCACCCCTGTTTGTTCAGCTTCTTCCTTCCTGTTATTCTCGCCTATGAGGTGTTCATTTCTTAAATCCTAAATTTTTGCTTGGTTGACAGCATACAAATTTTACAGCAAATGCCCTTGTTTCTGTTAAGTACCCGAAGACTTTAAACTAAATGTTTGGACTTCAGGTTTGACCTCTAAATGTCAATGCTATTAAACAGTACAATTTTATTTATTTATTTTTAAGTATGAGTTTTGAGACTTAATCAGCCTGAAAACCACCTCTTCCTATTTATGTCTGCAGGGTAGGAAAGAAGGAATATTTTTGAAATAAAAGTACAGGAAAACAAATGGGTTTACAACACGCTCTCTCACTCAATGTGTTAACTCACTCCATGCTCTAGTTGCTTCTAAATTAACCCTGCCAATGCTGAGATAACAAATCAGATAACTGAGTCAAAGCAAAATACAAAATAAACCTGAAGTCCCTCAAGTGAAGCCAGTGTTCAGGCACACAAAATGCCAAAATATTGGTTTCAAATGGCGGAAATGTTCTAATTCTCCCCAGTCCAGATAACAGTGTAGGCTCTGTGCTGTATTAGAAGAGGAGGATGGGTTTAATTTTATGTGTCATATGAGTCACGTGGCTAAAACCTGATAATTTAAATCTAAAGGGCCTTTTTGAAATGGTGGACTAAATGAGAAATCATCAACACGTGACCTGAAGCTGAAGACAGCTGGTTCAGCTCTTTGTCAGGACAGCTGTACGCAAAGTTGAGGGGTTTGTGATGTGTGATCAACAACACATGTGAAGCCAGGTGAGGGTCTCAGTCCTGCCTCTACAGAGCAGATGTCCTCACCTCCACAAAAACTCAGCTCCCCTCCTCTGTCTCCCGTGGGCAGAGGCAGAGATGGGGGCTCTAAGGCTGGAGTGGACACTTGGCCCCGTTCTGCAGTCCACTTCTCTTGGCTGATCTCCCTCCCTGAGAAAGTGTTCTATGCTTATAGTCCCTGTACAAACTGACTCCTGGCATCTCTGCCAACAGCTTCCTGAAAACGTTTCCACCCATGCATGAAATGCAGCTGTCCTGGGAAAGATATCTCATGGCGTGATGCATGTAAACTGAGCAAAACTATCTCCCATACTTCTTGTACCAAAAGAATTTTTTTTATGCACGCAGCATCAGCACAGTTATCAAGCTTCTAGCTGAAAACCATGCAGGCTGCTGAACATTACCCAATGGTCAAAAAAAAAAGATCAGTAACCCAGATCACAGCCAGGAGACTGATGCAGTGTTTACTGTAACTGCAGGGGAATGAGAAGTGCTATGGCATAATTAAGAATTGCAATGGATCTCACTTGAATGTTGCAAACTTAAAGCTCATAGTTGGGGGGGGGGGGGCTAGACGACCAACCTAGTATTAAAACCAAAGAATTTGTCTTTTAGAAAATCATGAAAACCATCTTTATGATCGCACTTCTTATATTTTTCTTCTTCTTGAAAGCAGCTGTGCTGTTTGAAGGATCAGTGCTTCCTCTGAAAGCCTACCAGATGGATTTCCAGAGCTGGCTTGCCTTCCCGGTGGGAGTATTGCTGTGCTGTGCTCTTCAGACATCTGCCATTCAACAACCTGCACCTCACAACTGCGCCAGTGACGGTCAAAGAATATCCTTCAGCCACTCCTACAAAATTGACCTGCCCACGTCCTCCCAGATTAAGGTGGAGGCAGATCCATTACACCATGAAGACAACAATGAGGTGCAGCTAGGTCCTGGGGAGGCTGAGGAAAATGAAGAGCAGAATATCATCTTTAGGCACAACATCCACGTACACGCACCCAAAGGGGAGTGTGAAACTTTGACCCACATTAAGGGTCTACTTGAGAGGATGGAGAAGCTGGAGAAAGAAGTGGCAGAGCTGAGAGAAGTCTGCAGCCCTCAGAAGTGCTGTGGGGGAAGCCAAGGTAAGTAGCAATTGCAGTCTCTGTTCTTACAGCCCAGGTACAGCCTATTTACTGCACTGATTTGGGGACTGGAATCCATTTCTCACAGTTATTGGGGGTTCTCTGTGAGCAAAATGCTTAAGTCCTACAGATGGGATGGTGCTCTGGTTTTTGTGATGTCAAAGGAAAAATGAAGGTCCCAAAATGTGTTAGTACATACCATTTCTGGAACCAGAGCAGAGGAAATCTCCCTAGGCATCTCCCAGAAGTGGAAGGGAACGGTTCCAGAGTTTCGCATAGGTGGGAGGATTCAGTGGAGGAATTTCTGGGAGAGAGGAGTGTGGAAGGTAAGGGAAGGATTTCTTGTTGCTGACTTTTCCTTTCTCATTTTTGCTTCGACAATTATGCAGTTGTTGAGAATTTGTCTTTCTAGTTCCTCCTTGATAACTGACTAAAAGAAGAGCAGAGTTTATGATGATGGTGTTTTGTGGCGGCCGCTGGCTCTGCCCGTGATCCAAGGTTTATACAACATGGCCTCTAAGAAAAGATTTGGCAAACCGATGTTGCTTGGGGAATGGAGACAAGGAGAAGGGCAAAGTCTTTGCTTATATGAAAAATAGAGGTGTATAGCAGATGAGAATAATGTGCTCTCCATTTTTATAACAAATGCGGTGAGAAATGGTGAGCTTAAGTTACAGCCAGGAAGATTCAGGTTAGAGGCTGTGGAAAGCTTTCTAACTGGCTGTCTGGGGGGGCTGGGGGAACTGCGTTCCCGCCGACTACAGAACA
>NW_009260342.1:734202-754767 GCF_000687185.1 Egretta garzetta
AGCTGGTCCCTCCTTGGACCTGGGGCAGATGGACAAGGTGATGCCCTCAGGTCTTTTTCAGCCCATGTTTTCCACTGATGTTTATGCTTTCCCTTTAATGACCTTGATCACACCTTTGTACTACCTGTCCATTGCTATGTTCCTAATTTTTCTTTTTTTCTTTTCTCTCATCTGTGTGTCACACTTGCTGCTGTACATCGTGGTGCTGCTCTGGCCAGGTGTCTCGCATTGCAGTGGCCATGGGACTTTCCTCTATGAGACTTGCAGCTGTGAGTGTGCTGAGGGTTGGGAGGGCAGCGACTGCTCCCGCTCCGCCTGCCCCAGCCACTGCAGCGGCCGTGGGCACTGTGATGGTGGGAAGTGTGTCTGTGATGAGCCTTACTTTGGCGAGGACTGCAGCCAGCAGCTCTGTCCTGAGAACTGCAGTGGCAACGGCATCTGTGACACAGCCAAAGGGGTCTGCCAGTGCTACGAGGAGTTCATTGGAGAGGACTGCAGTGAGAAACGATGTCCTGGGGACTGCAGTGGCAATGGGTTCTGTGACACTGGAGAGTGCTACTGCCACGATGGCTTCTTTGGCCTTGACTGCTCCCAGGGTAAGATACGCTTGTGAGTTAATACTCCCTCCTTTCTTTCATTCTAAGCTTCCCTCTTTACCTGCCCAAGAAGCGTTTAGCTAATACTGTAGGTAAGCCAAGCCTGGAGTCATCGTGTTCCTCTACAAGTTCCTGCTGGGCTAGGGGTTGATGAGAGGTTCTTGTCTTTGAGAATTGCCTGGAAAACACTTCGAATTGGGGAAAGGTGGAAACTCAGTTTAAGGTAGTGCTAGCACAAACCTGTGTGTAGCAGCTGAAGGAGAGAGCAAAATGGTACGGAGCCTGTAATTAAAAAGCGAGCCAGAGTCTGTTTCTTGACATACAAATGAGACAACAGAAGGTAAAATAACGTTTGCTGCAGTGTGCGCTGCTTGCCAATAAGGTGCTTGATTTGATAAAACCTGTGAGACAATGATGTGTAAATCCTTTAAATAACCTACCTTTGAAGTGAGGTCTTTCAGAAACTCTCCCTTATTCTGCTTTGTTACAAGGCAGTAGGATTTGCCTGAGAAAACCTGACCAAGCTGACCTTGAGTGTATGTCCAGCAGTTTCTGCTTAAAGCTCGATGGTTTGGTGCCTATTCTGAAAAGCCTATAATCTCCCTATAAGCGCAAATTGATACTCTGGGCTTCTGCTCTCAGCCTTTTACCCTGGGAGCCGCCTTTCCTTCTCAGCACATCGCTGCTTAGTATAATCTTTCACAGCTCCTCAGGAAGGAGAAGTGGCTGAGAAGAAGGCTGAGCACTGGCTATCGCTCGGTAAGGGTTTGCAGTGACTTCACTGGCAGGTCTTGTCTGCTCTGGATCATCCCTCACCTCTCAGGCCTGACCTGTCTGCTTAGAGACTCACCTTTTATTTAAAATCTTATTAGCTCAAATTCTTCATCCAAATGAGAGCTCTGTGTCAAAACTTCACTCCTCTTACCCCTTCCATGCTATTCAGAGAGGTTTCTCTGTGGCTCCAGCACTCTTCTCTCCTGTCAGGATGTCAGGATTTGCTGCACAGTAGGCAGCACCTTTACAGAGCTGGTGAGCAGAAGAATTTCTCCCAGAGCAGAAACAATTCTCCCAGAGAACTGTTGCCCAGCCAGCCTTTCCCAAAGGGCTGACTGGGTCCAGATTTGGATCCTCTTCCTTACACAACACCTGCACCTGTTTTACAGGCCATGAAAGTGGCCTCTGGTTTCTGAATATATTAGTGAGCAAGCACTACAGAGTTAATGCATATTGCAAATACATTTTGCAACTGTTTCTGAGCACAGCACCTCCACTCCTACTTAAAAACTGTTTTAAGTCCAAAGGCAAATGTTTCCCATCTCAGTATATGGAGCCAAACACTCCTCTCCCATAGCTTTGTCAAAGTCAAATTGCCTTTTCTGTTCCAATTTAGAGTGATTTCTGCATCCGGGGAGATTTATGCTAAGCATTGTTTTTATTTATTTATTATTTTTATTATGCTTGTATGTCTCAGATCATGAAATGACACATTTTGTTGCATATTGCCATGGTAACTGGAATGTCTGAACATCTGGCAGTTACTGTCAAGCATTCTACAGTATAATTAATGTCTCGCAATTCCTTGTGAAGGAGAAATAGAGGACAAGGACTCAGGTATTTGCCTGTGCTCTTCCCGAACTTTGTTTACTGGCGCTCCAAAATAGCACTGTGGGATATCTGAAGATGAATAAACCAGCAGTTTAAAACAAGGGTGTCCACAAAACCAGTTGTTTGGTATCTCAGTACAATATTAGGTTAACGACTAAGTCTGTGTGTTGATGCTGTAATCAGGAAATCAGAAAGGAAAATAAAGCAGGACTCTTTGCTGCTCCCAGGGGAGCCAGGGTTCCTCACAAGCCCCTGTGTCAGCTCTCCATCCAGCGCTGGATCTATAAATGTGCGGCTCGTTTCCTGCTTGCTTCGGCCATTAGGGCCTCAGCCTGCTTCCTCAGGAGAGGCTCCCTGATGGAGAGAGATTGATGAGCGCAAGCAGAACACAGGATGGACTCTGGCATGGCCCATAACCTCCTGTCCTCCTAATTCATCTCAGCAATTAGAAGTGTGCCTGTGATGAACCCTTTCACTTCAGGCTGGGAGGTCCTTTGCTGTCAGAGAGCAAGAGGAGGAGGTTTTCAAGGGTTACCAGGTCCAGGCAGTGCCTCCTTCCCCTTCACACCTTCACAGGGCCACTTCTCCTGTCCCTGACCAGGAACATTTTTGTCAAATCCTGAAGTGCTTGGGTTCATTCACATCAGCTGGAGAAGATGGCTCTGGTGCATCTCAGGGAAGAGCGAAAAACCACATTGCAAAAATAGATCCCTGTGGGCTAGAGAGTCACCACCTTTGCAAAGAACTCCTCGTCAGAACACCCTGCTCGGAAACTCCAACTGTCCTAGGCATTGTCCTAAATGGATGATAACTGGTTTCTTATGCCACATCTCCCCTCTTCACAGAGGCAGATACATTCCTCTTCTGAATTATGCTTAGACAAGGGATAAACCACATCATATGTATTTAGGTTCTTTATTATTTTACTGCCAGGCTGGATTATTCAAATCCAGCTTCTGTACCACAAGGAGAGGCAGGGTGAATATTCTCACATTTTGTGCAAAGTTTTCATCAGAAGCAATGGCACGCACATATTGAGGGTGGAATTTGGTGAGAGCTTTGAATTACACAAGGGAACGAATGCTGCCTTTCAAGTAAGAAGGATCTCATTATGTTATCTGACCTAATGTTGCTGACTCATGCCTTTTTACAGGCTTTTGCTATCAGTTAACACCTTGTTAATGAAATACAAGTGGTAGATGGTAGATTAGTTTATGATGTGCTTACTTGTAATTAAAATCAGGTAAACTTTCTGGTAGACGTCCTACATGACTGCTTTCAAGGGCTGTTTCAAGACACTGATGAGCTGTCTGTCTTGTGGCAAAACAGTTAAAGCACTGTTGCTGTCCTGAAGTTTATTATGTGCTGCAGATTTGCCTAGGTCTCCTCCAGGCACCGAGTGTAAGTTTTCATCAGTATAAAACCTCAGCTTTCTACCTCTGCCATGGAGAAGCTGTGTTCCCCAGTTCTGGGGACTAGTTGACATTTTGAAATAACTGACAGTGATACAAAAAGAAGGTTTGGGCTTTTCTTTCTCTTCCTAGAGGCATCGGAAGGGACAGCTTTATGAGAGAGTTTTAATCATGCCAGTGTGGGTTTAGAAGCTGGAAAGAAGAGTCCAGGAAATTATCATATTTGTTACTGACTGCAATATTCATTTGTATTTAATGATGCACTATTGGGCAGAAAGAAATGGATAAATCCAAGATGGCCATAGACTGGGAGTTCCAGTTCTGCGTTCTCAAAATAGGTTTGAAAAAATCTCTTGCTTGGCCACGTAGCCGTGGACCAAATGCCAAGATACCATCCTCATTGCAATGTTTTTCTTTGTTTCTCTTCCAGTGCTTGCTCCTCAGAACCTGCAACTGCTGAACTCCACAGAGAACTCTCTGGTTGTCAGCTGGGATCAAATGATTGATGTGGATAATTACCTCATTAGCTATTATCCAGTAGGGCATGAGACATCGGTGAAACAAGTCCACGTGCCCAAAGAGCAGCTCAGCTATGAGATTGTGGATCTTCGCCCCGGCACCACATATAATGTCACGCTTCGTCATGTGAAGAAGGGGATTGCCAGTGAGCCCGAGTATCTAGAAGGAAGTACAGGTAGGAGCAGGCAGTCATCTTCTTCAGAGTCAGAAGTTGTAGACCTTAAAGTTAGATTCAAGCAAGTGGAGCAAACTGTTTGGCTTTGCAGATTTGTAACATCCTGTCTGAGTGCTGGAGAGCACTTTCTCCTCCCAGTCTCAGCTGCATTTTTTTGCCATTGTTCTCTTTTGGAGAATCTGTTTCCAGATACATATCATTGAGGCTAAATGTATTGCGAATTTCCTATCTCTCCTTTTATCTTGTCCAAATCCTACTTGCATTGACACCCCTGAATTCCAGGAAATCCATAACATTGCCTACTTCAAGAAGCAGGGATGGAAGCATGCAAGATAAGGCCAGCATGTTATTAAATGTAATGCACTGTTTGGCTGGATGCAGAGGCACGTTTTTCCTGGTTTTGGCTGGGATAGAGTAGGCAGGATGTAGTTCCTAGGTACTAATGTGCCAAAACTTGCCTGCAGCAGAGAGTTTTCCTCATAGTCTTTTCCTAGGACTGAATGATCTTGGTGCTATGAAGCTTAGGAGGCTGGGTATGGAAAGACTGCATATTTGACACTTTCTCTCTGGAACTGAAATGGCATTTTGTTAGCAGCTGATAGTCTGCCTGCACTTGGCAAAAACAGTGAAGAGTTTGGTTATTTTGACATTTTTCTTACTTCTAGCACAACAGGTGGGAGCTGAGAGCCAGAAAACTCTTGAGTTGGAGTGTTACTGTGGATAAAACTAAGCCTGTTGAAATAATGATTGTGCTGTACTTGCTTAACTCTTCAGTTTCGCTCAGGAAAACATCTTAGGTCCCAGAGCAGGGGACTGGGGAGGGAAGGGGGTTGGTTAGAAACTTCCTATCTTATATTCACCTTTTGGTGCTCATCCTGCTTCCTCATGGCCCTCTGCTATGCTTTCCAGTCCTGTCTGCACTCCGTGCCATCTGGGTGACAGAGGAGATGGAGCACTCCCTGGAAGTGGAGTGGGAGAACCCACCAACAGATGTAGATTATTACAAGCTGAAATTCAGATCCCTCGTGGGGATGGATGAGAAGCAGGTCATGGTGCCCAAAAGCAACGATCCTAAGAGCAGACACATCATCCCTGGTGAGTACTTGTGGGTATTTCAAACTGTGCAGGGGAAGGGAGAAGCAGCAGAAGTGATTGACAGTCAGACCATAGTCCTGAGACAGTTCTTTCATGTGTGGGTGGCCAGTTTTCCTTCACCTCATGCCTGCCATAGGCCAGGGTGAGATCTACTGGGGTTCTCCTATTCCATAATGATGGGTGTCTCCACAGAGAGAAAGCTTCTATGCCCTGCGGATAGCATAGTTTCAAGGCGTATTCATCCAGCTTCAATTCCATCCATGTTAGGAATAAAGTATATTCTATTTCAGAGCTGGTAACGCTTACGTTATGGAAATCCCCGCTCACTGTGCATGCCAATGTATGCCCTAATGGCAAGCCTGGATGAAAAGTGCTACCAAGGCATTCTCAGGACAAAAGGAAGTTCAGATGGAAATCTAAACTTTAAGCTCCTCTCTGCTACAAACCAAGAACTGAGTAGACTAAACAAAATAGCTTTCTTTAAGAAAAAATACTGTCTTTCCTAATTGTTTATCATGCTCTCTTTTGGTCTTGTAGGTCTGAAACCTGGCACAGAGTACAAGGTCACAGTCATACCCGTGAAAGACAATACGGAGGGGAAACCATACTCAGTGAGTGGTAGGACTGGTACGTGGAAAGTTTCTTTTAAGACAGTGATGTTACTACAGCGTTTGGGGATGGATCTGTCAAGATCACAGCATGAAAAGTGCATAGTTGGCTGCTTCTTCATGCATGACCTGCAGCCAGGTCTTGTTTAAGCTTGTCTACACCGTATACTAAACACTAAACCTAGCCCTAGCTCAGTCTTTTGCCTTGGTTTTAAATTTACAGTAACTTCACCCTTCACTAATGGCTCCAGCCAGACACAGTGTAAGCGTAGTAAGCTGGCCTCTGTTTGTAATAACAACCGTCAAACGAGCTCAGAGATGGGTCCAGCAGTAACTCAAAGTTCTCTGGTTCATGACTTTCCTAACTAGATCATTGACAGGATGATCTCACTTAAACCTAGCACACACGATTTGCGGTCTGGCCATAGCCCTTCCTCGTGGATCCTCTGGGCAGCTGCCGGGGACTGCCTCGCAGCTCTCAGCTGCTGCTCATTTGTCTGGTCTCTGAGCCTGGGAGCAGTAAGGTGGAGGACAAGTTCTTCTTCCTTCCTGTATTGCCTGGCTTCAGCATTATTTTTCTGTTCACGAGACTGAACAGAACGGTTGGACCGAGGAGGAGATTAGCACACCATTGCCAGGCCTGCATTTCCACTGGGGACTACAGTCCCAGCCTGCTGTGTGGTCCAATACACCTGCCTGCATGGAAGTGAGGTTGTGCTTGTCCAGTGGGCTGCACAGTGGCATGGCCCTGGCATTTCCATGGTAGCTTGAGTCTTCTCCTCTTATATGTGAAGTGACTGAAGAGGCTTCAGCTGCTTGCTAGCCCTTAGAGGTTGAAGCTTTGGACTGCTTTATCTTGTAACAGAGCCTGAGTCAGATGTAGTCATCTCCAGTGTGGGGAGAGCACAGAAGCATCTTGAAGCTGACTTCTGCTCCGACTGCGCTCAGTACAGCTCAGAAGGCCTGGCAGATGCTTCTGTTACTTGACTGTTATCTTTCCTGTTACTGACAGCCTAGCCATTCCAGACCTGAATATTAAAGCAGATACAGAAGCCCTGTTGGTTCATTGCTGCTTCAAGCTCTTAAAAAATGTGGCAGAATAGTTTTGAGCTATTATAGTGCATAAGAGAGCTTGAAGAATTTTGAACTCTCATTCTACCCCTAAGATTCTGGAAACTCTGAAATTCAGCTCTCTCATGAAAGGGTAGGCGTGCTGCATCCAAAGACTGAAAAATCCCAAATCAGGCCTGACATTCCTGAGGTTGTCTTTGCAAATTATTCCTTTAAAAGAAAATTGATTTAAAACAACAAAACCAACTTCCACACTGCCATTGTAAGGCAGCTGCTCTTTCCCATGTAGATTCTGATTATTTAGAACACCCTTGGCTTGTGTTTTAAAGCTGTTCTTTGCAGACGTGGGGGCTGAAAAACTTCTCAAAAAGGAAAAAAAAAAATCCACAATGAGTAATTCTGCTCATATTCTTATGTAACCCCTGGAACTTAGGAGCTGCGACTAAGGCAAATACCAGCTATTGCAAGAGCTACCACTAAACTCTGATTCACCACCTAAAATAGCAGAAGCCCTGGGGGAGTCTGAGAGAGGTAGGCAGAAAGGGAGGAGCAACAAATGGCTGACACTGGAGGCAGAGGAAGGATGGGGCCTATGCTTGATGCTGTGAGGAGGGCAAGTGAGAAGGTAATGTTCAAGTTGCTACCCATGGAAGGTGAGACAGGTAGCCTGCAAGCTTTTCCTGCAGAAAAAAATGGAAAGTTTCATCTAAATGTTAGAACAGTCCTGTTTCCTCCCCCCTCTGACCGTGCTGGTTTGTCATGGACGTGTTTCTTTCTCAAGGGGCTGTAGGGCAAACCTAGGTGACTCTGTTTTAGCTGGCCAAAGCAGCAGGGCAAAATGAAGGAAACATGCTCATGTCGTGACAGGCATTGTAGTGGTTTAATTCAGCTGGAGTTTTCTAATACTGCACTTTGAACTGTCCCTCAGGAATTGATAGCCCAACCAATGTGGCAACTGATCGAGTGACAGAGGATACAGCCACTATCTCATGGAATAAAGTTGAGGCTCCGATAGACAGGTACATGGTGAGATACACCTCAGCTGATGGAGACATCAAGGAAATAGAGGTGGGAAGTGAAAATGACATCATCACCTTACTGGATCTGAAGCCAGGCATGGAATATGCCATCCACATCTGGGCAGAGAAGGGACCCCAGCGGAGCAAGAAGGCAAACACCAGTGCTGTGACAGGTAAGTGGTAGGAGCAGCAGTGGAGGGAGCCGAGTTTGAATTTAAAAATCCTTCATCAATTTTACTTGTTTTAGTAAGGCTTCTCCTGTTTTGTACAGGTTTTTAGGGAGGCAAAAAATCCATGTCAGTGTGGCTGAACAGGTCTCCAGCTCAGCTTGGAAACTTTTTTGAGTCCTGTTGTGGACAGGTCCAATGGCAAGGCACCAGTTACTACCAGTACAGAGAACAGTGAAACACAGCCAAAACTGAAGCCTCATAGCTGGAACATGTGATTCATGCCTTGCCCTTAAAATCCCATAAACCACCTCCAAGCTTTTATTTGGGTGGCTGTTGTGGCCTTTCCCAACAGGAGAGGGGCCCATACACATTTTGCACAGATAGTCAATCATAGCGCAGCTAAGCTGGTGTGTGGTAGATGACAGTGTGGCTGTCAGAAGGTTGTGCATTTGTGCCCTGGAGCTTAGAGCCTGCAGCAGAATAAGCCAGAATAAGAAATGCTGCTCCCATAATTTGGGAGGCATCTGCAAGTCCTTCATTGCTTAGGCTGATGTAGTTAGCAGTTCAGTGGGAAAAAAAAAAAAAAACCCAAAACAAACAACCCACAAAACCCCATGCTCTCTGTTGGTTGTGGGCTGTTGGGCTGTCCTTGAAGGGCTGCATTCCAGCAGGCTGCTTTGTGATAGTGACTGCATGCTTGTGCAATCTAGCGTCATGCTTCTGTCTGTGAACAGGGCAAGGGAAGGATTGTAATAATGGGAGGAGATTGAAAGTGGCTTTTTTTCTAGTGGAGAATGTGAGTTCTTGCTAGCATGGTTGCCTGGTTCTTCACCTTCAAACCTTCTCATAAGAAATTGCCAGTGTAGTGTCCACGTAGCGGCCAGGTGGCTGACAGAAGACACAGTCACGATCTCCCGGGATAGGGTCTGGCCTCTGATAGGAGGGTACTTGGTGAGGTACAACACAACTGATGGGGACACACAGGACATGGAGGTGGGGGAGGACAAGGGCGTCACTACTCTGACAGGGCTCAAGCCAAGCAAAAAGTATGCTGTCGGCCTCTGGGCAGATTGAGGAGCCCAGCAGATGTCAAAGATGTGACAGGTAGGAAGTTTTGCCTTAGTATGAATTAATCTTGTTCCAGAAGAGCTGGATTTCAGACAGAGATTCTGAGCAGGCAGTTTGGTTTTTGGGTTAATTCCCAGAGCACCCCAGTCAAGAGGTTGTGATCTTTGGAAAGCAAGAGACAATAACACCGTACTCTGCATGGGCTTTCCTCTCTGCCTGTGCAGGGTCAGCTGTGCTTTTGTTGCTCCCCAGCAAAGAGCCCTGCTGTTGCAGCTGTGAGGAGGAGACCCCAGCAGAAACACCTTAGAACTGGGCACCTCCCAGCTTTGTAGTTCAGGCCCATCCTGGATAAGGAATAAAGGATGAGAAGAGGAAGAAATTGGCAGGGCCCTTGAGGGGAAAAAGTGTAACTTCACTGGGACACCCCATGTCCTTCACTCCTAACTGTTCCTGCAGAGGTCAGCAGCCCAGCTCGTCCAGCGCAGGGGCAGAGGTCTGGCTGGCCCTGCCAAGGCTCGGCCACCTTGGCACTGACATGCAAGTGTGCTTGCTGATGTGTCAAGAATGGTAGGACTTGTGAGCAGTTAGCGCCTTGTCTTACCTACCATGTACTGCATCCAACAGCACAAAATGATTTGGCTCCACAAACGGTGATATCCGGTGGGCCTTGCTTAAGCCTCGGTTATTTACACTGCATGATCAAAACACAGTTTATAGCTAAAGATAATAATAATCTATTAGATTTACTAGTTTGAGCCGGAGAAAAAAACAAGCAAGTTTTTGGACACACAAACTCTTTTTATGTCTTTGGGCACAGAATCATTTCCCAAAGCTCATCTGTTTTTTCCAAACATATTTGATAGTCTAATAAAACATACTACCTCTGCCTATAAAACTTGTGTTGTCTGTGTCTTTAGACCATTGTGATTACCCCAGCACTATACTGAAACGTCTAATAGTTATGACTTTTGCTTACAGAAATCGACAGCCCAGCTGAGCTGTTGACTGACCAAGTGACAGAGGATGCAATCACTGTTTCTTGGAACAAAGTCCAGGCTTCAATAGACAGATACAGAGTGAGCTACACCTCGGCTAATGGGGACACAGAGGAGAGAGAGGTGGAGAAAGACAAGAATGTCACTACCTTGGCAGGGCTGAAGCCAGGCACGGAGTACGTCATTTACATCTGGGCAGAAAAGGGAGAACAACAGAGCAAGAGGGCCAGCACTGAGGCTGTGACAGGTAAGAGGGCAATAGGTTGAGTTAAGAGTATAAGTTACAGCCCAGCTTTGCCTTTACACTGAATAAGTCCATCCCAAGGCAGTTTCACAGCAGAGGGAGATTCAGGCTTAACATATTGAGCCTTCAGGTTAGTGCATCTCGCTGTGAAACCTATTCAACTTGTCACAGAGATTCTAATTACCTATATGTGCTACAAATGGGCTGTGTTGTGATTAATAATTGGGGTTAGGGAAAATGAAACCTTTGCAGCAGTGTCTCTTATGTACTTGTACAGTCTTATTTTAATTGGTTAATTCATTTATCCTTCTTCATGGAATAGGGAAATGCTCAGTTCCTTTTTGCGGATGAAGAAATTGAAGTGCAGAGAGGTTAACAGCATGCAGGGCACCTTTTCTTGCAATAGGATGATTAATCCTTGTTCCTCGATTGTTCTTACCAGGACTTTCTTTCCCCTGTATGGCCAGTACTGGTTAAGAAGGTTTAGTGATCTGCCCAGTGTGAGGGTTACTGGTTTATAACAACATTGTAATGCTGAATGTCTGAATCGATTGCAAGCTGTTGCAAATGTTTACGAGACCCATGCTCTAGGCCAGGGACTTGCTGAAGGAAGATGAGTAAATGCATGCCTGGGTCATCCTGGTCTCCTAACAAAAGGGTTTTGGTTGTTCTCTCACTTTCTGGACAGATGACATCTATGTGAGCTTCAGAGGCTTGTGACTGTGAGCAAGTAAGAAAATAACAATATCTTGCTTTGCAAGGGCTCTCTTCTGTCCAGGTCAGGACTGGCTGTGCTGTTCCCTCAGAAAGCTTCTGTAAGGATTAAAGACAAACCCCAGCCAAATCACCTCGGACCTTGGTGCCTCCCAGCTTTGTGGGTCTAATCAGTGTGAGATCGGAAATAGGACTTGAAAAAGGAAGAAACTGGCAAAGCCCTTGAGGGGAAGGAGTGTCACAGTACAGCCTGACTATGACAGCCTGTGTTCTTCACTTTTAATTGTCTCTGCAGAAATCGACAGCCCAGCTCACCTGGTGACTGACCAAGTGACAGAGGACACAGCCACCATCTCCTGGGACAGGGTTCAGGCTGTCATAGATAGGTACGTGGTGAACTACACCTCTGTTGATGGTGACACAGAGGAGATGGAAGTGGGAAAGAACGAGACTACCACGACTCTGACAGGACTGAAGCCTGGCATTGAATATGTCATCTTCCTCTGGGCAGAGAAGGGAACCCAGCACAGCAAGAGGATCAGCACTGAGGCAGTGACAGGTATTGCAGCTTCTACGCAATGCTGTGTTGTGGAAGTGATCTCTCTTTCTGTCCTGTGTTCTTCTGGCCTGTTGCAGAGTGTATACTGGACACGGGTTTATCTAGTGGTCACCTATGATGTGGGGGCATCCGTGCTACAGGCACCTGCAAGCTTCAGATAGATAGTCTAGAGAACTTTTGGGAATAATGACTGCTCTGTTAGTTCAGAAACTGTCAGCCCACTGTGAGCTTCACAGCACTTTGCTAAAGCACTGTGGTCTTCACTTATCAGCTTTGCCTGCTCTTTTTGGTCTTCACGTATGCTAAGCTTTGTAGGTGTGACTGAGCTCTGCCCCACAGTATACACTACTGCTGTTGAATCCTGCCTAAACTTAGGATGGTTCAACTGGTGTCACTGATAAGAACAGGATTTATCAATGAATCAAGACTTGAAAGGAAACGCCCTTATTTTAACCGTCTTCTCCCAAAACATGAAAGGGTAGCAAATGGTTTGAGCCTGAATGAAGTCTCATAACTGTCAGTAATTCCCTTGTATAATCAGGGGTTTTGCTTATGGAAGTTGGTGGCTTAGCTAGGCTGCAGACCAACTGATTGGCAAAGGACACTGCTAGTGTTTCCTGGGAATAAGGGAGAGATGAGGTAGGACATGGGTCTTGCTGTTCTGATTGGTTTGAAGCTAGATGTGGTGTACTTCATCTGTGTGTGGGCAGGGAAAGGAAGCAAGCAGAGCAAGAGGGCAGGCACAAACACTCTCATGGGCGACCTGTGGAAATCTTGGGCTGTGATTTTGCAGCTATGGAAGGAGGGATGTAGCTTCACATGGTGAATTAGCTATGATTATGTTCTCCTTTGGCCACCTCTTTTGTCTTCTTCCCTCAACCATACTGTGGAGAAGTGTTACACCTTGCTAACACCTTACAGCTCCAAAAGAGATATTTGTGGGGGATGCTGATAAAGGGGAGCAGAGTATTGGTGCTGCCTAATTCTCTCACATCTTATTCTTTGTCTCAGTGTACCCTGTGTCATCCAGGACTCCAGGGCCATACATGCTCCCAAATAACTGGTCTAATGGGCCTCTCTTGAGGCTGTCAGACCTAAATTCTTATGAATCTTAAATTTCAGTTGGACCACCTTCTGCACAATCATTCTTCCCTGTATCTCTGCTTGGTATTTTACTCCCGAGGCCTCTGTCTGAAGATGTCTGTGCCTCAGTGTCTTACCTTGTTTTCTCCAGTTCTGCATTGTCAATAGCAGAAGCATGTGATCACCCACTGAGACTCGGTAAAGCTACAGATGAGTTAGGCCATGTCATCCTTCGCTTCCTGAGGGCAGAGTCATGGGCCTTTAGAAAGCAAAAGTTTTAAGGGGAACATAAGTGTTTTTTACCCACACTGTGCTTTATTTCTTAGAAATGGACAGCCCAAAGAATCTGGTAACTGACCGAGTGACAGAGGACTCAGCCACCATCTCCTGGGATAGCGTCCAAGCTCCCATAGACAGGTATATGGTGAGCTACGCTCCTGCTAATGGGGACACCAAGGAAATAGAAGTGGGGAAGGACAGGAGCATTACCACCCTGGCAGGATTGAAACCTGGCATGAAGTACACCATACATCTCTGGGCAGAGCTGGGAAGCAAGCAGAGCAAAAGAGTGAGCATTGACACGCTGACAGGTAACTGTGGGCAGGAGGGAAGGGAAACGGGGTAGAAGGACCCTACTCCCTTGTTATTGTACATTTCATCATCTCTCTTCTCAGTAGTGGGTAGTGAAGGCCTACAGTGGTAAACCCATTCTGGAGATTCAAGTGTATGAGTATAGACTACCATAACAGGGACTACTGTTACAGAAGAGGCAGATGTAATATGGGAGTAACGGCAGCAGATGGTACCCAGCTTACTTCACTAGACCTTAATCAAAAGCATGCAGTGCTTCATGTGCTGCTATCAAGCCTAACAATAACAGAGGTTTAACAACTGAAGTTAAACCATGTTAGAATTGGGGACAGTTAAAAATAATGGCCTGCCCTTTGACTTGTGACCTTAGACTGGTCCTAGGAGACTGCCAAGCAGGCTTAAATCTGTCCTGTTCAGTCAGCCGTAAGGATTATGGCGTACTGGGAACATTTCAGGGTCACTCTGTATCCATTGCCCTTGCTAATGTACTTTTCTCAGTTTATGATTCAAGCTGGTGTGAGATAGAACAGTTGGAGCTTGGTTTTAGGGCAAGATGCCAAGCTGTTCCCCAGTGCTTACAGAGGTCAAGCGCAGCTGATGGGGACAAGTGGAGATCTCTTGAGGCCAAAAGACTGAACCTGTCCGGAACTGGAAATGCAAGGAGAGTTTCAGCAAATTGAAATGTTGTTTTTTTGAACAGGAATGAAAACGGAGACACCTGGGAATATCACATGAAGTGAAACTGCTGGGAGAGGGAATGCATTTAGCATTAGTAGGGGTATTTTTGAAATATCTGCACAAAAGAAACCCACATACTTTTTTTTTCTCTTGGTGTCGTATTTCCAAAAGTAACATCGCCTCTGGTAAACTAATACAGCTTCTGAAGGGAAAAAAAGTACATTTTCTTACTTAAGGTGACAGCTGATTATTCCCTAGCATTCAAACTGGCTGTGACAGGGAGCTGCTCTGCAGTGGTCTCCTGCACCCTAGGAAACTGCTGACTGGCCTTCAAGAGCAGTGCTGTGAAACTGTAGGGCTGAGACTGAGCCTGCCCTTCCCATCCCTTGCTTCTTGTGATGGATTTGGTACCTTTTAGCTCCCTCTTCTGTCCAGCGGGAGGTATACATGTAATGAGCTACTCTGAGAAGATGTCTGTGTTGTTTTATTTAAAGCAATTGTTTAGCAGTCTCCCAAATGAATCATAAAATCATAGAATGTTTTGCGTTGGAAGGGACCCCTAGAGGTCATCTAGTCCAACCCCCCCTGCAGTGAGCAGGGACACCGCTAACTAGATCAGGTTGCTCAGAGCCCCATCCAACCTGGTCTTGAATATTTCCAGGGATGGGGCCTCCACCACCTCTCTGGGCAACCCATTCCAGGGTTTCACTACCCTCATTGTAAAGAATTTCTTCCTTATATCCAGTCTAATCCTGCCCTGTTTTAGTTTAAAACCATTACCCCTTGTTCTGTCTCAGCTGTCCCTGCTAAAAAGATTTTCCCCATCTTTCCTATAGGCCCCCTTTAAGTATTGAAAGGCTGCAATCAGGTCTCCCTGCAGCCTTCTCTTCTCCGGGCTGAGCAAGCACGAGTTCATTAGATGATGAACTAATGCTTAACTTGGAGCCTAGTGAAAGGTGGTCTTCAGTTATAATGAACAGCCAGTGTTTTAAACAACATGCTCTGTGAAAGTTGATGTTACTGTCCCTGTTGTTCTCCTTATGTTTGGTGTTTTGATTTCTTCCTCTCTGCCTTTGTATCTGTTTTAAGCAGTAACCCTATACAAAGGAGTGCAGTGTTTCCTGGGGGAAGCCACACTGCTCCACGCTTCTTGTTTATCTAAGATAGACGTAGCTTGGCCTTATCTTCCTCTGTGGCCTTTTCACAACTGTAATATTTCACTGATGCATGATAATTGCCGTTATGATTATCCTCATAGCACTCTTCAAGGTCTAGGAAGTGTTGTTGCCTGGTTTATATGGAAAAGAACTGAATCAATGGACAAGTTAAATGACATGCCTGTAGTCCCCCAGGGAGGTCTGTAGAAGAACAAGAAATTGAGATGAATTATTCAGTTATAGTTTGCTATAAACTCAGGCATACTTCAGGCTTGGAGCAACTCTTCCCTGAAGGCCAGCACTGTCCACCAAGAACCTTCTCTCTAAAACTTGGAAAGCCAGACAAACGTACTCCTTAAATTCCAGACAAACCTACTCCTTAAATTATTTTCCTTAAGATGTTTCCAAAACACCAGAATATATGAAGCACAGGATGAAAGTTAGGGAGAGGCTTCTTGCATTGTTGTTACTTCCAACTGAGCTTTAGAAAATTGCTTTTATCCTGAGGGAAGCACTGCAGCCCCGCTGTGGGTATCTCATAAGACAGATGCTTTTTGACAACTGCCGTGAACTGGCATTGCTTAAAAATAATTTGGTTCTTCTCGTGTTGAACTTGGGCAGTCTGACTGCACAGAAAGAGTCTGGCTAAGCCTTTGATGTCAGTGAAGGAGATGGTGTCCCATATACAAGTCTAGACTAAACTGTAAAGCTGTGGGCTTCTTTGTATTCCTGTGTTTACTGAAGAAAGCTGAGGCATGACAACAATAAAAGCCTGTGAAGTCATTCTTTGTCTGCAGTAGGGAAACAAGGCATAGGGGCTCTCAGCAGGCCACACAAGGGCCATGCTCCAGGACTGGGGCATAAAGCCCACACTTGACCTATCTGTGAATGCTCCTCAGAGATGAGCCTGATGGAGACTTCTCAGGCAGATGTGTCAGGAGCTCCTGGGCCAATTGCAGGGCTCACAAAATGTCCCAAACCAGATCTGTAGCAGACCCTGCCATGTTTGGTCTAGGCTTCTGCTGCTTCTTGCTAGCTGTGAAGGTCACTGAGTGACTTCAGGAATTCCCAGTTAACAGGATCAGGCATTGAAAGCTCAGCCCAAGCCCTGCACTGCAGTTGCTGTCTTTCATTTATGCAATGGGACTTAAATTTTCTTTTCTTTTTTGGTAGAGATTGATCCTCCCAAGAACCTCCGTGTATCGGATGTGACTCATTCTACTGGTGTGGTTAGCTGGACTCCTCCTGCAGCACAGATTGATGGCTACACTCTGACCTACCAGGGTCAAGATGGCATGAGCAAGGTACAGTAAATTCCTCAGCCCTACAGACCCCACTGAAATCACCCCTACGATGATGGGCTCTGCCAGTTGGGTCTTGTGGGTATATGGTCCGCAAAAAATTTTGAGGGGAAATCTGTGCTATCCATGACCCAGGGAGGTAGAGCTTAAGGAAGAATATGCACTACTGTCTTAAGTAGAAGCTGTAGAGGGACTTTGACAGTGGAACACCTCTTCCCAACAGATCTCCAGGTACAGAGAACATGTCTGCTCCTTCACTTTTCTAACTTGTTATTACCTGGAAGAGCAGCACTCACCAGGGACAGAATGTTCACAGTGTCCTAACAGGGTTTCTTGAGACCTTACTCCAAATCTTCCTTCTGAGGAGATGGACTTCGTGTTTCAAGGATATACAGTGAATGTGCCTGTCTGAACTCTACAAGAGAAGCCCGCAAATACATACAGAGTATGAGGCACTGTGGTGCAGAAAAGCTAAATGCTGTTTAGAGTTGGATTGACCTTTCATCTGTTTTATTTGGCAGGAAGTACAGCTGAGTCCTAGTGAACAACGGTTTGCGCTGGAACAACTGGAACAAGGAGCGAGTTATACCATCTTTGTGATGGCCTACAAGGGAGATCGCCAGAGCAGACAGATAGACAGAACCTTCTCAACAGGTAGCATTTGGCCTTGGTTGTTGCACTTCTCCCTGTGCTCTGCAGCTGTTGTGCTCTATGGTAGAGGTCAGAGATAGGGTTCATGTTCTACAGGTGCACTGGGAAACTACGCAATCATAAGCAAACCATCTAGCGAGTCAATGATGTGTCTCCTGGCTGGGAGGCCATTCTAAGCCATGCCATCTGGAGGCTTGGAAACACAATGGGATAGTGTGAGTGGAGATTGTCCACACTGATCAGTGCTGCTGGCAAGCCTTGCTAGCCAAATGCGGGACAAAGCCTTCTGCTGAGCTGCCAATGGGCAGGAGAGATGATGATACACTAGAGATCTTTCTTCACCATCCCAGTAATGGTAGGGCACAGCTGTTTAAGTACTGTCGTAGCATTGGGTAGTTGCCCAGGTTGTTTTCAGAGGTCAGGAAATGTACACCAGAATGGCAGCAAAGCAAACAAAAGCTCACGCCAGCTTTCTGTGGGAGCCTCTTGTACTGTGCCAGTGCCCATGGGGACTGCCAATTGTGGACAACTTGTGAAATGCAGAGAAATTAAAGTCCTGTTTACTGACACTCCCACCTTCACAGACAAGGGCTACTCTTCCTGCTCTCACTGCAACCCAGGAATGCATCTCTTGCAGCCTGAGGGGACCCCATCCATGTGCCAGCTTCCATGCAGCAGGGAAGGCTGCCAGCAGCAACTTGACGATGCTGCTCACTGCATGAGTGCACAGTGGGGGCTACTGGCTTCTGTACTTCTCTTCCAGTACCATAGTCCTTAGGAGATTGCTAAGGGTGTGAGATGCCTCCTCCAGCTCTATGGCCTGCTTTGCTGATGGGAAGTTTTGCCGTCTCTGTTCTCACAGTTGGCTTTCTCCACCCGTACCCCGCGGACTGCAGCCAGATGCAGCAGAACGGAAATGCCTCCAGCGGCATGTACACCATTTACCTGAACGGGGATGGCAGCAGGCCAATGCAGGTGTACTGTGACATGATCACTGATGGAGGCGGTTGGATAGTGAGTGATTCTGTGCTCTTCTTTGTTTTGTTTTGGGTTTTTTGTATGGCCGTAATCACGTGGACCTGGTGCTACTGTTAGCTGAGGCTCCCTTTGCTCTACTGCACTACTGTGTTTCCTTGATGGAGTGACATGTTTTAGGAAGAGTCGTGGATGCTGATGTCCCCCCTCAAACTGTCACTAGGAATGCTGTCAGAGGCTGAATGGCTCAAAGGCTTTTTCATTGTTTGGTTGTGAATACCACACAGGCTTATATTATTGCTGATGGAGGACAATGACTGAGTTATGACAGCTTAATGTGTTACCTCTTGCCAGTTGGGTCATGGGAGCTGTATATGAGGGTGCATTCAGCCCTGCATAAGATGAGGTAATACAGCTCAGCTTAACTGCCTTTCCTAATGAGTTAACTAAACTATATTGTCTAATCTTGACCACAGTATAAGGTTACATCTATGGGCAGTTAATGCAGTTCAGCTGCTGCCTGTTAGTATTTTAAATGCTAGCACTGCAAGCTGGCACCTGGACCCTCACCACACAGTAGTTGTTGAGTGGCTCAAGGGAATCTGGAGGCAGAAGCACAGATGCTCTGAGGTGGAGAATGTGTATGAACATGAAAGAATGAATCAGAGGTTCTCTGATAGTTGCCTCCCTAAATGACCAAATAAAAATATCTTTACTCCCTTCTTCATCTTTCATTTTCAGTGAAAAGTGATTTTATTTGCTGAAATAAATTGCTATGTGTTACTGTCCAAGTGCCTCTGATGTTGGTGAAGTTTAGAGACCCACATGTCTCTGTGGATCTTGTCCCTAAGCCTATTTTGTCTGTTTAGATCATGCTCAAATTTGTGCCATCCATAGGCACTTGTGGAAAGTAAACTGCAAAATTTGCACAACTAAGTGTTCACCCCAGGTGCTTCTGTGCAGTCAGAAAATGGAAATGGATTCCTGTGTGTACCCTGCTCAGGTGCAGCATACCATCAGCTAGCGTTGTCTGTTCCTGAATGCTTCACCTTTTTGTCTGCATTTGAATCAGGATGAGCATTTCTCACCCCCGTCCTCCTTGTCTCTCCTCAGCCTGTCATGAACTCTCACACAGCAATCTTTGCTTTGCAGGTGTTTCAGAGGCGGAGCACTGGCGAGCTGGACTTCTACAAACGCTGGAAAAATTATGTGGAAGGCTTTGGAGATCCCAGTGGGGAATTCTGGCTTGGTACAGTACAAGGGTGTAACTAGTGAAGCGCTGAAGATTAGCTTTGTAGAAGCACCTAAATGCTGAAATACCCAACCCCCCGAGCCTGCGGTCTGGAACTGTCAGCTTTTGTGTCTTCACTAGAAGTGCCAGCAAAACATTGAGGGATCTCTAAAAGCCCACCGAGTCTTTCCACTGGCATGTTAGGGCTTTGGAGTAGTCTCAGAGCAAGCTAATCTCTGGAAAGGTTTATTTCAGGCTTGTGTGTTCCTTTGAGAGAAAAAATGTAAAGAAATTGCATTTGTGAAAATGCAAAGTCCAGGATACTACACAAAACTTGGTGGATTAGGTCATTTTTTGTCTGCCTTGTTCTGTTAGAGAACTCGGTGTAGATCAGAGAATCTAGCACTAAATAGGTCAAGGTCTTTGGAGCAAGATTCTTTAAATGTTCTGGGAAAAATAATGTTGCACTACAGCTTGTCTTGTGCTGGTTTAGGCTTTTTGGTTTTTTTTCTGGTACTGCTGTCTCTTGCCAGAAAATAAGACAGAATAAACTTGGCAAAATGTCATGACAGGGAAGGAGGGAGGCAGGAAACAGCTGATTTAACCAAAACGGCCACAGGGTGAGAGTCTAGGACTGCAAAGGCAAACAGGCTTTTCCCTTTTAAGAGTAATTCTTCTTTTTCTTCTAGGTCTTGACAGGCTGCACAATCTCACAAGCAGCAGCCCCATCCGCTATGAGCTCCGGGTGGATTTGCGGACAGCCAGCGAGTCTGTCTACGCTGTCTACGACTTCTTCCAGGTTGCCTCGAGCAGGGACAGATACAGGCTGTCGGTGGGGAATTACAGAGGCAATGCTGGTGAGGAGTGCCTCATGCTTGAGCTCTCTCTGCTTCACACAGGGAAACAAATGCTAGGACATGTGTATGTGTTTTGCCAGTAGTGTGGGAGCTCATTAGGTCAGGTTAGATCAGATGTGGTTCTTTTTGAGCAGGGAAGTGTGTACTTCCTAGGAAGACTGAGGAGAGCGTGCCTACATGCCCATCTCCTG
>NW_009260342.1:755206-768478 GCF_000687185.1 Egretta garzetta
GCTGAAGATGGGAAAAAGTGTTGCCTTTCCATGGGGAGGAGAGGGCTCTGTAACCTAGTGAAACACCAGCTGAAAAGGCAGACTGGGAAGCATTTCCATGAGGTAACCTGTGCTGATGGAGGAGCAACTTCTGGGGCTCCCCAGCTGAGAAGTACAAAGAAAAGTGGCTTTTGTTCAGGATGGGAGTTTGCTCAACAGCAGTAGCCATCCCAGTGCTGGCTTCTGCCACTGGTAAATCCTTACCAGTGCCATTGTGTCCATAGTCTTCCACTTAACCTTTAATCTCCTCTTGCCATAACGTTTAGATCTTCAGCTGGGGGAATATCCAGCCCTTGGACATGCCCTCTAATAGCAGCCATTTAGAAATTATTGTCCAGACCCATCCTGTGCTGTTGCTTTTCCCCTAACAGGCCTGCTCTGTTCTGCCTGAAGGGTGTATAAGCCCTCAGGCTGAGCAGCTGTAGTCTCTTACTCCTGTTCATGCCTTTCATCCTTTCCCTTAGGGGATGCAATGACCTACCACAATGGCTGGAAGTTCACAACGTGGGACAGAGACAACGATGTGGCTCTCAGTAACTGTGCTCTGACACACCATGGTGCCTGGTGGTATAAGAACTGCCACTTGGCCAACCTCAATGGGAAATATGGGGAGAACAAACACAGTGAGGTGAGTGGCAGAGCTCTGTGTGGTGCTTAGCTCTTCTCCCTAGCCTTGAGAAAACACATGGTGGGGGGAGCAGGAGAGATTGCCCAGGCTATCCTAACTCATTTAATTTGAAAGGAAAATGATCCATAAGAAGCTTATGGCTCTTACTCTCTCCTCCCTGGATCCAGAAGACTTGAGCTCATGGCCCCCTGATTCTTGTGGGCAGAGATACTTGAGGTGGAGCTGTCTTGATTTCTGAGGGGAGCACATAAAACACTAGGATGCTGGCTCACTGTCTCACGTAGCCTATACCTTGGCTTTCAGTGCATGCCTTGGTGTGCATCTCATTGTACAGGCTTATTCTGGGCTTGAAGATGGCTCAGTCCTGTTGTGTTCCAGACTGGATAGAGTTTTGATTTATAGTAGGAGTGTCTGGAAGACTGATTGTAATTACAGTCAAAATCTGGTGAACAATAGTGTCTCTGTTTATTGGAGACTTAAATGGTATTAGAGGGGGGCAGTGCTAGGTTCCTAAAACCTGGTATGGGTGCTTTAATGAAAGAAATTCCTTGGTCTTTTCCCAGGGGGTGAACTGGGAGCCATGGAAAGGCCATGAGTTCTCCATCCCTTTTACTGAGATGAAGATCCGTCCTCAGTCTTCCAGTAATGAGCCAATCTTGGGGAGGAAGAAGAGATCTCTATCAGGGAAGAGGAAGAAGATCAGGGCTTAAATCAAACTCTGTGCAGGACAGTACCCAAAGATAATGATTCAGTATTTCTTAATGAAGTTAGATTCAGACAGCTTTCTCCAATACATTGGAGACAACCGCTGACTGACGTGCACCCAGAGACCTCTGGATCTGCAGGCCCAGCCTGCTTCCAGCCTTCGGAGCTCCTGATGGGTGATCTGTCAGAGACTGGGAGGGGGCTTGTGGCGAGCATCCAACTTGTAGCTCCTCTGGTTGGCTAAACATGACAAGGACCTGCTTGATCCAATGTATGCAACTCCTATGAACTTGACATAAAACAAGTTTTTATCACATGATGTTGTTTCTCAAAATCCAGGCTAACTCTTCTGAATTCTGCCCTTTCCTGGTGCCATCCACTTCAGACTTCAAAAACTTAAATTTGATCCCACTAAAAAATAATAGCTCCTTAATTTACATCAGAGAGAGCTTTCCTGAGACCATCCCCTCTCCCTGTCTTGGTCTGTGGAAAAAGTTCCTTTCTCCTCATAATTTGGGGCACATTCCCAACTCTGCCTCCAGTCAAAGAGCTGGGTTTTGGGAAATGTTGTCAGACTGCTGGCAAGGCTCGTTAATCCAGGTGAGGTCTGTAGCCTGGGTTCCTCAGCCTCTAGTATCGCATCTCTCCAGGTGATTTGCTCTATATTTTCCTTGTCTTGTCTCTCAGCCCAAAGAAAAGCCTGAGAGGACATGCAGTGAGTTTATGTTCACGGTCCCATGTGAGGCCCAGAACAGGGTGAGCGTTAAGGGCTATACTCCTCCAAGCTCTGCTCACCGTCCCAAGCCCGTCTCTGCACACTGCTTGCCTAAGAGGCCACTTGCAGACCGTGAACAAAATTCCCTATGCGACTGTCCCATCTGCCACCTCCTGATTTTTCGTTGGCAGTGTGGTAGCTAGTGATGTGGAAATGATAATGCTTGTCATCCTCCTCTAAAATGAACATCTCTAGTTAAACCCATCCTGCATGCTCTCTGTCAGGCTTTTTTCTCTGGCTGTCTGCAGATTCAAGTGGGCCCCAGTGCATGGTTTCACATTTGGCTGCTTTTTCTCCTCACAGCTGTAACGGTGAGTTTTTATTTTCTTTCCCTGAGCAGATATTAAAATTCTGGGCCACCAGCTACAGCCAGGGAAGAAGTATGAGCTCACCAAATGATGCTTGCTAAAAGGCTTCCTTGTCTGAGCAGATTGGAACATGATTGTCCTATGTCTTAATGGCCTTTCCTATCCCAGTGCTAAGCTGAGTAATACATTTTAGAGAATCCTTCCCAGACTTTGGGGAAGCAATAAAATTGCAAATAAAGGAGGTCTTTCTTAAAATATTTCTGTCGTCTTTGCTTTGGGTGGCAGTAGTACTTTCAGGGCTATGCGTCTTGCATGGGTGGGCAGGCAGAGACTCATCTGAGCTGCGTTGGGATAGCCAAGCCCCGGTATGGGGGAAGGAGGCAAGTAACGGAGGGAGGAGAGGAAAGGAAAATTGCGCTTGAAGTGTTTTGCAGGCTCTGTGCTAAGAGCGTGAGAGAAGTGCATGGGAAAATGATGAGGGTTCTTTACAGTGGTGAAGTGATTGCCCGCTTGTCTGTAGGCGAGGACAGGTTTCACTATGTTGTTCAGTTAAAAGGCACAGTGTAGGCATGAAGAAGGTGACTGAGGGGGACCGGAGAACTAGGCTGATGCGCAGCCACTCTAAAAGTAAGCGCGTGCTCTAAAAAGCAGCAGCCGGGATTGCGCCCTGCAGCTCTTCCCTGTGCAAACCTCGGAGGCAAAGCATGATCCCCTTCTGAAGCTGAATCTTACCTGAGAGCAGGGAATATCCTCTTAAGCTGTATGACCTTTGTATTTCAGAGATAAATTTCTGTTTCTGAGGAGGATTTACTCGTCTCTCCTAATTATGGGCCCCTCTTTCACCAGGAAAGGCAAAGTGGCAGCGGCTGGAAAACCATTGTGGGAAGTCAGTATTTCCGAACAGCCACAGGATGGCATCATCTCTTCATGGTAGTGCAGGAGAAACTTCTCCCCTATCTAGCTGGCCTCTGTGGAAAGACCTTTTTGGGTTAACCAGAGCCTGTGCTACAGCTTTAGAAGCTGGGACCGCTCAGATGATGCGGTCTGTTTGCCTTCAGGAACTGGCTGTTCAAGGCTCAGGCTGGTTGAGGTAGTCCCATAAAAATTTCACATCCTCTTACTACCCTTGTTTTGCTGCTACACGCAGTCCTGTAATGGTGATGCCGTAAGGCCAAAACAGATTCTCAAAACCTCTGCCTTGCCCTGAGATCACTTACATTTTATAGCCAGTGAGATTTGTAACATGCCCAGTGGCAGAATTTGAATCCCAGAAGGATCCTCTCTGCCTTGGCATCACTGTGTTGATGGGGACTGTCCCGTTGCTGGGCCCCAGGAGCCAGGACCTACCTGTTGTGATACATCTGGGGGTGCAGCACAACCAGTGCTGCTATAAGGGGACCCCAGCGAAACACCGCTGCAGGGGGAGAGGTGGTTGATTCTTTGCCCACTTCCCTGCTGTCCCAGCACTTAGGCGGGAGGAGGAGGGAGAAGGCATGCCTCTTCCCAAAGATGGTGCACTCCGAATGGTGTAATTTGGAGGGTAGACAGGACAGTCTTAACGTACTGGGCCCTTGCTTGGAAAGCAGCACTGTTATTTCTGGTCACTGCTGTAGGCTTTGCTGGTTGAATAAGAGGAATAATCAGTGAAGATCCCATTCTCCCCTCCTCGTGGGGTTTCAGGGGCCTGCAGGGGCAATTTTTGCATCCTCTCAATCCCTGGATGGCTCCAGGATGCTCAACCTGACATTGACCCCTGCCTGTTTCTAATCTGGGACCCAGGAACCTCCCCTTCTCTCTGCAGTCCACGCTACCCAAGAACGCCTGGTCCTGAATACGGTGCGCAGGGCTGCTGTCTGGAGAGAAGCAAGGTGTGCACTGCCCATTCCTTCCCCCAAAAGTGTGTCTCTGCCATTTCTAGCTGCTTGTTGCTGTGGTCCTGCATGCCTCTTACCACCAGTCTCCTCCAGAGCCTCAGCTCTCTGGGCAAGGTGCAGCTTGGTGCATCGTCCAGGTGAGAGGCAGGTTTATTTTTGTTCTCGTGGAGGGAGAGCTTGGTTGTGCACTATTTGGAAAAGCTCTGCCCCGCAGAGGTGTGTGCCTGGTCCCGTGACGTGCCCAATACAGACAGCTGCAAGAAGCTGCAGACACAGTGAAATACTTGTCTGATCTAAACCAACTGGGGTTAACTGGTCCGTGCCGCCAACCCTCTGCAAGGAAAAACCCCTCTGCAGCCCACCTCCCGCAGTGCAGAAACGCTGCTTTTCTTCTTCCCTGCTACTTTTTGCCCTTGAGGAGAGGTGTTTGGCTGTGTTCGTTAACAAGGCGAGGCCACTGAAGTTGATTAAGCTAGGCTGTTTCTTTAAGAATACGTCTCTCTGAGCTGCACAGCTGGCTGCAGGCAGAGACTGCACAGCCTCTGCCCACAGAGCTCTCCCTGTGTCTTATCTAGGGCCAGGACGCAGATACAAGAAAGATTTCCTCAGAAGAATAAACACGTGACTGAGAGCTAGACACACAGCATTCGTTTGCAGTTTGAGAGTCATTTATTTTTGTTTTAAAAAAGAAACATTGCAAAAAAATTGGGTCCCCCCCCCGGTTGCATGGACTATTTAGGAAAATAAAAGGTTGATGTTGAAATGCAGCTGTGGGGAGGCAGCGCGGAGGTGGCTGGAGAGTGGGGGCCCATGCGCCTCCTGCTGCCTTGTTAGTGTGGGTGCTGCAGGGTTGCTGCTGCCTGGCTGATGGGTCCTGATGCACCTCAGGCTGTTGCTGCTCTTTTGCTTTTGTCTCAAGAAGCAGCTGATTCAGTGGCTGGTTTGGCTAAACCAGCAATCCTCCAGCAAGTCAGCCCCCGTGCTTTATGGGGTGTAGAGGCTCGGGCCATCCGCTGGTCAGACGGATCAGGGCAGGGTTGGATCCTGGTCCTTCCCTGCCCAGCCCAGGGGTGGCTTGAATGATGATTTTTTGAGAGCTCTTGAAATTCAGACCTGGCTCTGAACTCTTAAAAGCCTGGATCGGAGATGTTGTGTGTGACACAACACCGGTATTTTCTTGACAGCTCACTAGTTCTTGTTGCCCTCGCCTGAAACTAAGCAGGTAACCCTTTCGGAGAAGGACCTCCTTGCAGGGAGCCATGCGAAGCCCAGCAGCACTACACTAGATAGGCTGTACTCTGCTGGAGCTGGCTGCCTCCGTGCCCCTGCTTGCTTGGGTAAGCCGCTGGCCTCCCATTGTGTTTCCCTTTGCTCTGATTTTTTTTTTTTTTTTTGATTCCTCCAGGCAGCACCGCCCTCCCTCCGGGGCTGTTGGTGCCTCTGGATTGCAGCAGGAGCACCTGCGTGGGCAGCTCCCCTGCCTGCCGGAGGAGGCTGCTTTGCCCACCTGGTGAGCTTGGAGGCAGGAGGGCTGGGAAAAGTACCTGGCTGGGGGAAAGGAGGGAAGGAAGAAGGAATAATACAAGTGCAGTGCTGGTGCTCCAGCGTCCTGGCTGGACTAGGGGTTTGGGACAGAGACCAGAGCTATTCCTGCATGTTTCTCTCTAGGATTAGGTGTGGCAAATCCCCTTTTTTTTTATAGCATTATATGTTGCTTCCTGTTTTGGAGGAATTGGGAGTCATTTATTTCAATGCTAACAAAGGAAGCTGGAAAATAAGGCACATGTGGGGTCAATTTAAAGGGCTGTGTGAGGAGGAGCCTGGCCTCCTGGCTGTTACCAGCACAGCCGCACGCAGCCAAAACTGTGATGTGATGTTAACATCACCGCCCTGTCTGGGTCGGACAAAACAGGCTGCGCTGGGACTGGGTGGCACGAGCGGCAGCTCTTAACCAGTGGCTTTGCCCCCCCGCCGGTGTGTGCCCCGGGAGCCAGGGTAGGTGGCATCGCCCTTGCCCGGGCTGGAAGCGGTCATGTCTGGCAGCTCCGTCCAGGCTTGTCCCCCAGATGTCTGGCTCTGGCTGGCAGCTCCAGTCTGCTCCGGCAGCTTAAGAAGTGGAAGAAAGTGGGAGGAAAACATCCAGTGTACAGATGCAAGGCAAAAGCCAAATGTGATGGGGCTTCTCATCACACGTGTGTATCCCTTGCTAGCAGAACAAGCTGGGGGAGATGGAGCCTGGCAGGGCAGAGAGCGGGGGGCAGAGGAGACCCCCCAGCTCCTCAGGAGGTAGGCTGGGCATGCAGGCACAGGGCTAGCAGAGGGTCAAAGCCAGAGTAGGGGTGAGAGCCATGTGTGGTCTGGTTAGCTGCTGTGCTCGGCCGAGCTGCTGCACGTTCAAGGGAGATGAGGACGGAGAGCGATGCAGGGTCCAGCTGTATGATGCATCCCTGGGTAAGGGATGACTGTGGGCATGAACTTTACTCCCCTCTGCTCCTACAGTACATCCCAAATCCCAAAGCCGGCTGGCTTGACGGCTGTACAGAAACCTGCCTGTGTGGCATCAGCTGGCGGCAGCGCGTGCTCGTGGGTCTGCGTGTGCCTTGTGCGTGGCACGAGGGCAGCAGGGAGGGGGAGCGGCCGAGTGTGCCGGGAAAGCATGTCTGCTGCTTCAATACTGCTTCGGTGTGCCTAGCCCACAACAAGAGGGGCCTTTGGTCCTGCTCTTCTTTAGTAGTCATTCAATAAATAACTATAATGCCCATAGCCAAGCCTTTACACAGCCTCAGCTTGCATTTCTGCTCTTGCAGTAGCGTGGTGGGCTCTCTAAAGGCAAGTCTGTATAAAACAGTCTTTTTAAGGAAGATATGTTTTTAAGTGCTGGTGCAAAAGGGCTGGTCTTGCAACCTCCTCTCTCCTCCCCGCTCCTAGCCTGGGTGGCAACACATCCATCTGCTTTGCTGCTTAAGATGGCATCTTGAGGTCCCTAAGGTTGAGCTGAGGGCACCTGTGTTCAGATGCTCTCGGTTGCCTTTGGTTCGGTGGCCAGGGAGATGGCACATCTTTGAATTGTGGGCTAAGTCTGCGCTCAGCTTTTTTTTTTTGCATCTCCAGCGTGAGCTGGGTTTGGACGGAGCCCAGGCAGTCAAGCTGTGCCATCTCGGTGGCACGGCAAGCAGACGAGGCATGCCCGCGCTTGCTTTGCATGCAGCTGTTCATGTGGGTGCAGGGGGAGCGTGCAGGCAGCTCAGTCTTTGAGTGCACGTGGTCCTGCGCACCCTCGTCCGCGCGATGAGGCGTGTGAATGCACAGGAGTGCAGAGGGAGAGCCTTGCACCCAGGTCACTGCGTGCTAGCCCAGAGCGTGTGCATTGTGCTCATGGCAGGAGGTACATACGGCCTGGTGGCAGGTCACCCTCGTGTGCTCAGCAGGGCACATGTCCACATGCCTGTCCTTTGCAGGGGTTTCTGCCCTTAGGCACGCTCTCATGGTGGGGGAGAAGGGGCTTGCATAAACCTGTGCCTGACTGCCTTGCTCTCTGCTGGCCCTTCAACAACACGCTGGTGAGCTGCTGGGCTCAGCCTCTTTTGAAAGTCACTATAAAGTGGCAGCAGCTTTGGCATTTGCTCGCCCCTCATAGTGCACAGCTGAAAGGACTGGTGGCATCTCAGAGAGGAGGGCTTGAACGCCCTCCTGTCTGCTAGATGGGCAAGGACGGTCTCTTGTCCAGCAAGAGCAGCTTGGGCTGAGCAGAGATCCATAGGTCCTCTTCATCCTTCTTCTTCTTCTTCTTTTTCTTCTTGTTCCTCTCGGTGTGCAGCTGCCCATTGCTGCTGGTGCCACCTTTCTTCCTGCTTTTCCCCCTCCGGCTGCAGAAGCAGCAGTGGCAGCAGATGAAAATGAACGCAATGAGGACGACGAAGGGCAGACCCATCAGCACGGCCAGGCAGACAGTGTTGAAGACGCCTTCCTCATGCTTGGTACGGATGAGCTCCAAAATGGAATTAAAGAAAGAGCTGATCTTCTGCTCCATGTTGGTTACTGGGCAGGCTGCCTGTGCTGCTCCCTCTGCTTGAAGGCCCCCTGGGATATGTTCAGCTCCTGTAAGCAGCTCATAGGCTCCACAAGCGTCCTTGGATGGTGCCTGCAGAGACAGGAAACCGCATGGATCAGGTGCCTGCTCCCTCAGCAGTTTTCTCCATGGAGCTCCCAGCAGAGCCAAAGCCTCAGCAGGGTGAGGTCTGCTGCCACAGGCGACCCCACCATGCTACTGGCCATGTCCCTTTGGGTGTCCCCATCTAAACAACACAGCCTCCCAACCTCTCCTGGGGTTCATTCCTGGGAGCTTGCCTTGGCATCTGGCCAAGCACAAATCCTCCCCCTCCCCCCCCCCCCAGACATACATCTTAACCTTCGCTTGGCAGGCAGAGAGTGGAGCCTTTACAGCCGTTCAGAGGGCTTATTTCTTAGCAGAGGAGAAATCCTCTGCAGGGGGAGCTTTACTGTCTAGGAAGAGACATGCCTGGTCTGGGCAAGGGACCACCACCACAGCAAGTGGTACTGCTGTCATCAGAGCCGGGACTCAACATATTATGGGTCTCTCCTTAACTCCCACCCACCCGGGAACAGGGTGTCTGGTTTGGACAGACAGTTTCTCGTGGTCCACCATGGGTCACACAGCAGGCATGTCCCAGGATGAGCAGGGCAGAGACGAGGTGTGCCCATCCCAGGCACCGTGCCAGGGTCCAGCCCTGCCACTCTGGCACCCGGGGCACTGCCAGCAGGTTTGGGGTGGGGGCTGTGGTTAAACCACCTGAATTTTTGATGGGGGTTATGGTCAGTGGGACTCACAGGCGGTGGTCAGGCAGCTGGACCCTGGCGAGCAGCCTTGCACCCATGGCCACCTCCCTGCACCCGGGGCTGGCCGCAAAGGCAGCAGTGGGGGAGGATGAGGGTTGGCTGGGGATGGAGGAGCCTCTGCCATGCCTCACCTGGGAATTCCTCCAAGGGTTGGGTAGGGCCGAGGAGCATTTCTGCAGCCTGACGTCAGGTTTTCCTCTCCCTCAGGGAGGGAGAGGTGCTGCTGAGGAGCAGGGCTCCCAGGGAAGCCCTCCTGCAGGGGTAGGGAGCTGCTGCCTCTGCTCACGGCTCTCCTCCTCTCCTGGTGCCAGGCAAAGCTCCCAGGGGTTTGAGTAGGGCAGGGGGCTTTGTGCCATGAGTTTGTGGTTCTGGTTCAACACAAGGGTCACTATATTACAGGTTGTGCAGATGAAGAGCCGGCAGGAGCAATATCAGGGTCTAACACCATGTTTAACCCCTGCTCGGTGTTTTATGTCAGTGTCTTTGTCAGCCTTTGGGATTCAAGCCCTGCCACCTCTTGAGGGAATGCTGAAATCCCCATGTGCACAGGAGGGGAAACTGAGGTGCAGGAAGAGGAAAGCCAACCCTTCCACCTAACAAAAACTTAAGAGCTAGAGCCTGAACTCCAAAGTTGTCCCAGAGGGGTTGCTCCACTTGCCCGCTGTGACCACCAACTCCTTGGCTCTTCCTCTTGCAGAGCCTGGGTACCTCTAGGTAGGAATGGGAAGGGGACCTAGTCTGGTTTTGGATAAAGCCTTCTTGTCTATAGCGCTACCGTTCCTTGCTTTGAATCGCATTTGTTGCTGTTGCGGTACCCGCTATGGGATACTCTCTTGTACTGAGCTTTTTGGGAGCTGGCCCCCTGTCTCCAGCATCACTGTGCATCCTTTCACCTCACTTTGACACCCTAAGTGAACACCCCACTTCCTAACGAACAGTAAAGCCACCTGCCTTGCCCAAAAAAGAAACCACAAGTCACACCCAACCCTAACCATGCCCCTCGCGCTGCTGCCCATGCCCTGGGGAGGAAGCGGGGCCGCCCTGCTGAGGCAGGAGCTGGTGGGCAGCCCCCGAAAAGGCAGCTCCCAATGGGCAACCTGCCTTCAGAAACCCCATCCCAGGACCTACAAAGCTTTTTGGGGTCATTTCACTAGCTGCCCCTGGCTGCTGGCTTTCATACCCGATTGCCGGGACCCCAAGAACCGAATCCTTCAGCGTAGATGCCAAGGTCTCAATCTGGGACTTCACAAGGGCTCAGATCCCATGTAAAGAGAAGGGTGTACCCTCCCCGCCCCCCACAGAAACAGACTGACCACTGCAAATCTATTGTTTCAATCTGCACAAGAACGTCGCTGAGCTGGCTGCAGTCAGCTGGCAGTTTCTCTTTTGAACACACGCATGGGAACTGCAATGAAAACGGACGTAGAAATTTCTGCGGGTGCCTTTCCGAAAAACTCCCGTTTGAGATTTACCAAGTGAAACAGAGAGCTCTGGGAGGTGGTTTGGGCTTTGGCTAAACAAGAATGTTTGTAGCTAATGTTTTACTGCTGGATTTTTGTCCAGTCTGCTGCATCTTCCAGTTTCTGCTTGATAGAAGGGGAATTAAAAAAAAATTAAAAAAAAAAATATATAAGCAGGATGGTGGGGATGCCAAGCATGCACCCAGGAGGGAGGGATGGTGCTGCCAGAGGCAGAAGAGCCTTTTCCACCCCACCTCTGCTGCCAAGCAGCTTCCTGGCCTCAGGAAACCGTCTGCTCCCTGTGTTGCCTCCTTCCCCTACCCAGGTGGTATCACCGCCATCCCCCACCTGAGAAATCACAGGTGACCAAGGAGGGCTTGGAGACTGAAATCCCATCGATCCCCTCCTTACCCCCTGCCCGGAGCTGGCGGTGAGCCTTACAGATCTGCTTCTGCTCGCAGGGGAGAGGAGCACAGGCTCCCTGGGCACCGGTCTCTGCTATCTGCTGCCCGCAGGCATTACAAGCAAAGGGGAGGGGGGAGGGCGGTGAGAGCCACTTCTTAAAACTGGTCCCTGTCCCAACCTTCATCCTCACTGAGGCCTTTTTTCAGGACAGCTGTAGTGAAGGTTAAACTGCAACACAAATAAACAGAACAGCTTTTCCTAGGCCTGAATCATCCCTGTGAAGCACAGGTTTGCCATTTATCCATAAATATCCTGACAGCTCATTATCCAGGCAGGAACACTGGACGCCTATCATACACTTCACTCCAAAAAAGAAGTAAAAAAAACCAGCCCCAAAACAACAACCGCCCTCATTTCAGACAAAACAGGATGTACAATTTTATTCCTGCATGCTGAGCTGCTTTATATTTATTGCCTCTAAACTTCTGGGGAGGGAAGGAGGGCTGGAACTTCCTCTTAAACTTGTAATTAATTGTTTGCAGAGAAAAAAAAAAAAAGAAGAAAAAAAAAAAAAAGGCAGAGGCCTTTGAAATGTTTCCACTTTAAACCGGAGCTGAATGCGCTGCAGAGGCCCTTGCTGCTTGTTCCTGGGAAGTTCCCAAGCAGGGAGGTGTAGCCGCGCTGGGCAAGCCCAGAACAACAGGGATGCAGCTGAGCATCCCTTGCAAGGGGAAGGCAGAGGTACCTGCCACTGCCCTGAGTGAGCAGTGCCGAAATCCCAGGGCCACCTTTCAGCACGGCTTTGCAGCTGGTTTTCAAAATGCCTTTTCTTTTTTGGTGTGTGCATCGCCTTTTGTTTTGTAGATGAAGGGATGTCTGTGCGCTAAATAAAGGGGTTCTTCAGTTTAATATAAAAAGAAAAAAAAAGAAGGGGAGGAGAAAGTAGAAAAACTGGTGCCTTTTGCACCACACCACCAGGGGCAGAGGGGTTACCCAAGGGCGCCCATTGCCAGCTGAAAGCCTGTGAGCGCAGCGAGGAGCTGCATTTAGTAAAAATCCCTGCTGCTGCTCAATTTGGTGTGACAGCAACATCTCCCCTTAGAGATGGGATGAGCCAGGAGAGCTGTGCCTGGGCCCACCATGGGTGTGAACCAGGCGCTCAACACACGTGGAGCTGCAGCTGGGAGGTTGGCTGGTTTTTTGGGTCAAGGTACAGGACCAAAAACTGGGGCCAGGGAAGCACTGGGAGACACAGAGGGCTGCTAAACACCCTGTTAAATGAGCTCTTTGTTTTTGGGTAGCTGGTGCTGGCAGCAAGTCAGGGGAAAGCTGACATGGTAACTTGCTCAGAAAATCCTGCGGACAGGGATGGACGGCTCCGTATGACAGCAGCTCTGCATGGCCAGGGTTCGTGCAGCTTGTGTAAGTTTTAATCAAAGTTGGGCGTCTAACATGAGGTTCTTTAATCCACACTGGCTCCAAAGGAGCCGGTTTCCAAGGGTGGGGAGCATCTGCCACTTCTGCAGAGCTACGGGCGGCCGTGGGTGGAAAACAAGCTCCTTTTGAGGGCCAGCTTGGGATGGCACCACAAGCCATTGGCGTGCAGGGCTTGCCGGGCTGAGCTGGGGGGTAAAGGCTGCCAGCCTGAGTGTGGGGAAATCAAAACAGAGGGGTTGCCTTGGCAATGCTGGCTTGCCCACATCCTGCACGCTGCAGAGCAACCGCAGCGGCTGGGGACAGAGGTCGAGTTTGCAGCAAAGTTGCAGTTTGTTGGAAATGGGGCAAAGGACTGGGAACTGCTACGCAGGGTCACTGTGGCAGAGGGGAGAGAGCTGGAGACGCTTTAGAACCTGATTTTGGAAGTTAAGTCCTCTAGGCTCAACTCTCAACAGCCTCTTATGTCTGCGTGAAGTCTTCTCCAGCCTGACAAAGCTTGGCTGACACACAGCCCGTCTCCGGCGGGCATGGGGCCTCTCTAAGACGCTTCTCCTTACATCCGTATTGAGAGCAGGGGCAGCTCTGAAGGACCATCGTCCTACAGCCCGCGACCTATGGGGTGTGGGCGCAAATACTTCTGGTTATTTGAACTCCCCCGCACTCAGTGTCCGGCTGCCACTCAGGGCTCGCAGAGGTGACACGGAAGCATCTGACCTGCAGCCACCACAGTTTCCTCAATGTGGATGAGACCTCACCTCACGCAATTGATGCCAAGTGGTGCAAA
>NW_009260342.1:768530-769156 GCF_000687185.1 Egretta garzetta
ATCGTCTGTATGCCCCCCTTCCACTGGCAGCAATAGCTATGGGACAGGCTAGGAGAGGCAAACTCCTCTCTCAGCGCCGTTGGAGCTTGCTGACACAACGAGCACAGACAGAGCTACGCATGCACACAGGGGTGACATCTGTTTTCCCATTTGCACCTGCAGACTTGAGGGAAAACTGGATGAAACCTGACACTGAGGGCGAGCAGTTTCCGTAGCTGGGATTGCACGTTACTGTTTTGGAAATGGTGAATAGTAAGAGTTTTGCCGCCGGTCTCCCAGAATTCACAGCAAGCTCCAGGGACCTTCCTCAAACGTTAAAAAACAAACACCAAAAGCCACCACCCGGCAAACAAAACCCAACTAAAGCTCATCTTATTCCCACTGCCATCCAACCTTCCAGCCAGAAGCCGCACGTAGATGCTTTCATCCCCTAAAGGGAGTGATTTGGAAAACTACTGATACGAATGTTGGATAACAGGGTTAAAGTGAAACTATTTTGCAAGCTGCTGCCTAGAGTCTGCTCTACCGTCGCCATCTGCACATGTGTGGCTGCCATCAGCCCCGGGATAGGTGCAACTCTTGGCCAAAAGACCAGTTTTGCTTTTAGAAAAGCAAACATGTCACCA
>NW_009260342.1:770134-799120 GCF_000687185.1 Egretta garzetta
ACCGCCCGAAACGCCAGGCCAGGACCGACCCTGCACGCCGTCCCCACCGCCTCCGTGCCCCGCTCTGTCCCGGGAAAGGGGACGGTGCAGGAGGGCAGGAGGTGACCAAGCATCCCCACGGGAGGGGACGCACCTGGGGCTGCTCTCCGTGCACAGCACCGGGCAGCGTTGTGGCTGCTACGCACCCATGGAAACCATAACTGATGTTTCAACCCGAAGGTGGCCCTCCAGGTCGTGCAGGGGCTTGATATCTTCAAAATCTGATTCTCAGTTCAATTTGGATTCCTCCCCCGCCCCGATTTTCGCTCGCTGCTTTCTCTCTGTCTTATTTCTTTTTTAGCTTGGTATGAGGGATATCCAAGAATCACTGGATCCTGATCACTTTCCAGTCCGGGGCTGGGCGGTCTTGCACAGCAGTTGCTATGTTGACAGCCAGGCAAGCTGTGACTAGAAAAATGTTTTGCTGGAATTTTTCTGTGCGGCTCGAACTCTTTCAGATTGCAAAAGCCCCATGCTCACCCTCCTTCATGCTCCGGAACCAGTGGCTTTGCTTTTCTGCTTTGGCCTTGGTGCTAACTTGCCAGGCTGGGGTAGCCGGGGCTGCCCGACCCTTTGGGGCTGCTGGAAAACAGTCCTGTGCACCTGGTGCCGGGCCCTGGCAGCGCCAGGAGCAGAGCTGTGGTGGGAATATGGGGAAAGAGAGGCAGAGAGCAGAGGTGGAGGGATGGAGGCGAGCTGCCTGCCAGCCCCGGCTGCCGCTGCTGCCCTCCCTTCTGCTGCCTTCATCCTAGCACTGGGGCCAGGGGGGTGAGACACCCCAAGAAATGCACGTTGCAGGCTACAGCTCGTGCTAAGTGCCTCCTGGTAGCCTTTGGCAAGGTGTGTGTGTGTGCTGCGGGAAGTACCAACTCTTTCTACCTGAAGATTTGCTGCTTGTTAACGCCAGGAAATTTCTCCTTGGTTTTATGCTACAGGATGGAGATCCTTGGGCTTTGCACCATGTTCCTGGCTCACCCCATCCTGGCTCTCCCCCCTAACTGAGCTGCAGCTGTCACCTTGTTTGTAGGTACCAAATGCCTTTCATCAGCCTCCGAAAATGCCCTTCCCGGGGCACACAGAAGAATTCCCCTGGGTGCTGGCAGTCACCCGGGGACACCTGGCCACTTTACAGCACCAGGTAGCGTAACATCACCTTCGAAACAACCCTTAATAGGATTGCCTGGAAATATTTATTATCAGAGGTCCCTAAGGGTGAGTGTGGCTGGAGGCGTTGGGCTCAGGGATGCCCGGCCCTGGGGTCAAAGGGGCTGAAAGCCCTGCCCGTCCCTGGCAGCGCTGCTGTGGCGGCGGTGGCTGGGAAGTTTGCTTTGTTCCCTGGGCAAACAGCCCCGTTGGGGCTCGGCACTTTCTTGTCGTCGCTAATTTAATTTGGCAGAGGCCTCACTGAGGGAGGAGCTGCCAGTCTGGACACCTTCCCTGGCTTTTTGGGGGCCCTGCTGAGCATGGTGCTTTGGCACCTGCTTGGCTTGGAGCAGGAGCGTTGCTGCACCCCTCTGATGAAGTGGCAGAGCTGGTTGGCACCAATAATGCCGACCTCAGCATTTAAACCTCTCATGATGCTGCTAACCTTAAAGGAAAGTCTTGCTGCCATCGAATGTAGCAATACCATTAAACCAAGTTGGGAGGCGTTGGATGGGGTTAAAGAAATGCAAGAATATACAAATATATAATTAGTCAGCCCACGGCTCTGTCTTGCCCAGCATCCTCTTTCCCACAGTGGTCCATAGCGGATGCTTTGAAAGAATATTAAGAAGATTTGATGCTTGACCCTGTGAGTGTCTCCTGCAGTGAGGAGTTCCACAGCTCCTTCACATGCGGTGTGGGGGAAAAGTACAACGGGGGGGGTGGGGTGGTGTTAACCTGCCACCTCCTACTTTTGTTTGGCATCTGGGCTCCAAGGGATTGCGCTTTGTTTTTCAGAAACTTTAATGGGTGAGAGGAAGCCGTGACTCAGCCGCTGATGAATCACTGCCGCTCCAGATTACGCCTCTCTCTGCTCGCCGGTGCCCCTCGAGCTGAGGGACTGATGAAGCCCGGACGAGACAAGCTCCTGTCATATCATGGGTTGTCGGTCTGAGCCCAGGCCTGGGACCATCTGGAAATCAAATCCCACCTCCAGCCCCTGTTTTCCATCCATCCTTCCCAAACTCCTTATCTCCATGTGAGATCAAAGCCAAAAAGCCCCCCTGATAACTTCCATTTCCTCCAAGGTCCCCTCAACCCCTAATTTTGTTTGGAAAACACTACTAATTTTACACTGAAAATAGAAACACCCTCCTGTTTCTCCCTTGTTTCATTGGATTCAGCTGATTTATTTACCAGTTTGCCCATTACACAGCTGGGAGCTTCACTCCTGCCTTGATAACACCCAGCTGGTACCCAGGACTGGTGTATTTGGGTTTTCCTTGGCATGGTGGGATGGGAGGAGATGCAAAGTGACTGCAGACATGAGCACACTGTTCTCCCCAGCTGCTTGTTCTGCTCTCCAGTTGCGATTTCTGTTTGCAGAAGCTGGCCTGGTTTAAAGTAAGCAATGGAAAACTCTGCTCCCGGAGAAACATTCCTCTCATTTTTCCCCCATGCTTCTGCCTTTTCCCCTCCCTCTCCCCCTCCCACAAAAAAAGCCTGCAGTTTAAAGACCAAAAATAAAGCACACCCGGTTGTGGGCTGGATAAAAATAGCAGCCCTTGGTATTTACTTTAGCAGCAGCAATAGGCTTTCCGGCTTCGAAGGAGAACAGGAGAGGCAGGATTGGGATGGGATGGGATGGGATGGGACAGGATGGTGACCCTTGGTGGGGTGGAGAACAAACACTGAGATGGGGTTTTGGGGGCTGGCAGGCTCTGTGGCACCTATTCCCTCCCTTCTTGCCCCTCAGTTGGTGCCTGCTGGGCTCTGTCCCCTCTGGGAAGGGGGGAGCCCTGGGGGTGGGTTGAGCTCAGGTGCTCCAGTCCCACCTGGATCCCACCTTGGTGCTGATGTGCTGGTTTGGGGCTGTCCTTAAATGCCTGGGACTCAGTCCTGCATGGGCAGGGATGGGGGAAAGGCTGCTCTTAGTGGAAATGCCCTCAAACTGGCTAGGTTTTTTGGGATTCCTCTTCCCCTCCCACCACCTGGGAGGCTTTGTGTGCAGCTGGGCATGCTGAGGTGGGTCCAGATGTGCTGGAGCATCCCTCCCTGGTGCTTAGGGGAAAGAAAGGGAGCGAGGTGGGGTCCTTGGGCACATCCTCAAGTCCTGCTTGGTGCTTGTGTTGAGCAAAGATGGGGCATGGGGACCTGGGTGGGGGGTGGGGAGAGGGAGGGGGGGTGTCTGTGCCCACTGGGATGAGAGCAAGTGAGAGGCAGCAGCTCAGGGTGCATTTTGGCGTGTGCCGTGGGGTTTGGGAGGAAAGCAGTAGTGCTTTTTGTTGGTTTAGAGCTGGTGATTGTTTTGTGTGTGTGAGCCTTCAGGAACTCCTTCCTGAGGAAATCCTACGGGCAGCAGTGGCGGTGGGCGAGGGGGAAAGGAGACGCACGGGGGCCGGGCAAGTCCCAGCAGTGTGATGTGGTGACTTCCCATTTAGTAATGGCTCAAGGACTAGTTATGTGAAGGCTAGGGGATGAAAAACTCTTCAGTGACTGGGGCACCCCTCACCTTGGCGTGGAAGGGGAGTCACTGGCAGTGTCTTGATGGCTGGATTTGTGGGAGCTGTGAACCAAAGGCAGAGGAGCGAGTGATGCTCGTGCCCCTGAGGGCCAGCGTGTGCCCCCCAGCAGTGGGAAGCGGCAGCTCATGTCTCCTCCCAGAGCAGCCGCTCACAGGTTTCCCTTTCCAGGTGGGTGTTGGATCTGATCTGCCAAGGTTGCTTTTTAGGTGAAAAACCAGTTGTGCCAGCTGTCTCCTCCAGCGCGGTCCTTCCTTTCGCTCAGCCCTGCGATGCCGAGGAGCGATCGGTGGCTGTCCCTTGGTGCAATACTGCTTCTTTAATAATAAGCAGCTGCCAAATTATTATTTTCTAAAATGTTTTTATTATCCCTACCCCTCTGTAAGCTGCTTCCATGGGGGGAAGCTGCTCCTGGACATCTCTGGTGAGCTGATGACCCTCGGCTCAGGGCCACGTGAGGATTTTGGCTCTGGAGTGGTTGGACAAGGTGCACCCTCATGCTGGGAGGTTTTGTGCTGCCCTCGGGGCTTAGCTCCTGCCTGGGGAATACTTGACCCTTGCTCTTCACAGTTCAAAGTCTTCCTCCTCATCATCTTGTTTGCTAACAGGGGCTTGGTGGGGAGGATGCAGCTGGGTGCTGGGGCTCGGGCAAGGTGGCTTGGTGGGGGCTCACCCACCCCTGGGGAGGGAACTGAGAGCAAAATGCAAATTTTAGTGGGTGAAAGAGGAAAAACATGCCGAAAGCCTTTCTCCTGGGAGTGTTTTGCCTCTCTCTGCCCCCTGTGAGGAAGAGCAGGTTCCTTTATTTGGAGGGGTGAAGTCCCCCTTGGGCAGGGAGGAGAGGGTCATGCGTGAGGAACTGAGACGAGACGGCAAACAGGCAGATGCCAGCTGCTTTCGGCATGACTTGGGTACAGCAGGGGACGTGTGACCAGAGCCTGTCCCCAGGAGCAGGGGGACACTGGCTGCCAGTGCTGCTCCTCCAGCCCTGTCCCCTTGCTGCTTCTCTCCAAGCTGCCCATTTCCAAAGCCTTCTCCTGAAATTCTTAGAGGGATGGTTTCCCACTTCATCCCCCACCTTCTCTCACTTTTTGGGAGGATTTTTCTTGTAAACATTTGCAGAATTACTTCCTTCAAACCCCTCTTTTGCTACATTGTCACCAAACGCAGGGAACAGTGCGGGGACAAGGGGCTGTTGTGGTGAACAGAGGGGGCTTGTGTTCCCACCAGTGTCCTGGTGTGCTTTGCTCCATGCTGGGCGCCGGTGCCTGCGGAGAAGTAACTGTGGGGAGATAACCTGGGTGGGAGCAAGAGGATTAGCCACGCTGCTGGGAATAAGTGTGCTCATACATTGCGTGGTGCACTATGGGGGGGCTGTGCACTTCCAACACCCCTACCAAGAGCAGAAAGCAATCCAAAATATGGGGAGGGAGAGAAGTACCGCTGTGAGAAAGCCCCTAATCACAGCTAGCATGCAGCTTCAACACTTCTGCCTCGAATATAATAATGTTGTTGTTGTTGTTGTTGTTTTTAATGGGGAAAATTGCTGAAACAGGTTAGAAGCAGAAGAATCGCTGCGGGTTGGTGCCGTGGCTGTAAGCACAGGGAAGGGGGAATAAGTCTGTGGGCTGCTATTCATAGTGCTCCTCATCCCAGTGAGAGGGGACAAATCAATGAAATTTAAAAGCCCTGCATTTAGATTTGATTAAAAGAGATAATTTTTTTTTTTTTACACTCTACATAATTAAGCTTTAGAGCTTGTAGCCACAGGAGTTGAAAATATAAAAACGGGAATGAGGGTTTTAAAGGGATGATGAGCACATCCAGGCTTATGAGGGGGAATTAAAACCCAAAAATGTTAAAGATGGTGCTATAAAAATGACATCTCGCAAGGCATAAAGCAGCTGTGAATTCATGGGACGAGGATGCCCCTTCATCGACCTGCTCCTGCCTTGCTCCTGCAGGCGTTGCACCTCCTCCCGCGGTGCTGCTTGCTCCCCGGCCAAGCATTTCCCTTCTGTTTTTTTTGGGCTGAGGTTGCAGGGTGTGTTGCTGGGAATACGTTGCTGGAGCTCCAGGTTTGGGATGGATGCCCAACGCCCTTGCTGAGGACCTTTGTACACCCTCCTCATGTTTGCTGGTGGAACAAAGTTCCTGAGCCTCGCTCATGCAAGAAGGGGACTTTGGTAAGAGGGCTGTGATGAAATATCTCCATACAAAGTGCAGATGGGGGGGTGCTGGCGGTGGGATGCTCTATGGTGGCTGGAAGTGCTGAAGAGGAGAGTGGCTTCCCCGCAGCGTGGCCGTGCTGCCTGCGGGTTCTGCCTGCACAAAGCCTGGGCTCCTGCTCCTTGGAGAGGCTGAAAATGTGAGATACCACCACATGTGATACTGCAGGACCATGTCTAGTGTATACAGATGGCTCTGAGCTGTGAAAGGGCAGAGGGGCCTGTGCAATGAGGGTGGTGGGCACCTGCGATAGATGATGGGGCAGAAGCTCCCCAGGGGTTGGTGTGGTGGGGCAGAACACCTCCCTGGGCTTAAGTCAAAGCTTGGAGCATTTAGGAAAGGGCTTGTGCCAGCCCTCAGCCCCTTCTCATCCCATCTGAAGTGTGGAGCCAGGCCATGGGTCTGATTTTTGGGAGGTGGGTTATGGTACGGAGGGATGCTGTGGCTCCACCTGCTCCTGCCTTCTCTGGGTCACCAACCTCTGAGTGGTGTGTGCCTACCTCACACATCTGGTTATTGCAATGGAGAGTGCGTTTCCTTCAGGTGAGCTTTTTTTTGGGGTGCTCTGCAGGGATTGGAGGTCCTGGGGGCCCCACCTGGCCAACTGCTTGGCCAAGCTGTGCAAGACTGGGATGCAAAGCACTGTCACAGTAAAACCTTCCTTCCCATCCCAAACCCATCTCCATCCCTCAGCTCCTCTGCACAGAGGGGAAACCCCCAGGCTTGCCTGAAGGGTCTTCCATGGCATTTACTCCCTTCAGACATGAAAAAGGTCATTTAATCCAGACAGTTGAGTCCGTCGGGCTTCAGGCTTGGCTTTTCACTGTGCCTGTGGCTGTGGCTGAGGTGGGGGAACCCCCGCTCACAACTTCCTTTTTTGTTTCTCTTGAATTGGAGCAAGAAAGAGAAGTTGAAGCTGCCGCAAAGCAAATTCCCCTGTTTTGTCTCTCTGAAATTAAATTTAGAAAATATTGAAACGGTCTGGCAGAAGAGCTTCTTTCGGGCTTTCTCATCCTGCCTGGCTACGTGTCAAACATGAAAACTTAAGACGAGGCGGTCTAAATAAAGTCTGCATGTGAAACGAGAGGAGACTTTCAAAATCCTCTGAAATTCATACTTGTCCCAGAGATTTTTGTTAAATCAATGCTGGGTTTTGGTTGGGTTTTTTTTGTTCTATTTTTTTTTTTTACTGGGAGCAAGTTCTGCTGGAAATAGCCTTGCAATTCGGTTTTCAGTGAGGTTTCCTTCGTGCTGGGAACAGATTCCCACTTTAGATAGCAGAACAGCTTTAACTGAGGACTTCAGGGTCATTTTGCTCTGCTCCCAAGCATTTACACTGTGGCTTTGCTTTCTCTGGCTGTAAGCTGCAGAGCCAAGCGCCTGTCCAGCTTGTGGGAGCAGCCAAGTTTATTAACAAAACATCTTGTGCTGGGCTGAGGCCAAAGCGCAGCTCCCTGCTTTACTGGGGTTAAAAGACCAGCCGTGCTGACCCAACTTTGTGGTCATTTCATTATTATTTATTTTAACAGGATTGCTTGGGCAGGGGGCACCTTGGGAGCCTCTGGTCTGACCTGCTGCCCCAGGGTCAGGTGAGGTTGCTCAGGGCTTTCTCCAGCCTGGTCTTGAACACCTCTGAGGATGGAGATGGCACCACCTCTTTGGGCAGCTTGCACCAGTGCTGGGCTGCTCCTCCAAATGCCCTCCCTCTTTATTTTTTTATCCCACTGGATGTCCTTTGTCTCTTGTTGCTCTGTTCCTCCTGGTTCATGTTTCTTGGTGTGCTTTGCCCTCTTCCAGCTGTTGCTGGGCTTGCTGTCTCAGTTGCGTGACCTTGGCAGCTCAGCTGCAAACCACTGAGCAAAAAACCAAGCCTCCGTGGCCAACTGCTTTGGATGCAAAAGTATCTGCTCTCCAGTGGGGCCAGGCATACCCTTGCAGGAGGGTGAGAGCATGCTAAAGAGCCCCCCATGCTCCTTTTTCCATGTGATAAACAAGGATTAGGGACAGGGGATGTGTGTACCCGCTTGGCATGAGTTCGGGGCTGCAATGCTGGTAGGCTTGGATGTACCAGGACACACCCCTCCCTGCTCCCACCCCAATCCTGGACAGGCACACGGCTCACTCTTTCGGTATCTTTTATTAATGTATAGAAAATGCATTAAAAAAAGGAACTATACATAGCCTAAGAGCGGTCAGGACTAAAAATACTAGTTAACAATGGTTAACAAGCATCGATCCCATTCTCTGAGCTACATTTTCATTACAGGGTGAGGAGGGTTGTTTAATATATTATTTATTTATATTATTTTATTTATGCATTTATTTGCTTTTATCTTCCCCCTCATTTGGTTGCATTGGTTTGTGTTTGAGTTAATCAGAACCTGTCCAAGGGATTTTGCTGCATCCATTCTTCCTTCTTATCTATGGTTTTTAATTTTTTTTTAAAGTAATAGACACAATTCCAGGGTAACACCTTTACACAGCGGGCTGCTTGTTTGTTCAGGTCCTTGTGTCACCATCCTTCTGAGAAACCACTGACAGCTGGAGAGCTGCAGGCCGGGTACCAAGGTGGGTCTGGCCATCAGCATCTCCCCAGGGAAGAGTCTTTTCCTACCCCTTACCCCAAATCTCTCCCCTGGAAGAGACAAGGAACTGCCACCACCATCTGGACGCCATCAGGTTTAAAGAAGGGGAAGGTGACCCTGGAGGGTACCGGTGGTCCCCAAGGAGCTCAGTTGGGTTTGATGGCCAACCTGGGGTGCTTGGTTGGCAGAAACAGGGATTCTTACTTGGCCCCAGGACAGAGCCCTCTGTTAGTGGGTGTAAGCATGAATTAAATTTTTTTGGGGGTGAGAGCTCTTTGCTGGCAGTGTCTGTAAGGTCAAGTCTTGTGGGCGTTGCTGGGGGCTATAGGGCAGGGAGCGTATGGTCACCACAGGGAGCAATGGTGGGGACGGACCAAGAGGGTGGCTCTGGATCTGGATCAAGAGCACATGCTGGCATGGAAGCAATGCGCTGGGTGGGTATTTTGGCTCCTGCTGTATTTTGGCAGGTTACTCTAAGCCCGTGGCAGACCTAGGGCCACCCCAGCATGGAGACCACTCTGCCCAAGCCCTCCTAAGCTGCAGTGCTAGGGACAAAGGTGGCGAGTGCTGTGCTTTCAGCACCCTGCTGCTTTACCGGGGGTAAGCATCACTCTGGGAAGGAGGTAAAAGGTTGGGGCAAGAGTGTGTTTAGGCTAGTACTATGCTTTGAGATGCACATGGTAAAGCGCATCTTCTATCTCAAAGATAAGGAGTAGAAGCAAAAGCTTCTCCCCAACCTTTGTGTGGTTGGGGGATACTTTTCCAGCATACTTCTGCCAGAACCCAGCTACCTTTGGAGGGAAGGCCTGGCCTCTTTCCTTCCCTAAACAATTCATTAATAAATGTTGTCTTAAGGATCACTTTACTAAAAGCAGCTTTTCCTTTCAGACCTTTTTTTTTTTTTTTTCCTTTGGTTATGTTGTAGTGCAGTGCGTGGTGGGAAGGTGGGCTTGGAGATCTGGCAGGAATGGAAACAGAGTGAAATCAACATTGGGCAAGAGAAGAGAAAGTTCCTTGGTGTTTTGTTCCAGGATTTTGGGGTTAGAAATAAGAGGTGGCTTTGAAAGGCTGCAGGGGTCCTGGGCACGTGCTTCTCCCTGCTTGGTGTTTTGGGAACTGGCATCTTGCCATGGAGCGTGTGGTTTGGGTACAGATTCAAGTTTGTTTAGGGGTCTGGGGCAAGCCTGAGCCGTATGAGCTGGATGGCAGAGAAGCCACCAGAGCCCAGTGATGGTTCACGTGCTGGAGCCAAGGTCTCTTGAGATGAACATTGCACAGGATCCAGGCTGGATTTCTGGGAATTTCAGGCCCGTTGCCATGACTTCATTCAGTCTTAACGCTACGCTGATGGGTGACAAGGCCAAACTCGCTATGGTTGGAGAATGAATTCAGAGAAAGGGCTTGCTCCACCAGTGATGCAGAGTAAAGAGAGACTTAATCAACTGGTTGTACTGTAGAATCAATGTTGAGTACAAATTTGCTTGAAACCACATGGCAGGAGATTTGTCCAAAAAGCCTTCATCAGGCAATGATGAAAAATAAATTTCTGGAAAATTGTATCTATATATGGACAATGTGAACAAGGGACAATGGCCCAAATGACTGGGTCGTCATTGCTGGTTGTTTGTAGGCTTGGGTTAGGTTATCACTAGGAGAAAACCATGATGTGTAGAAGTCTTTCCTTTAAAAGATTTTAGCAACTGCATTTCACCAAGGTAATGGAAAGGTAACACCCTGGTACTATGTGTAAGATCAGGGATCAGCATTGGTGTATAATGGCACCAAAGGCTCCATATTGTCTCCTTCAGACTTGACGATGGAGATGTGTCAACCAGGTCCTTTCATCCCTGTTACAGGACTTATAAAAGGATGACAGACATGAGCAGGGAGGGAGAGATACATGCCAGTAAATCTATTTAGAGAATAATCAGCCTTTTTGAGGATCTTCTTTTGAACCTCCTGGAAAAGCTTGGCATATTTTGATTTTCTGTTTGACTCGTACTTTTGAAAGGAGAGGTTTCTTGCTTTCCACTTGATTGCTAATGATGAGCTCCTGTGTTTCCATTGACATCTCTTCCTTTCGCCTGTGTAGATAAGCAAACAGCACCATCCAAGACAGACGATAAATGCCATCCACTGCCAATCTCTGCTCCTAGTTATAACCACTGCACTATAGTGCTTTTGTTAGGACACTTCTTGCCTGTAAACTCCTGGTGAAGTTGGGAAAAATATTACTCTGCTGGTCTACTGGGAGGCTTCTTAGGTTTCAGTCAGTTCTATCTGCTGTTTCTTGTTGGCTTTTGGGACCTAAACCAGGGCAGGCTGCTCAGGAGGCGTGACATGCTACCATCTGTGACACTGGCCATGTCCTGCAAGAGATCCCATCATCTGCAGCCTCTCTGACTGACCTGTTCCTCAACTGGTTGACTTGTTGCCTGATTTGGTGCTGATGGGAAGTAAGAAGAGATGCCTCATTTACATATGAGATGTTGCTGAGCTACAGCATCCTTCCTCCAGTTCAGACTGCAGCTTGTAAACTGACCGCTTGAAGGTCTGGACCCTGTATCTAATCCTGACCTTGGGGTTAGCTATGATTTCATGTGCCAGTACGTGGCATGGACAAGGAGGCTGCGTTTCCTTCTTAATGCCCTTCTTCAGCTCTGCAGCCGTGGTGAGTAATGTCAGAAAATCCAGGAGCACGACAATGAAAGAGACACTGGCCTGAATTATAAGCTACTGCAAAGATGCCTTTATGTTGCCATCTGGAAGATGTTTCTTGAGACAAAGCAGCTTCAGTGTGATAAAATCAAAAAACAGTGTTTAGCATTTGTTATGCTCCCTTGGCTGCAAACCCAGTGATGAGCTGCATTGTCCTCGGACGTGGGGACGCATCCCTTCTCTGAGACCAAGCCAGTGACAATGCCTAGCATTGATCAGAGCCCTCAGCAGAGGAGTGACTCCAGCGTGATGGTGGTTTGGGCTACATGGAGGCAGTGTCAATGACAATAGAGTGCAGCCAGAGCTATCTGAAGAGTCCACTTTCCTTAAGATAGCAGAAGTTAAGGGCAGAAAGAGCAAGCTCGTCTATTCCAAGGGTCTTGAAGTGTTCCAAAATCTGAATGGGCTAAGGCTTCCTTCCAGGAGGAGAAACAGTTGATTTCCCATTTGAGAGATAGTGATACCAAGGCACTGAGATTTGTGTTCCTCTTGCAATGGCAGCAAAGAGGGATGGTGTACAAGAAGGAAGGGAATGGGCATTTCTCAGCTTGCACTTGTCTTCCTTTGGCTATGTCATCACCCTTCGCTGTGTGTGTGGAGATGCCTGAACAAGAGCACCTGGGCTGTGCCAGCTGCCAGCTTCAGCTGGGCTGTGGTTGTGTGATAGCTCTTTTGGTTGCTGGTCTTTCTCTGAAAATCTTTGGTTTGAGACCAATGACCTCAGTGAGAGACAGTGCAGTGGCATGCAGATGGCATGTAGACAGCATGCAGAAGAAACGGGCCCTAGACTTCAAGACTGCAAGTAGTGATTTTTCTCCCAAGTTCTCTAATTTGACTCCTTTCTTCTCCATCAAGCTTGCCATAACCCAGGCAGATGTTGTGCACCTAAAGTGGGATGAGTTCAGCTCAGAGGAGTGGATGATGCAGGTTGAGGCTGGTGGAGCAGCTCTTGTTCCCCTGCACCCCATAAACACGAGGACGATTTTGGCTGTGGTGGGGCCAACACGTGAGCTGTGGACTCTCTAGAGTTTGCCTACATATGCAAACATATACATATTCACCAAGCCCCCCTGGTGTGATCTGTGAAAACTGAGGATGGGATGGGCCTTGCATTTGCTCATCCTTACTTTGTCTCCATATGTAAAAGTGCCTATGTGTAGGGCAGGGATGACCAGGGCAGAAGGAGAAATGGGCCTCTGCCTGCTGGAAGAGTTGGTGTCTACAGGATGGCATGAAGCTTGGGACCTCCCTGCCAGGAGGGGACAGGGAGGCAGGGAGAGGACAGGTGTCCCTGGCCATGACTGGGGTGGAAATGGCTGCACCAAGGTCCCTGTGGGGAAGGTTTCTGCCACAAGCCCCATGACAAATATTTCTAACAGGGTTTGCTGGGGATTTCTAGGTCTTTTAAAAAAATATCAAAAATCTATCTGTCTCTTTCTCTCTCTTTCTTTTTGTGTTAAGGGCCAGAGTATTGGGGTAGGGAGACTGGAAATTTGGTATTTCTCTGGGACAGATGCAAAGCAATGAGGTCTTTCCTTTCCCATGGCCTTTGCTTGTGCCATGGTTCCCTCCAGCACTCGTGAGGGGCAGGTTGCTATCTCAGCATTTTTTTTTTTCCCTTTTCATATTATAAAATACAAACAAATGACAGAAAAGGTCAGGTGGTGGGAGGCGGGAGGGAGTTCAGCTGGCTCAGAGCTGTAGGGACCGTCGCTTCCTCCCAGAGATGTTACGGTGGTTGTAAGGTCGCATCTTCATTTCCACAAAGGGGATGGAGAACTCGTGGCCTTTCCAATGGTACCAGTTAATCCCCTGGCAGGAGGGAGAGAGAGGCACAGGGTAAAGAAAGACGCTAACAAGAAACTAGCATGGGAGAGGAAGGAATGAAGATTGACCACCACAGAGAAGCCAGAAGAAAGGTCCTGCTACAGGGGGAGCAAGAAGCTCTTCTGCTGCTCTGGCTTGATGGGTTTTTCCCACTGCTCAAAGGCTCCTGATCAAATCTGATGTATGTATTTTTTTCAGTGTAACTTAATAAGGTACCATTGTAAATGACCATGACAGCCAGCGTGATGCATAAAACGCTGGCCTAGATGGCTTGAAGGTGGTTGCTTTTCTTCCAGCTTGTGTTGTGTCACCCCAGCACTGTTCCTGACCCTGGTGAACCAACCACACAGCCCCAGCCCTAGCTTGGGCTGGCTGTTGTGCTTGGTTGTGCTGCTGGAAGAAATGCTGAAGGCTTTCAGTACCCAGCTCTGCCCTTACCTGACTGTGCCGGGACTCTCCGTACTTGCCATTGAGGTTGGTGCGGTGGCAGTTCTTATACCACCAGGCCCCTTTATAGGACATGGCGCAGTTGGTCACAGCCACGTCATTGTCCCTGTCCTTGGTGGAGAAGGGGCGGCCCTGGTGATAGCTGAGGGAGTCCCCTGTGGAAAGAGGTACCGTTAGGGGTGATGGAGCCTGAGTCGCCTGGTCTTTTCACAAGGAAATTAGGATATTCTGCTATATGTGGTAGCCTGTTGATCAACAGCTCAAGCAGCTGAAAGTCTGGGTATAGTATTAACTGGAATTGCTCACAATTGGTTCATTTGAAGTCTTCTCCTGTCAGTTTAGGATCAGTACAGACCACACGAAATCTTAGAGGCTGCTTGGGTTTGGTGGATAAAATGTTGTACTGGGTTTGGATCCAATTTCAGTGTTTCAGAAATGAATTAAATCCTAGATTTGGGCATCCCTGATCTCCTGAAACCTGGATCTACTATGTAACTTCAGGATACTTTCAGCTTCCTTCCCTCTTATTAGCCAAAGGTAACTTTTTCTCCCAGAGGAGACCAAGCGTGCACGTCTTGAACCAAGATGCTTGGCCTTCCCTGTGAAGAAAGGAAGAACCTTTTGGAAGGTGCACGTTGTCTTATTCCACCAAACTCATCTCCCCTCCTTACTAAGGAGCAAGAGAGCTGCTTTTGGGTGAAAGAAGAGTCAAAGTGAAATACGGTCATTATTATGACTGAGTGGTGTGGTACCTAAGAAAATACGAAGTGGACCCATGCTAGCTGTGTGCAGTCCAGCCGCCAAGAGGCTTGCTAGAAAACCACTTGGCAACAAACAATTTGGTGAGTCTTGGCTCTCTTTGCTCAAGGTGGAGCAGAACCTCCTTGGCTGGATGGCTAGAAGAAGAGCTTGCAAGGGGGAGGGGAGGGAGTCATGTCTGCAGCATTTTTTGGCAATAAGTTGGGTGCCTCGTGCCCTGGGACTTAAGGTCAGAGCATGTGCTGTGCTGCATGCAACCAAGATCCCTGTCTCTTCTCTTCCAGTGGCAACTACCAGATATTGTATAGGAAAATTCCTGCATCTTGGATAGGGTGTAGAGTTTCTTGCTAAGTAAATGGCAGTGAAGTTTTGTCTGGATCATGGAGGCTCGCATGGGGCATGCCTATCCCAGCTAAAGGGGCTGCAGCTCAACTCCTCTCCCCTTCTTGGGGAAGAGACGTCTGTGCCCTTTATCTGTCACTCTTCACCCACCATTTTCTGGTGGGCAAAACCTAGTGCTGCTGCATCAACCAAGCAAGCAGGTGCGACAGTGTCCTTGCAAAACTGGACTGTGTTTGGCCTTGGCATGAGGAAACGACGCAGTGTTTCAGATTTTTCCATTGCTGTGGGAAGGCGATAAATACACCCTCCAGCACGACATGAATAGCAAGCTGTGGTGATTGCCAAGTGAGATGACACCTCTGACTATTGACCGGGTTTTTTGAACAGTAATGAGACTGATATTTAATATCTAATCTCCAATGGAAAATTCCCTCTGTCGTTAGTGGGATTTATCAGCCTGGTTTACATGATAGACTGCAGGAAGGCAGAAAGGGTTTGTCTTTTGCTGCTCCAGATAAGTAAGCTTTGATGTTGGGGTTTCCTTCAAGGTTTCAGACCCACCAGTCCCAGGATTTCCCTACTATTTACTAGCACTGATGTTGTACCTGAAGTGCCATTGTAGTCCCCGATTCGCAGCTTGTACAGGCTGCGGGCATCGCCAATGGAGAACTTGTCATAGTAGGCATACGCCGCTTCCTGGCCATCCCTCATGTCTATTCGCAACTCGTAGCGCCCTTGGGATGTGATCTTGTGGATGTTATCCAAGCCTAGCAAGACAAGTAGCAAGACACAGTGAGACCTGGTGAGACCCAGTACCTGGATCCACTCTGAGCAAACAAAAAAAGCTCTATAAGAATAAAATGTCTGTGGAAAACAAGAACGAGGAGAGGAACCAGAGAGCAACAGCACTTCTGGTTAAGTCTTTGTCTCCCCTGGCACTGGTGGGGACTAAGCTCTCTGTCTCCACTCAAGCTTCACTTCCCCATGGCTATGAGAGGTGGGTTCAAGCCCCAGGTTCAGCTTTCTCCATGCTGCTGAAGCTGGGGATGATCAGCTGTGGAGCCCTGGTGCTGCTTGTGCTGCACACCCATCTTTTGAGCCGTTATGCTCCCATACAAGCCAGAGTGTGTTTATGCTGCAGGGCTGGCATTGTCTTGTGTTCAGCTTTTGGGGGAGCATGCTCTGTTTCAGAGCTTGCTGGGTCTCCTGCTCAGCCCTTTCCTACTTCTTTGAGCAACTGGCTTGCTGGCCAAGGCCAAGTGAGGTCTATGAGTCACAGATGCCACCAATACAACCTGTAGTCATCCAAAGGAGGATGATGGATTTTGGTTCATGAAGACTCCCAGCATACCCCCTTCTCTCCTAGGAGGAACAAATTAAAGAGCTGCTGGCCTTCACTATGTGCTTTTATGTGGTGTGCCCATGAGTGACTTTCTAACGTGCAGGGGATGAACAATGTAAGGAAAGCTGTCCAAGGGAGTGTGTAGAGGAGTGGGGTGAGAGGCAAGGAGCCAACTGCTGGCACGGGTGAGCAGCACAGTCCATACAGAGCTCGGGTTTGACGCATCAGTGAAAGGCAACTGGTGAAGGTCTTACCCAGCCAAAACTCGTCCTCCAAGTTACCGAAGCCCACCCGGTAATCTGCCCATTTCCGGAAGAAATCGGTCAGCCCATTCTGCCGCCTCTGGAAGACCTGTGGTGGGGAAAGACCGGGAGGAAACTCAGGGTGAAGGAGAAGGCAGAGAGCCTCGCTGGGCTTTGGGGCACATGAAATAAAGACAATACTTTGTCTTTCCGTTGTGCTTTTTGGAGGAGAAAATTGCGATACCCGTCTGGTTAGTGCTAATTGCAGCCATGTGCAGATGGAGAGACTGAAGAGATGTTAGGTGATGTCCAAGGCAAGTCAATGTTATAACAGGAAGAAATCAGCCTTCAAACTTTCTGCTCTACCTGACGTGTGGTGCCTCTGGTTTTCTAGCATGTGATTCTGCTTTCATCTGGCTCTTTCTGTGATATCCAAGGGGATGCTTTGAGGCAGGGTGAGATGGAGGGAAATTTCCTGGCTGAAATAATATCTGTGCTAGAAATCAGCATTTGAGGAAGCCTATTTTTTTTTGTTTTGACTATACATCTAGCAGAGTTCTGTGTAATGCATGTAAGTAAGCATTTGACACGAATAAAATCAAAGCACCAGAGCATTATTTACTTAAGCTGTCAGTCCATCTACATCAAGCAAGCAGTGTTTGTGCAATTCAGAAGCCAAACTGGCATTTGCTTCTAAAATGCTCCTGTGCGGACTCAATTGGGGTGATGCCTGACACCCTCCTACTGCAGGCAGTGTGAATCATTCCCTGTGAAAGCTATCGGCCATTAATTTCATTTCTAGAACAATAAATCAGCTTCACTCTCAGATTTTGCTCTCCAGAAGCACTGCAAACACGTCAAATAAATCAAAGGGCATTTCTTCAAGTGTAACTATTATTACTGGAGTGTAGGCCATTCCCTATGGCGTGGGAAATGAAGCGTGCGATATTAAGCCTGCTATCGTTCCCATGCAGTGTGGTGCTTGGCTTTGCTGGTAGGATGGGGCTTGGTTACTTTGTGGTGGGGACAACGTGTAGGGCAACTGCACAGCTACTCACAATCCAGCCGCCTCCGTCGGTGGTCATGTCGCAGTACACCTGCACTCGCTGGCTGAGGTCCCCGTTGATGGAGATGGTGTAGATGCCGCTCAGCGTGTCTCCATTCATCAGGTGCTGGGCGCAGTCCTGAGGGTTAGCAAAGACACGGCCGCCTGCAAAATTTAAAAAAAAAAAAAAGCAAAATTTAAGCAGCCTTGGCCCCCACTCATTATGATCTAGGAAACATCTAACTTGTCTTCTGTATTCCAAGCTATTCTGCAAGGTGGTGGGTCTTTATATCCACTAACAACATCAGAGGATTTAATGGAAAAAATGTGTGCATATATTAATTAATCTCCCATATGTCCTATATTGGAAAGGTGCATGGTAACATCGCTATGAATGATGAGGGATGTCAATTCTTGGACCGTCTTTCTGCACTGTGTCTGAAACCCTGGGGTTTAAGCTGTCACCACCATATTTAGAGAGCTGTGAAAATATCAAAACCTGTTCTCGCTTCAGGATTGCCAGCTCCAAACAAGTTTTATGACTTTGCTAATTCCAGGGGGATTCTCGTGACCCATGCCTTCAGAAATGATGGCAGACTTATGCTGGGCTGATTGTCACTTGCAAACTGAGCAGGAATTAGGCCATGCACGATACTAGAGATGGGCAGTGTGGACAGTGTGGCTGTTGCTCCAGGTGTCCCCTAATGAATAAATGTCTCATTTGGGGCTCAGAGTTTGAGCAGGTCTTAACTACGAGACCCCAGCAGTATTGAGAGGTTAACTCTGGCTTCAATTTTTTCCTCATTTAACACAAAAGGGGGAAATATATCTTTTTCTTTGCTGTTGATGTGTATGGATGATGGAGTAAATGAGTGCAGAGCTGGCAACGTGGATGTGGCTTTTGAGGGTGTCTCAGTTACACATCGGGAAGGTGCAAAGGACATGCTGTGTGCGTCTGTCACAACTGCGCAATACCCTGCAGGACCTTGTCTGTTATTTCCCACTTGGGTGTATTCCCCCCACCCCTGTGACCTGAAGACTCAGAGGTCATCGCTTTGTCCAAATGTTGAAGACCCCCTATTTTTTCCCGTCTTCATGGTCTGTAGCGCAAAGTCTGGCGAGGCAGTGTTTGTATTTTAGAGTATCCAACAGTAAAAACTGCTTCAAAGACAACTACTTCAGGCTCCCCTGAGCTCTGCGGAGATTACTTGTTTCTTAATTTATATTCATATCTTTAAGAGCCAAGGAGACCTTGAAAGACATTTCAAACCACTATAAATTATAAATACTGTATCTGTTTCTTCCTTTTGTCCCATCTGTATACAATTCCCCAAGAACCTTATGCAAACATGAAACAAAGAGGCCGAGCTATTAATATGTCAGAGGGAATGGAAGAACCCTGGGATGTGTACTGTTAGCAGAAGGAAGCAAAACAATTTAAATTAAGCCTGGCTTTTTTTCTTTTTTTTGTCTCCTAAAAGACAAGTCCTTGTTCTCTGTAAAGTGGCCTGATACGCTGCCAAGGTGAATCGAATCCCAGACGCCGATTCTTTGCTGAGGGATGCTGCCCATGGGTTGCATTACCTTGACATTTGTTCCTGGGTGCTTCTGTCTCATCAATACATGAGGTGAGTGGGGAGAAACTAAGCAAATCAAACCTGCATTCAGATGCTGGGTCAGCTGGCAATAGTGTGTCTAAGATTGCCGAGGTCTGACATTGTGTTTAATGGAAACAGTGCTCTCCTTATCTGACTTGAGTGGGTTTCTGCTGCTTTACCCCAGCTGAAAAGCCAGCCCTTTGCAGTTTCATCCCTGACTCCCAAAGAGCCTCAAAGATTACATGTGTTTTTCATCACCTGCCTGAATTGCACTGGTTTTGTGTGGCTGCATAAGAGGCGAGAATGACAGGAAAGCCTGATCCACAGAGGCATTTGAGAAGAGTCTTTTCTTTTTTTGTTGATGTAGTTTCTATTATCTCTTAAAATCAGGTGAAGGGACTTTTGCATGTAATTGAGATGGGGAAGTGTATCCGCAGTAGATTAAAAAAACCCTCTCCTAATCAAACTGGCAGGACAGATGTGAGGAGTTTCAGTGGACATCATCTTCAGGCTTCTTAGTGCTTTTGAAGCCCAGGAGAAATGTAATTAGATTCAGCCCTGAACAAAATGCACTTTGTCTCTTAAGTGCCCTGGCCTAGCGAGGCTTTTCAAAGAGGGTGAGGGCCTTTATGCTTTGCATGGTTTCTAATGTGAATGGTTGCAAACTGTGGGGGCAATAGTGACATTTTCATACAAGCTTCATTCTTGCAAGTGTAAGCACTCTGTCTGTGCGGGTTATGGTGGCTGTGGATGCCCACCCTTTGATTTGGAAAGGAAACCATTCCCATTGCCTTATTGGATTGTGACTTCTCTAGAATTAGAGGGGGGAGGAATAATATAATTAGATAAAATCAGTGGGACCGCAGTCCTGCAGGCATACTGGCTCTGCTGTCTGTGACTCCGCTGATGGTGGCGGAGATGCACCTGCTTGATATTTCCAGGGATGCTCCATCCCTGGAAACATTCAAGGTCAGGTTGGATGGCGCTCTGAGCAACCTGGTCTAGTTGAAGGTGTCCCTGCTCACTGCAGGGGGTTTGGACTAGATGACCTCTAAAGGTCCCTTCCAACCCAAACCATTCTATAATTCTATTATATTTATGAGAGATTGGACCATGTCTATGGCGGAGAGAGACCAACTGGGTCTCTCTCCACTCCCTACAAGACCATATCTGTTGATGATGTGTTGTTGACTTTTGTGGTTTTTTTCCTCTATTTATGCATTTGAGGAGGGCTGGGGGCACGGAAAAGGGCCTGGTAGATGGTTCCTGGTCTAAAGTTCAATTCCCCTTGCCCTGGACCTGACCTTGTGTTTGTATTGTAGGTCTTTCAGCCATTACATTTTCATAGCAGAGCAGCACTGTGGGTTGTGGAAATGAATGTACCTCTCTGGATTGTGGTGAAATGCTGCCTGAGGAGGGAAAGCCCATAAAAACAGTCCATGTCTACCAGCACGGTATGTGGACTAAGATTTGCCTGGCTGAGCAGATGTGATGTGAGTCCTCACCTGTGGTGAAAGTGGTGGAGATGAAGCCGCTCCGCATGGCGTTCTGGGCAGCTTGCAGGCGCACAGTGTACTCTGTGGTCTCAGAAAGCCCCTCCAGGCGGATCCATGTGTCCTCAGCATCCACAATCAGCTCCTGTACGTGGGTCCCAGAAGGAGGTAGATACCAAGAGCAACAGATAAGAAAAGCGATGGGGAGCCTAAAGAGCCAGCAAGGAGGGAAGGAAGCCACAAACTACTGCAGCCCTTGGTGCCTGGCCAAGGAGTGTTGCATTTCTGCTTACACCCCTGGACTAAGTCAACATGAGGTCAATGAATATATTCAACCTTTTGGGATGGTTTGTGTGGGAGAAAGCTAGCTGGTTTGGACACAGGAGATTTAAATGTTTGCAGTCTGTGTGCTCTATTTACCTACTCTGTCATGGTCTGCACGCCCTCGATACAGGGCATGACAGATTGCCCGAGCATTGCAAGGGGTAGAGCTGGCCAGTCCTGCTTATCAGCCAGTTTTGACTCCGTCAATTCCTGTCACGTTAATTTTTCTGGTCGTCAGCCAATGCCACATAGCATTATATCGAATCCCTTCTGCAAAGTGATTATCCTCTGGCCACTGTGAGCCAGTCACACCGGCAAAGGAAACAAGACTATTTGTGGTGACGTATTTCTGATAGTGTTTGTAGCAGCTCTTCTAGGCAGGCAGATATGGACACACTCATTAAATAATCAAATATATTGTATTGAGGGGTTAATTAGCTGTCTGTACCTATCTTCCTATTTGCAAGAAGGGTAAACAGCATTTTTAGCATCTCTGTTTGTGGGATAATTTTCTCCTACCTCAGCTTGCTTGTGTTTCACGAGTTGTGAATTTCCCCTGTTCTTCCAGAATTCCCAGGCATGCCCTCTGTGCCCAGACCTGCAGGTGTGCATAAAGCTTTTGCCCTAGGCAATCTTTTCCTGCTTTTTCCAATTGTTTAACTAAAGTATTGCTTATACAGAAAGTAACATCTGCCCTTCTGGTCTCTCTCTGACCTAGTGAGCACCATTCTTTTGCTTTATTGGGTTTCTCCTGCTCATTTCTCCACGGTCATGTTATACCTTGACTTAATGAGCCTCTTTCTTTGTGAGGACTCACCTTCCGGCTGCCATCAGTGGATCTGTAGGTCATGACATAGTTCTCGATCTCTCCCACGGGAGGCACCCAGGAGAGCAGAGCACTCCGTCGAGTCACTTCGCTCGCAGTCAGATTTGTTGGAGGATCCAAAACTGCAAGGGTGGATAGGGACCCAAGGAAGTGCAAGTTCTCACACGCAACCACCCCAGCCCCACTTCCTAACTCAGCACACTGGGATTCAACCTTGCAACCCTGAGCCCAAAGTCCATCCTCGCCCTCAATTTCCAGACCTTGTCACTAGTCCCCAGCCTTGAACAGAACTCTGCAAACTCTCTAAAAATCTTCCTCTACTTGCATACTCTCTGAAGGGTAACAGCTCTGAAATGCACATGCTATGGGGTCTCTCAAGCTTCTTGTAAGCAAAATAGATTGTAGTGCTCTTCTGGACTGGGCAAGAAAAAGACTTAGTCAAGGGTCATTTTGGGAAACCACATCCAGGTGAAATCAAAGAAAAGAGTGGATGGATGTTGAAAGAGTGAAAATGATGGTTTATGCTTATTGTGATTAGAATTCTGTTCTTATGTTGTGCCCAGCACTGGTATTTCGGTGTCCTTTTGGCACATGGCAACTTCTACACCCACATGTATGTGAAAAGAGCTTTGGCTCAGCCTTGCTGGCTGCTTTTTCTGGGGTGGATGTATGGCTGCGGGCGCGTAACAGGCAGCGCGGGAGGCGATTGTACGTACGAGTTGTAAAGTTGGTGCTGATGGTCTGACTGGTGAGAGGCCCATTGGTGGCGTACATAGAGACTGTGTAGGTGGTACTGGGCAGGAGGTTGGTCAGCTGGTACTCCTGGTTGACTCCATCCACAAGAATTGTTTCTCCTGCAACTGTAAGGCAAAAGAGATGACTTAGGGTAGATATTCAACATGGTTCTCCAAAATGTGTCTATGGATATGACCTCATGATCAAAAGCTCTTATACTGCTGAAACACCATGAAACAACACAATAGTGTGGCATCTGAGCTGTAGTGGTGGTGTTTGGTCTGAAGAGTGGTCTTATTTTTCCCACAGTCCCTATATATGCCTGATGCTTTCTTTCCCTTCAGTAGTGTGTTTCACAGAGTTTGCCAGACATCATTGAGTTTCTGTGGGATGGGTACTTGCCTGCCCCTGGGCTGCTGCTGCTGGGCCAGTTAGTAAAGTGGGAGGATCCCAGTCCCCTCCTGTGTAGACTGCCATGCTTGGTGAGGGACACTGCCATGGGACCTGTGTGTGAAGAGCTGGCGTCTGGGGATGGGGTACAGCCCTGCCACCCACCAGCTGCTGCCCTCCTGAAGCAAGGGCTCCTTCCATACTCCTTCCGTGGAGGGCACCTGCTGAGCCCCAGGTTTTGGGATGGGGAAGAGGTAGAGGTGAGCTGAAATGGAGCCCCAGAAAAGCTTGTGGCAGAGGGGCACGGGGTTTTGGCATACCTGCGCGGCGGGTGAGGACGAGGATGTAGCTTTCCACCTCTGAGAGTGGTGGGTTCCACTGCAGCAGTGCCTCAGTGGGGGTGATGTTGGTGGCTGTGACCCCCAAAGGGGCATCCATAGCTGCATGGGGGACAGATTCAAAGAGTCAGAGGCATTAAGAGACTGGGCTACGAACTGGAAGGACTTCTTGTGACCCATCGCTCATGATCCTGCCTTGCTGCCCAGGCACATGTACTCGCAGAGGAGTTATTGCTGCCCTAGCTGGAGAGTAGAGATGTCATAGCTTGTGCTACTCTGCTACCTAAGCTGCTCTTCCACTGCTTTCCTGATGCACAGCCTGGGATGTAAGGGGGCTTTTTTTAGGTTTTCAGGAGCCTGGGGATAGCAGAAATTTTTATTCTTGCAGCAGATGCTGTTTGTGTCAGGGCTTCCCCAGGGATTATTTCAGGAAGTCTGTACTCTCTTTAGGAAAGGTTGTCATGGTTGCCCAACATCATATCTCTGGCTTCCCTGTGCCCAGTACATAGATTTATCACTCCCCACCCCCCTACCCGCCCCTGACTACCCATGCATATATGGGAAAAGCTTTGCTGAGACATACTTCAAAAGTCCATGTTGAGCCCTCACGAGCTTTACTCATCATCCTAACCTTGCATCAGCCTGGTGTGAGGTTCAGCTTGCTCTCAGCTGCCTGATTGCTAGTTCAAGCAGGGGCTGCCAGCCTTGCCCGGGGCTGGACCTGGCACTGTTTGATTGCTACCTGTCCACCAGGAGCTCCTTCCCACCTGTGTGCACGGTGATGGAGGCCACCTCGCTCTCCTCCCGGCCCCGCACGCTCTTCACCCCAATCTCATACTTGGTGGCGGGCTGCAGGTGGTGGAGGATGTACTCGGTGGCATCGCTGGCAATGGCAGTGCTCTCTGTTCTCCCTGTGGGGGTGGAGCCAAGAGATTTGGCATCACAGCTGGCCCCATCCCTGAGGTACAGGAGGTGCTCAGGAGGGGAGGGCAATGCCACAAGCCCTCTCCAGTGCTGATACTGGGGGTAACTGGGTCTTGTGCGTGCAGGTGCATCACTCTGCTGGTTTGACCTTTTCAGCATCATAGGCAAAACTGGGGGCAAGGGAGATGAGCCGGGGGAAGCAGGTGAGGGAGGTGGGACTTCAGGATTGGGCCCTGAATTAACCATCCCCGGGGGGGCATGCTGCAGGGATTCACTCCCTGCGACCCTCTGTGCCAAGCCGGCCCTTGGCTGCAGTGATCCCTTCCCGTCCTTGTCCCAGACACCCTGTCCTCCATCCCTGCAGCCTCTTGGTCCATCCCAGCTATTGGTGGCTTTTTCCAGGGAACTGAGATTTCCCCCAGGGTGAGGATGACCTGGCTGCTTGCTTGCATCTGCAGATGGAGGGAGGGTTGGCAGCTGCAAGCTCAAGGCACGAGCAAGAGTGGTCTGACCCATTACCTTCAGCAGCACGGTAGGATATTCTATAGTGATCGAAGGCAGCGACTGGAGAGCTCCAGTAGATGATCATGGACTCCTGGGTGACGTTACCCACCCTGAGGTCCTTTGGCGCATCGATCCCTGGTGAGATGGAGCAGAAAGAAAAGCTGTGGGAGGCAGGTCCACTCCCTGTCCCCCTGCCTGCCCTCCTGGCAGGGTCCCGTGCCTGTCAGGGGGGTCCCATGGTACCTGTCGTGATGGAGCCCACAACAGGCTCAGAGCTGACGGCACCATGCACGGACACCAAAGACACTAGGTACTCAGTGGATGGCTGCAAGCCTGTCAGGCTGGCGTGCCTGCGGGGGCCGGCTGTAGGTGAGGACAAGGCGGTCTGCTGGTGGGGATGGATCACTCCATGTGACGTTCACGCTGGAGGATGTCAGCTGGGAGAAGTGGAGCTGTGTGATGGGCCGGACCCCTGAAAGATGGAGAGGGGAGATGTAACCCCGACCAACTGCAGATCCCGGCCTCCGCATTGTTCCCAGTGGTTGTATGGGAAATACACAACAGAGGTGGCAAAGCTGCAGGTCTGGGCTCTCCATTGATCTGAAACTGTGCAGGGACTGAGAGGCAGAACTGGGAATAGAAAAATACTGCTGTTCTCAGCTCTGCCTGCAAACACACTTCATCCCAGACCCATATGGCGAGTGATGGGGCTGTCCCACTACAGGTGATATGTGCTGTCTGGGCTTCTTGACTGCAGGATTTTCACCCAGAGGTGCTTGTGAGGTCCCTCAAGGCTTGTTCTTTCCTTCTTATGGACACACAGACCACCCTGACTGCAGGGGACAGCATGGGATGGCTGTTCCCCCAACCCTGCTTCTTCCATATGGGAGTCTCCAGCTACGCAAGTGTGCTCACTGCTGCTGGCCAGGGCGATGAGATCCCCACGCTGGTAGGGCCATCTTTCTGAGGTCCACAAAATTCCTCTCACATGGATGGATTGCCCCCAGCTCTCATCCCCATCACTGACTCAAGAGTTTTGGTGCTGGGGACCTGCTGGGCTGATGGAGTTGCCAGTGTGGGGCCACAGTCTGTGCCCTTGGCCCCATCCCATCTTGTCTTTCTTTACCTGTGAAGGCGTCCACAGTAGCCTCCAGGCTCTGCTGGCGTCCCCTCTCTGCGATGATGGTGATGGTGTACTCTGTCCCAGGCTCCAGCTCTGAGAGGGTGAGCTGCGACTCGTCCCGGGGCACCGTCACTTCAGAGGCCATCCCCGAGGCAGGGGTGAAGGTGACACGGTAGTGGTCAATGGGACCCGTGGCTTTGGTCCAGGTCAACGAGATGGATGTCTCCGTGGAGGCTGTCACCAGGAGGTCCCGGGGGCTGTCAAGCTCTGTGGGAGAGGGTTGGTGCAGACCTTTGTCCCCAAGAACAGACTGTCCCATGGGGACATCTGAGCCATAGGAGCTGTCTGTGCTTGGAGCATGCAATGGGGCCAAACTCACCGGTCCTGGCGTTCATGGTTGCTGGCACGCTCTGCTGGCTGTCCATCACAGCTGAAATCCCAATGCCGTACTCTGTCCCCGGCACCAGATCTGCCGGGGAGTGCAAAGGACATGAAGGGGTGTGAGAACAGCACCTGGCTGGGTGGCCTTGGGGTGCAAACCCCCCCTACCTCCCATGGCTGGGGACAGGGGGGACCATCTGAGCATCCCTGGGGTGAGCAGCCCTTCCACAGGTCAGCGGTTCCTATGTGCACTGGAGAAGAGCTGAGCCTTTTAAAAAAGCCCCATGGATGCCTTTGGATAGAGAATTTGGATTATTCTAGCTCAGAAATAAGCAATTTTTAAAAATTGTTGCTGAGGTCTTCTGTAGTTGCTGGCATCAAGACAGAAACTGTGTGTGTGTGAGCTGAGATGGGAGCGATAAAGTAGCTATATTTGTTTCCGAATTGATTCAACATCAAATATTGTCACAGGCTGGTGTCTCAAAGAGAAGTAAATTATGCAGAGTAAAGGAAATGCACATTAATTAGGGAAGGCACAGTCTTTCTGGTAGCCAAGTCAAGAGCTGCTCCTTGGGGTGGACATATCCTGTTGCCCTTCTCTCAAGGGACATGGGAATCAAGCTTATCCAGCTCCTTTCCCTCACACCTACTGCTGATCGCTGTTTTACCTCCATGGAACATCTTGTGCCTCTGCCTGTCACTTCTGCTTGGCTGCTTTATTACCCTTCTCCCTGCACTTCATGATCTTTCCCATGGGGTTAGAGAAAGCCACAAACCCTCCAGCCTGGCCTCACCCTGCCTTGCCCATGGGCAGCATTCCCTGAAGCCACCAAAACCTTCCTCAGGAGGCCAGGAGGGAGGGAAACCCCCATTCCCTGCTCCTCTCCTCTTGCTATGGTGCAGTCTTGGCACTGGGATGGGGAGATGGACTCCCTTTGCCCCTGCCCAATAAGTGTCAGAAGTACCCTGGAAAGGAGCAGAAGAGCCTGGGAGAAAGGGGGAAGAGAAGGAAGGAATAAGCAGGAGCATATAAAAAGATGCCTTTTCTCTCCCACATTTTTTGGGTAGAACAAAATTACAGATATTTCTGTGCAAATGCTGATTTTGAAGAGAAACATATGGGGCAGGGCAAGGCGTGCTGTATTTTTAAGCTTCAATCTTTGATAAGCTCTGCTCAGTGCTGTTCCTCACTGCTTTTCCTGCAGGCAGATGAAGGCAGCTGAAGGAATCACTGGCTGCATTCACACCATGGATGCCAGCAGGCTTCATGTGGCTGGAAACCTACCCCAGTGGGCTTTGCACCACGTGCAACACAACCTTGGAGGACAGGGCTACCATGTGCATAACGGAGCTATGGGAGAGGCTTATGTGACATCCACGCTATGGCTATCCTGGCTTTTTTTTTGCCAGCAGAATGTTTTTGGGGTTATTTTCTGCTATAAATTAGATTTTTCTTCTGATTTTTTTGCTTATTACATAGTACCCCGGGAGCCAAAAGCAATGCACTTAAGTGATGATGGAGGCACTATATAAAAATCGCTCACCTTTATTGACTTAAGCCTCTGTGTCTCTGGAGGCTGCTCTGGGGGTTTCTTGCAGCCCTGCCTGAGTCTGGCAGCAGCTAGGCAGTGCTGGAGCTGCCAGGTAGAGACTTGGCAGCTTTTTTTATTTTTATAGAGAGAAAGGAGAGCCTTTACGCTGCCTCTTCCTCTGAGGCAAGCTCAGGCTCTGCCATGGGTGTCATTGCAGTTTAGGTCACTGGGGTAGTATTGCACCTCTGCCTCAGGGAGGAGGATTTGGCCCATTTTTAATGTTCCTTCTCACCTAGAAAGGCAGTAAATGCTAGATGAAAGCTAGCAGGGGACCAGCATTGCATCTCCGATCCCTTGCTGTCCCCCTCCATCTCATCCCGCTTCTCCATGTGTGTCCTCATCACGAACACAGCAGAAACTACCCCTAACATTTCTTTTTTCCACATACCACATTTTTCAAGCTGTTTGAATTGCTTTCCTGCTCTCCATCCTTTCTCATGACTGTGCTGCTGTGCCTGTAACTTGGCATTGGACTTCCCCACTGAACTCATTCCTATAGGTCCATATGGCAGAGATGCCTGAGCCCTCTTTGGGCTGGGGAAGGCCCAGGAGGGCAAAGGGTCAATGTGGAAGAACCCGGTGTCCTGCCAGACTGAAGAGCTTCAAGCTGAACGAGTGATCTTTTTTGTGTGTGTGTAAGTCAGTCTTTTCTTTGCTCAAAAAAGTGCCTCTGGAACTGCAAACCTGGCAGGCAAGCGGTTGTAGTTGAAAAAAAGGAGACCAGATCTCAGACAGTGCTTTGAGGTATTGCTGCAAAGGGTGTTTGGGACCTCCCTGGCAGCAGGAGGTGGGTGGTGTTTGCAGCCTCCTGTGGCACCCCCTGTGCTGGCCTGAATAATGTATTGCTAGAGGGACTTGCTAAAAAATAGCATCCCTGGATTCAGGTCTGCTTTGTGCCTGATTTGGAAAAAGGCAACGAACTTGGGCAGCCTGGATCCCCATCGCTGCCTACGAGGCATTGGCACCTGTGGCTCTTTCTCAGCAAGGAAAAAAAAGGGCAAAATAAGCCTTCCTCTCTCCATTTCTCACTTTGCTCCTCGCCAGCTCTATTTGGGACCTGGACAGACCCTTGCTGGAGGGCACTTGGAAGCGCATCGCTCGGAGGTGCATCACTCAGCTTGTGGATAAGCAGTGCCCAAATCCAGACCCACAGAAGGGAAAATGAGCTTCATCCCAAGGAAAAACTTCTATCTGATAACTAGTAAATTCCAAAACAGCCTCAAATGTGTGCCAGCATGAGGGCAACCGAGCATCAGTACTGATTTGGGCTCTCCATTGCCCTACCTGCTTGTGAGGAGGAGGGAGTAGGGGGGAGAAAGGGCGCGTGGGTGCACGCATACCTGTGAGGGTGGCCCGGGTGGTGGGACCAGTGTCCCGTGGCACCAGGACTTCGTGGTAGTGTTCCCCGGCCAGGGTGCTGTAGACCACCCTGTAGCTGTGGACCTCAGCCTCGCTGTTGTCCCAGGTGAGCTCAAGGCTGGTGGGTGTCCGCGAGCCCACCCGCAGGTTCTTGGGGGC
>NW_009260342.1:799188-801011 GCF_000687185.1 Egretta garzetta
ATGGCTAAACGGCAGCGGAGGGGTACCCGGGTGTGATGTCCGTGAGGTCCCAGATGTGGTCCCTCCTTACCGGGGCACGTCCCCGCAGAAAGGGCTGGGGGATCTGGTCTCACCTCCTGCTGAGCGCAGACCCAGAGATGCCACCCACGAGACCAATGCGAGTGCTGGGGCATTCACAGCATCCCTCAGTAAGTTGCTTCAGGAGCTAATTTCATGTTATTTGAAAAAGAAAAGCATTTCCCCCCTGTATTAGTGTAAGGGAAACCAAGGCAGCATGCATAAGAGAAAAAGGGCTCTGTAGCAGTCGCATGTTGGCTTGAACTGCTCTTTGAAGACCTCGAGCATCTTTACAGGCTCGTTCATGCTCAGACGTTGCCCAAAGGGGTTTTTTATTAGTGCTGCTGGGGCTGTGCACCGAATTCGCTCTGATTTGCACAATAAACCTCCCCAGTGCGTGACAGGTTGGTGCAGGGCAGGGGCTGGGCGGCAGCAGGTGGCGGGTGATTACTTCTCCTTGATGGATCTGGGTCTGGGGGTGTGTTTTTTTATGTTGCCTTTTAGAAATAAAGCAAGGAAGGACAACACAACAAATCAGTCGGGGTGAACATCTCGTCCGATATATATATCTATAGAGATATATACACACACAATTCACACACCGCAGTTATTATAATAGCCTAGTATCCACCGGTAACGTACATGACAAGTAATTTATATACCATAAACCAGCACTGAAATACACGCTCTACCTCCTCCTTTATGGCACGGTAAATTAAACCTGTTAGCTATCTGCAGGCTTAACATTAATTAAAGTTTTACCGACCAGTTAGGGTATTCAGAGAAGATATAAAATAAGATAACCACGCTTCTGACTGGGCTGCTTTCAGCCGCTTGACTGCTGATTCCTCGGGCAATGCATCTGCCTTGGCTCTTGACGCTGAATGGGAGTGAGCATCGTCTTACATTCAGACCTGTGCTTGCTGTTTCGGTGCTTTTGAGAATTATGCATCGATCTACGGGTGTTATTAAGGGTGTAAACTGCTGGGTTTTAAAGTTTTAGTTGGGGGCTCAAGCTAAGCTATGGGTCTGAATGGGTGTTGACGGTGGGGGGGACGTGTCACAGGCAGCAGCAGGCTCAGCCTTGATGCTGCAGCAGACTGTGGCCAAGGTGGGGTTTGCTCAGGGGTTGTCACCTAAATGCCTGGTTGCTGGCACCTGGGGTCACCTGGGGTGGCCTGGGGAGCATGCAAGCATCCCCGTAGGGCACGTGGCATGGTGGCGACCCATTGCACTGGAGGTTCAGGGACTAAACAGAAATGTAGGCACTAGTGGAGGGGGGGCAAAGGGTGGTTCAAGCTGCGTGTGTGTGGTTTAGGGTGAGCTGCATCATTTGCTCTGCCTTGTTCTGCACCAGGACCATGACGGGATGCGAGACACCTGCATTCAGGCATCTTCATTCGGACCTGCACCTTAACCATCAGGTTTTCATTGTGCCGCTTCCTCCCAGTACACCGGATTAAACCCCGGCTTGCTCATGCTGGGGGAAAACCAGGTACCACTAAATCCCAGGTGCAAAAAAACCTTGATTCAGCTCCAGATATGCAAAACCCCGTGCTTGTTGCAGGACAGCCCATCTGCAGATTGCAGCAAGCCATCTGCCTGTGCTTGCTGGAGGCTTAAAAATTCATGCTGGTTCTCCCAGCGAAGCCAGCTAGCTACCTGTGGTGAACTGGGCGAGGGCTGGCCGGCTCTCGTTGGCACCCCGGAGGGCGCTGACGGCGAGGCGGTAGCGGGCGCCGGGGCGCAGGGCCTGCAGGGAGTTC
>NW_009260342.1:801039-816552 GCF_000687185.1 Egretta garzetta
TGTCCACCTTGGCACGTGGCGGTGTCCACTCTACAAAGGCCACTGTGTCGGAGACATCCCGCACCAGGATCTGTGTCGGACCGTCGATGACTGTGGAGGAGAGGGGGAAATGTGCACCTGTTATTTTGGGAGAGTTGGATGGGGAAAGTTTGCTGCTTTGGGGACACCGAGCTTCAGCAATGCTTCAACCTGACATTCAGAGTGGCCTGAATAAGAAGCTGGGGGACAAGGCAAAGAGGTGGCATGGGCAAGAGACATGACCTTCTGCCCCAAGGTACTCAGCGGGTTTGGTCTTGCTGTGTTCCCATTCCCTTGTCCCAGTCTCCCTTCTCTTTCCTGAACCCTCTCCACTTCACTCATGTCTCTTCTGATCTGTGGACACCAGAGCAGGACTCAGCAGCTCTCCCATTGATGTCCATTACAGCTACAGTGCAACTCATGCCCTTCTCTCGAGCTGGTTATTGGCAACAATTCCTCCCTGGCTTTTTCAGGTGGCATCTCCCAGGATAAAACCTCCTACATCTAACTGTCGTCCACTTTCTTTGCTCCTAGATAACTGCTCATACATCGTGATGCACTGAAAAACATACAGTTTTCCTTTGTTTCCAGCTCTTCAAGTCATTCAAACTGCTTTTATCGATGATCTCTTTCCACTCAATTTACTCTTTTCTGAGCCTTTCCGTCACTGGCAAAATTTATCAGCAAAATATTATGTCTTTTGAAAGGCGTTGACAATGTGTTAAATAACGTGGGGCCAAAGACTGATCCAAGCATTGAGAACTGAGGAACGTCTCTAGAAATGTTCCTGCTTTGGTGCCAGCTCCTTGTTTGTCATTAAGCTTGTAAAGCTGTTGATGTCTTAGCAGTGGGGAGAGAGGAGAAAATGCAACTGCTCTGGCAAGTCTTCATAACTAGCTGTGTGTGGGGCTATGGTGGGTGTCCACCAAATACTCTCAAATAAAGGGGTTTTAGCTAAATTCATACCAGGGACCTACTGGGAGACAATTTTGGATATTTCTGCTTTCTTTTGCAGAGAACTTTGGCCTTCCTTCCTCCACATCACCTGACAACTGACTGCTGGAAATCATGGGCTCAAGCCCAGGTGATGGGTGCTTTGAGTCCATCAGGACCTAACTGCTGCACAGATGGATGGATGGGCCAAGCCTGGCCGTTGCTCCTGTGCCATGGCAGCATTGATGCATGGAACCTGCTGGGCAGCCCATTTTATCACTTATGTGATCACAAGGTGGGTGAAAAAACCCACGCTGGTTCTGTAATGCAGGCTATACTGCATCCAAGTACATCTAATATACTGTATATGTTAGAAAATGACACTATATAATAAGAATGTGCTGCATGCTGCACCCCAGGGTGGGAAGTTCTGGGGGAGATGTGTGTGGGCAGGGGTGGGAAGGACCAGGAAAGTTTAGAAAAAGACATGGGGGGGAATTGGAGCAGTGGGGTGATGTCTGGGGGCAAAATAATAATGGAGAAGGGAGGACAGCTGGGAAGCAGGGTGTTAAGGTAAGAGCTGGGTGTCCAGCTTGGCCAGGACCAGGTCATGCTTATCCAAACTGAATCTCCAACTACCTCATGTTGTCCAGTCATCCAGGTGATGCTGGGGAGCATCAAGTTCTACTTAGCTGTGCAGCATGAAACCATGCCTTTGCTGCTCGAGGCCAGCACAAAGTGTTGAGGCAGAACGAAGATGATGGGAGCAAAGCTACAGGGATGCTGCAGAGGAAGGCAGACATGCCAGCATGGGGACACCTTCACAGAGCAGAGAGCTGGGAGCCCACAACTCCATCTGCACTCCCCTGCAAAGGTCAACCACTGAGTTTGAAGTACCAGCCTCTCTTTTTTATTTTTTGCTGACTTCCTAGGAAAAGGAAGATTTGGGCTTGACCAGGAGATGTCTCTGTTAAGCCACACCGAGCTGAGTGTGGAGGCAAAGTGGGAGGAGAGGACTGTGCCGAGGAAGCTCAGACCTGCAGCAAGCTGCTGCTGGTGGAGGGATGCTCCCTTCACTCTCACCGTTGCCTCAAATTAGCAGCCTGGAGAGAGCATCACCTCGTTATAACCCTCCAGCAGCTATTTAAATGCTGTTTCCGCTTGCAACAGCTTGGATGGAGGTAGATGTCTGCCTGGCTGCCAAGGCAGACTGCAGCAGATCTGGCGTGGAGAGCCTCTTCTTGCCAGTGAGCTCTGCCCATCACCATGTCTCCTTCAGCGAGGAGAAGACCCAGCTGAATTTCCTCTAGTCTATGGGATGGACCAGTGACCGGCTGAATAAATTGGGTAGGGAGGGAGGTGCTGTTGCTCGTGGCTCCCTGCCCTGCTGCCTGATTTGCCTGAATTGGTGGGAGTAGAGGGCATTGAATGGCACAAAAGCAGGTGGGAGTTTTAATCTGTTATATGAGTAGGCAATACATTTATAGAGATGTTTCTTGGGGGCGTCCAGCCTCTGAAATTAGCAGAGAAGAGGAATTTATCCAGCTATATAATAAAAGCGGACCTGAGCCTTGACTCCCAACCCCATTAACCTCACCATGGTTTCTGTGCTTGCAGCAATTTGGGAGGGAGAGGACAAAATAACGCATGAAGAAGCTCTTGTTGCAATGCACCGGTAGCTTGGGCAGTTGGGTGGTGCTGGTTTTATCCCTGCCCATGCAGTGCTGGGCCACTCTCGCTGCTGGGACCTTATTTTGGGGACCAAGCTCTGGTCACTGGCGTGCTGCTTGGGGCCAGGCTCACTCACGGGTTGAGACGCTGTCAGAGGTGGGAGGGCTCCTGGCTTGTTCCTTCAGGGCCACCACGGTGACGGTGTACTCTTCTCCCGGCTTCAGCCCCGTCTGGTTGAAGGTGGTGACGGTGCTGGGGAGCTGGGCAATCACGCCGCCCTCATTGTTCTGTCAGGGAGTGGAAATAGCCATTAAAAAAAGCCACCCAAAAATGAGGTTTTTGGGGACTGATCCATGGAGGCGAGGTGCCCCCTCATCGCATCTTTCTGCACCCAGCCTGCACCCCCAAATTGTATCCTTGTCCTGGCACATCCCACCACAGAGATGCAGAAACCCAGGTTGAAGTCACCTACCAACTGGAGCACCCACATTGCTGGGCTGAGAAATCCTCCCCCATCCCTTCTTTTCCCCCCCCCCCACTTCTGTATTTTGCCATCTGTGTGTCTGCTCTTCTCCAGAAGAGGAAAAAAAAATAAAACCAAAGCCTGGGCTGGACTCCTTTTCCCTGGTATTCATGTGCCAGGAGCCTTCTGTTGTTCATATATAGGTACGAAACTGTAAGGTCTTTATTTTGCTCTCCCTTGCTTTTTAAGTATCTTTATTAAACTCGTTATACTCCATGGTTTTGCTCTGAAAAACTGTAAGGCTTTAAGCAACTGCAAATGTCACCTTTCCTGCCAGTGTTTGGACAAAGGATCTTTTCTTGCCGCTGTCTTCACTAATAACACGCTAAACAAATCTTTGCACATAGCTCTCTATTCATATTCATCTCTTTTCTCATTAAACAGGAAATCTTCCATTTTAGCCATAAATTGCCAGCTTACCTTTCATAATTTTCTTTTCTAAATCTGTCTTTGCTTCGTCTTCCCCCCCCCCCCCCCCAAAACGCACGAAGCAGATGGGCAATCCCTGCCTGACCCCACTTTTGGGGGGTGAGAGCATCGTGGGGACAAGAGGAGGAGGATTGCTCTGCAGGAGGGTGTGAGCATCCTCATGGGGACACCAAGGACCAAATTAGCATCCTCTTGCCTGGTTTTCAGCTCGATTTTACTCGTAGAGGTTATTTTGTGATGCTGCTGTTATAACTGTTTGTTTTTTTTTTTTCACATTGAGGCCTCTTGGACTAGGTTTTGGCTTTATTTGGGGTGCAGCGATGGTTTAGCACTTGCCTGAGTGAGTGTTGCTTCTAGACAGTGAAGGAGACAGCACCCTCTGCCTTATTTCAGGAGAAAAGCTGGTGATGGAGAATTGAGAGGGTCCAAATTCAGTACCGGATGGGCAGGAGCACTGTGTCTTTGTGGCGCAGGACTGTATGCTTGCCTGACAGATGCGAGAAGGTCAAAGCCCTGTGAGCTACATCCCTGCCCCCAAAACCTGCATCCAAGAACAGCCATACTTTCGTGCTTTATCCCTTCCTTTAAATCCTGAAATATTTCTGCATGGTTTTAAGTTTTAAGCTTAAAAACAGAAATGGGGCCAACAGTTTATATTTGTTGGTGAGAAAAACCTATTGCTGATGACTCTGTGGGGAGAAGTTTGCTTCTTTGCCGGCAATTCCTCACCCTAAAATGGATATATCTCCATTTATCTGCTTCAGGGGGGTGCTATTGAGCCTAATTCCCAAGTATCAGTGAAATGTTTGAAAGATAGCCAGTTTTTGCTACCAAAAGCTCTTCCCTGACATTGCATTATCATTTCAGCTTTTATCCCAATGGTGAATGAAAACTACCCCGGGGTATAAACCCAGCAGTACCTGAACTTCGACGTCTGACACAATTTGTGTATGGATGTACCCAAAATTGCACCCAGGTCCTTCCAGCCTTTTTGGAAGCGAGGGAATGAGTTATTTAAGCAATCGGGCCCTTGCTTCATGCTGTGTAATGACACTTTACAGTTAAGAGCATTTGAAACTTTGGGGCCAAGTTCTGCAGTCCTCCACTGCCCAGAGCTGCCTTTGACTCCAGCGAGGGTTTTGTACAAGTGAAAATGGCATAATTGAGCCCTTAATCAGCATTTCTTCTACTGCTGGGGCTTGAAAGCTCTTGTAAAGAGGCTCCATATACAATTGAAGCTATACTTATGGCTAAATGGTGTAGAAATGATGAATATAGATGAAATACTTGATGTACAATTTTTGTTTCCGCACATAGAAAATATGCGATATTTAGGGCAACATTTTCATCCTTTCATCTTTTCTGGCACAAATTCTACCTGTTCATCACTGTGATTAAAATTCCATGGCAGGAATTAGCTGTGCGTGTGACTTAGGGATGCTGAAGGTTGTTGTCTGAGAGCCGGTGGAAGGGAAAAAGAGGGGGTGACAGCAAGAGGCAGCGAGGCTGGAAGATTTACTTATTTATACGCTCATGTCTTAATTTTATTGGGGAATTTCTTTGCGGATATATATGTCTTGACACCAAAGACTACTGGGGAAATGCAATCTGGTAATATGAGGCTGAGGTGTTTGGGGTTGTCTGATGCAAAGCACACAAATTGCAAACAGAGATTGTTTTTTTGGGGGGGTGGTGGAAGCTAATTTAGGATCCGCTTGCTCAGTGTTTTTAGGTTGACTGGGTGGAGCCCATGATGCCACGCGTGCAGTGGTGGTACCTTGGGGATGAAGCTGATCTCCCAACCATCGAAGGGGAAGGAAAAGGGCTCCCACTGCACCTCTGCCGTCGTCTCTGTGATGGTCTTGAACTTCAGCCCCTGCGGTGTGGCAAGGTCTGGAAGGGAGCAGGGGGTGGTGAGCAGAGCAGGACGGGTGTGCAGGTGCCACCCACCCCCACTCTGCTCCCTGCAGCTGTTTCATTATCTGGACAATGAAAATGGGACCCTTTCGGTAGCTGTTAGAAGGTTCGTTGCCCCTTTGTCCCTGCTCTGGGTGGGTTAGAGGGAGAGGAGGGAAATGCCTGGGCTGCTGGACACCACAGCATCCCTTTGCATTGCACCTAACTGCACCATGCAAACAGAGCGATGGGGTTGCAAAAGGGGTGTCTGGATAGTTTATGTTTCCCCCTGCCTTCTGTATCTTTGGTTTCTGAGGATCCTTTCAGGAGGTTGCCATTACAGCTTGCTATTCTTGTTTTCCTCTGTGCATCATGGCCTCGGTCAGGACTTACATATCTCCTGATGCACAGCAGCATCCCCCCTTGCTGCGTTATTGCCCATGTCATTGGGATTCATCATGGGGAACCCATCCAGGAGTGGGAGGAGAACCTGTGACTTCTATGATATATCACAATATTTTCTATGAGGGAAAAAGTGTAAGATATTTTGGGCCATATTCTGGGGGCTTCAGTCAAACACTGAAAGTTTCTTTGATTTTCAGTCATTTGGGTTTTCATCCAGTCTGAGTCTTTATGCAGAGAGTGGACATATTTCCCCCTTTCCCATATCCCCATGCAGATATAAATGGGGATAAAAACATCCCCAATATTTTTTTTTTTGAAGACTCAGTTTTCTGCTGCTAGAAGGTTTTTATGGAAAATGTGAGCCAGCTTGAGCATCACCTCTGGTTATCCGGGTACCAAGCGATCAGTGCAGTAGGATACTTACTGGTCATCACCTTGGAGGTAACAGGGATGCTCAAGATGTCGTTGATGACTGCATAGATGCTGATGTTGTAGGCAATGCCCGGCTCCAGCTCTGTGATGGTGATGCTGCTCCAGTCCCCAGGCACCCGCTGCTGGAGGTGGGTGCCCCCTGGCCCCGCCGGCTGGTATGAGATGACGTACTCGGTGGCTGCCCCAGGGCTGTCCCACGCCAGCTCGATGGAGCTGTCGCTGATCCCCATCACTCGCAGGTTTTCAGGAGGAGCCACTGATGGGAAGGGCAGAGGTAAGGAGAGCATCAGGGTGTGCGTGGCTTATCCTCCTGCCCGGCTGTGGGGAAGGGTGTGTGGGTCTGCTCATGGGACATGGGTACAGGCTTTGGGCTGGGGGTTATGTGCTATCTGTGGTTGTATTAAATGTTATAGCAAGGCAAAGACTCAGCAGAACCTGACTGCAGCTTCTCTTGCACCAAGGGTTTGTCACTGATGTTGGGACGAACCTTGCTGTCTTGCTGGCCTCCCAAACTTTTGCCCGTGGCATCTCTGGGGACAGGGACAAGAGGGAGGCAGTCAAACTGCAGGGTCTGAGCAAGTCCTATGTGACATACTCTGCCAGATATGGGTTTCTCCCAGGCTTTGTGGAGCTCCTATGGGGCTCTGGGCACCCTGAAGCCCTTACTCATACATTAGGGTCTGTCTGTTCCCGTGCATGCCCCCCGCTACCTGCCGAGCAGTCCTGCCCTTCGTAGCCTTCCTCGCAGACACAGAGACCGTCCTGGCAGACCCCGCGGCTGCTGCAGGCGTTGGGGCAGTGGAGCCACCCGCAGTCCTCCCCGGCGTAGCCCTCCTGGCAGATGCATGTGCCATTGGCGCAGTGGCCCTTCCCGGAGCAGTCGCGGGGGCACCGCAGCTGGGAGCAATCCTCCCCGGTGAAGCCCTCTTCGCAGACGCACTCGCCATCCACGCAGAGCCCACGGGAGCCACAGCCGGTGGGGCAGCGGAGCTGGGAGCAGTCCTCGCCCCCGTAGTCGTTGTCACAGATGCACTGGCCCTCCAGGCAGACGCCGCGGCTGGAGCAGCCCCGGGGGCAGCGGGGCTCAGAGCAGTTGCTGCCGGCCCAGCCCTCCATGCACACACAGCTGCACGACTCCAGGCTGAAGTTCCCGTGGCCGCTGCACTGCGGGGTGTAATCCAGCTGCCCTGCAAGGACGCGGGACCGAGGGTCAGAGCCCACCGGGTGGGAAGTGGAAAAAGGTGAGTGTTGCCCCTGGGTCAGCCCTGTTGATGGGCTGTGAGGAAGGGGGGGCAAGATGTGGGACAAGTAGGGGATGCTCCTCTCTCTGGTTGAGCATGCCCAGCTCTGGGGAGCTGGTGGCTTTGGGGCTGGCAGAGGCAGAATTGGCAATACGGGCTCATGGTGGGGCTTGGGGGGGTCCCTCAGGAGTTTGTCCCCTCAGGAGCACTGGCCTCCATGGCTATGGGTGCCATCGGCCTTGTCGGGGTGCAAGTGCTCCCTTTGGTTTTTCTTCAGCTCAGCGCTCAGTCAATGGGAACCTTCCTAGACCACTTACTGGGAAAAAGCATTCCCTGGCCCAGCCCTCTGCACCAGCCATGACTCCTGTTGTCTCCTCTCCACCCACTGTTCCTTTTTACAGGTGAGAAGTTCCAGTCTGCTCGCTCTCTCTCCTACAAGAAACAGGTATGTACCCAAAGACATCATCTTCATCCCTGTCCTGGTAAGCCTGACTAAGACAGAGCTGCTGGCTTTGCACAAATTATCATGGGTTTGGGCATGCTGGGGTTGTGGGAAAGCAGGGAAAGCACGTGGCTACCATGGCCACCACCTCTAATGCCCGCCCTTTACCTGGTAGCCTTGCACAGGACACTCTGTGGTGAGGAGGGATGCACGGGGGTGAAGGCAGCAGTCGCTCTGACATTGCAACACTCCCCTCTTTTGCCCCTCAACATGGACCCACAGCTCCAGCTTAGGGTTATGAACTGAGGAAGAACAGAAACCCTTTCCATGCTTCCTCCCACCCTTGGGAAACCTCTGCACCACAAAGACCCCAAGCCACAAGACTTTTTCTCTCCCAACTAAGTTTTCCATCCTAGCTGAGCTACCTGAGCAGCTCTTCCTACGGGGAGTGCAGCAGATGCACATGTGAAAGGGGTTCGGTTACACGCTGTGCCAGACAGACCCGTCTGGGTTACTTTGCAGGTTGCTTCCCATCCAAACTGCAAATACTGGGAATGGCGATCAGGTTCTCTTCAGAACTCAGCCGCTGGTTAAGTTATCAAAAGAAGAGAGAGGATGCTTGTAAGTGTGCTGGAAGAGAGCGGCATTTCCTTGGGGAAATGCCTCAGGCGGTGGGGTAGGGATCCTGATCTCCTCTGTGGTGCAGTGAGTTCAAAGCAACTCCCGTAAAAATAAATTAAATTACTCCAGTTTTAGCTCAGTGCATCTGCGATCGGAGTGGAGACTCCACCAAGCGATGAATGTTTAATGGGACTGTCGGCATATGTTGCAAGTAACCCAAATAGGCCCATCAGAGTTTCAAATTATTTCCTTTAAACCATTTTTTTCCCATTGCATTTCCTACATGATTTTAACCCCTGCTTTGCACACACCGGTGGTACATGTGGGTGTTTTCCGTTCCATCTTTTTTTAGCACAGCCGGTGACTGTTGCATCGGGAGTATGCAGGCTGAGCCTGCGGCTGGAAACACATGGACTTCCACCGGCTGCAGGGGGGATGTCGGGCCGAGCCACCCCGCTGCTTGTGCCGTCCCAGTGTCTCCCTCCCCAGCCCACACACCTTTGGTCCAATGCTGTTGACCTGAGTGTGGGTCACTCCCATTTCATTTTAATGTGTCCTCAACATAGAGGAGTTGGGGTACCACTGGGAAAATCACACTAATAGCTGCAGAACTTAAAAAAGGCAGTGGGCACTGGGGAGGGGGAAAGGGTTGCTTTTAATTTTTCTTCTTTCCTGTTGTTGTCCTTGGCCCAAAAAGCTGTTTTGTCCTGGAAAGATGCCCTGTGTGGCTCTCCTTGCTTGGTGGCTTTTCCCTGCGAGGAGCCCTGGTGCATCGGAGCCCCAGCTGCTCGAGGGACAGATGCCCTTCGGGACAGCCCCTCTTAGCAGCCTCCCCAAGACATAAGGAAAACCAGCAGCATGCTAGGTCCTGTGCTGTTGAAACGCAGCCTCTAGCCCAAGCCTTTCTTAACCCACATCATTTCAACCGCATGCTGCTTCTCTGGCTCTGGGAAATGGTCACGGTGAAATGAGGGGCTGTCTTTGATGGGGTAACCCTGATGGGGGGTCTTGGAGAGCTTCACAAACTGCACGTATGGTTATTCAGATGAAGTATCCTATTGATGGTTTTGTGCCTTCGTTACAGGTTTTGTTCGCATCTTTCATGGCAACAGAAGTTATTCCCTGTATTTTTAAATTTTTTTTTTTTTTTTTAAATCCAGCTTTTCATGCACATTCACTCCTCCTGCAGAGAAGATGAAGGGGTTTATTGCTGGCTCCCGCAGTGCTGCCTTCAGCCCAGGGACAGCTTAGGAGAGCAGCATCTACGTCTCTCCTCCCCGTCCCATGTGCAGTGGCAGCTTTCTAGCAGCGCTGCGAGGACTGCAGGGTTGGGAGATCACCCTGCTCGTTCCTTGCCAGCGGTAATTTTATCTGTAAATGGGGCTCTGCCTCTGGCAGTTACAGGGTTTCTGCAGAGAGCAGGGTATGGGGGCTCAGGTGACCAAATCCCTCCCAGGGGTTTTCCTGCCTTGAAGGAGGCAGGAAAGCTGGGCTTTTCCCTAAAGCCATAGCCACACCATGGGTGAACATAGGTTTCCCTCCGTCACCACTCTGAATGGCATCACCAGCTTTGTATTTATTTCTCCTGCCTTTCGCTTGAGCCCTCAGTCCCCAGCAAGAGCTAACAGGATGGCATTACTACCTGTGGCTGCATTTTCTTGGCAGCAATTGGAGTTGCATTGGTCCCGGAGCATGGAGACCTCCCTCTCCAGCATCTCAATCCTGCTCAGCAGCTCCTGCAGGGACGGGAGGGAGGTGGAGCACTTGCAGGCCTGCTTGGGCAAGTTTATCCTGTGGGTGAAGGTGACCTGGCTCTCACTGTCAGAGGTCTGCTCCGCGTACTCTGCCAGCCGGTCGTCTTCTGAACTCACCTCCTCGGCCGAAGACTTGAACATGGACGAGCAGCAGCTGTCCAGAGGGATGTTGATGTTGTAGATGTGGTGGAAGACCATGGGCTGCTCTTTAATGGGTGGGCTGCAGTTGGCAAGGCCACCTTCCTCATCCACCACTGGCCTCTCAGCCGGCTCTGTTGTCACCTCCAGCCGGCACTCGAAAGGTTTGAGGATGGCGCCCAGCAGAAGCAAGTTGAAGCTGATGAGCATGTTCCTCAGAACTGGGTTTTCACTGTCAGTTCCCATTTTCTTGGGGGAGGGAACAGCCTTCTAAGACAGCCTTGGTCAGCCAAGTGCGGGGAGGACCTGGGGACACAGAAGACAAAGAGTGTGGTTGGTATTAGTCCTGAAACTGTGCTCAGCTTAGAGAGGCAAGTCCTTCTGGGCAAAGTCATCCAGAGAGATGTGGGGCTAACTTGACCCATGCACAGTCCTGCTGGCTTTGTTGAAGACTAAATCAGCCCTGAGCGGAGCCCATGACTCCCTGCCATAGCCCTTCAACAGTGACAGAGGCAGATTCTTGTTGCTATTTTTTTTTTAAAGGAAACAGTTAATCTGGAACTAACAAAGCACTGAGTATACATGTTTTCAGGAGAAACAACCCATATGGGATCTACTTCCAGTGCCACATCAGTATGGCGTGTAGGGTCCAAAGGGTTAACACATGGGTGATCGTGATGCAGCCCTGTGCTCCCTTTCGGTTGTCTCTGGTGCCCCAGGAGCTGCGCCCAGGGTTGCTAAGCTTCCTTCAGTAGCTATAGGAACAGCAGCCTTCAAGTTAAACACCGGTTAAATTACACCACGAAGGCTCCAGCTTGTTCAGGTTGATGCTCTGAGTAGACAAATCCTTCCTGTTAAAGTGGCTTCACCCCTTGTCCGCGCTCTGGATTATGGGTTAACCTTGCCTTGATTTGGAACAACACAACTTCTTGTTCTGGCATCGATTGCAAGCCCCCAGGTGGTAATCCAGCGTCCAAAGACCACATTTACCTCCAGCTTAAAATCACCGGTGCCATCCCAGTTGTGCTGGGGATGGATTCCCCCCCATTAGTCTTGTTGGGAATATTGTGTGCTGACCAATGCTTAACGCCATGAGGAATTGCTGCCTGGTCTGTCAGAGGACAGAGCTAATGGGCAGATGAGGCTGTGTCTGCAACGTCATTGCACCCAAAGATACCTTGGGTTTTCTTTGCAGAAGTAGTCTACCTGCAGTCCAAGAGGGACTGCTGGAGCGTGGCTGCTTGGAGGGCACATTGTGCTGTGGTTAGAGGCTCTCAGCTAAGTCCTGGCACTGCTTTGGTGTTGGGACAGCTGCTTAAATATTTCCAGCTAATAGCTGCAAATGCTCAATTGGATTTCTCATAGTATTTTAGGAGGGAATATAAATTGCCATGTTTGTGGCTCCCCACGTCTGTTGGGTTTGTAGGACTTGGACTGGTGAATGCTGGTGATGTGCTTTGTGGTTCCTTCTGCACCAGCAGTGCAAAAGATGCAGCAGGCACATTAAATCTGGTCAACAGGCTCTTTACAGTGCTGGTAAAAAGATGCAAAGACCTGAAGACCTTCTTGCTGCATCACCAGAAACTTTACCACAGCTCCAAACTTTACCAAAGTTGTGGGTTTTAGGTATTATTCAAAGCCAGGACACGGCTCTTGCAGCGTCCAGCCTTAATTCGTAATTAACTTCAATAACTCTGTATTTAGTACCATTAATAACGCTGTATTCAGACTCCAAGAGTCTTAGCCATTCATACAGGTTTGAACACTATGAATAAGGACATGGGACCATATGGGTTAAGAAGGACTTAAAACCTTGAGGACTTCAAACCCCTGAGCACTAAGTGATCCGTTTAGGTCGGACCTGCCTTGAAGGACCACTATGTGGAGAGGTGCAAATTGCCACATCCGCCAGCTTTTTTTTTGCCACATTACTACATGCTGCTTCTTCTGGGACACTTGGTGGCAAGAGGAGATGGGACATCAACCCGGTCTGACCCTAACTGAACACTCACACCAGTTCCTATATGTGGGAAATGGAGGTGAGAAGGAGTGGCGAGTTGAGTGTTTCTAACAAGCTGCTTAAAGCCAATTCTCCCAAGCTGCATTTGGTGCAGACTGTGTAGGGTCTGGACTTGGGGTTTCACAGCTGGTCCATGCTAGGGTGGCAAGCACGAGGTGCAAGGTGGTGGGAAAGATGTCCTGATGGCTTTTGGTGGATGCTTCTGACCTACCCATGTGGGGTCTTCTCCAAGCCATGGAAGCTGGCCAAACCATAGTTTGGTTTCTGGGGGGTGGGAGAGGATAGCAGCACAGTGCTCAGCAGCTCAGTGCTCAGCTGCGATCCACAGCTGAGCCACGCTTGGGGTTGCTTGATGAGTCTTGCTTTGCTGGTATCTGCCAGTGCCATAAACGTGAGCAACTGCCCTCCCTTACTACTAATGACTCTCCTGCTCTGGAGCTCCTCTCCAGCTCCCCAGGGAACAGCCATGCCTCCCCCCTTCCCCTGCTGCTGAATGAAAATATTTGTTTACTTGTTTCTCTCCTACAATACCACACTACTCCAGAAAATATCACTATTCAGCTGCCTCACAGCATTCACAGGGTTATTATCCTGTATTACCACAATGTTTCTGCTGCACTTTTCTTCTTGGCTTCCTGCTTAATGCCTGCTTCTTGTGAGAAGGCACTTGGGACTCCTGGGGTAGGCTCTCTTTTTTCCCCTGGTTTTAGGAAAAGCAAGAAAAATGGAAATAACTCTGCAGTGGGGTGGTCTCCTCCTTCCCCTTGGCTCCCATGGTGGCTTTAGCCATGCTTGCAGAAGACAGAAAGAAGGAGAGCACCGGAGATGACAACAGGAGGGAGCAAGAGCAGTAGGATCAATCCTCCATAAGTGGTGATTTGGGGCTGCACTCTCATACCTTGACTCCCCCAAATCCTCCTTTGCTCTACAGTGACACCCAGGCGGCCCTGACTGACCCACAGAGAGACTACTTGCCCCTGTGTAATGGGTCAGCTGTGATGGGGGGAGGCACAGGGACTAATTAGCACCAGCTGCCTTTGATTGACTCATTGGCATTTTAGGCTAACTACCCACTCCTTGGCCTCTCACTTGGCTTTGTGTGTGCTCCAAGTGGAAGTACCTGTGGCTGTGAGCCAGCTGCACCAAGCTGGGCCAGAGCTTCAAAGCAAGGCTCCTTGCAGGATTACAGAGGCATTTTAGACGTAGGGAAATGAAATCCTTCCCCTCCTCGCTCCTCAGATCCAGCATGGCTCAACAGAGGTGCCAGAGCTTGTTTATGAGGGATGGGGGAATGAAGGGCTCCAGGTGGATGCAGGGACAAGGGAGCAGGAGATAGGTTGGTGGATAAAGCAGGGCAAGCAGATGCGCGTCGGTGATTGCTCGCTAATGACAGCCAGCAGGTTGGGTAGTTAATGACTCTCTAACCCATAGACTGAAAGCCATTCATTTGCTGGTAGAAACCGCCAGGCTCATTGATCTGAATCTCTTTATCGGTACATTCATCACAGCGGACACCAGCAGGACGCTGCCCAGCTCTCATTCCCGAGCAGCAAGTCATGCATCCCCCTCCAGCCCTGCTCACTGTCGTAGCCTTGGGCAGGGGGCGATGCTGCAGGGGTGGCAGCATCCCTGTGGCATGATGCCAGGGGAGCTTTCTCCTTTTTGTTATTATAAGCAGGATTGTGGAAGGAAAAAAAGAAGCAAAATATTCCTGCCTTGATTGGGTGCTGGGTCAGGCCTAATGCCACCTCTTTGCTGTGAAATGGTGACAAGTCACCCTGGTTCAGGCTGTCCCTAGCTCAAACCAGGCTGAATCCACAGGGTCCTGCAGAGCAGGAGGACGCTCCTTGGTGTCCTCCAACCCAAAGAAGACCATGCGAGCCATAAATCGCTATTAATCCCCAACTTCCTCCTGGAGGCTTGGGCTGACAGCTCTGAAGCCCTGCCAAATCTGTGGATGTGTTCCCAGTGTCTCTGTTGTCTCCCTTCCCTATCTGATCCTGCCTTGTCTCCTGCTCCTCCTTGTCAGTGATTTGCATTTTCCTGAAGGACCCTGTCGCCGTGAGCTCAGCGGGTGGGTTAATGCAGGGATTTGGCTGGCAGTGCTCCGGGGCTGCATGCACAGTCTGACAGCTCGAGGCTTGTTGACTGGGGAAGAGAAATTTCATTAATGTTCCCGCTTCGGGTTCCTCATCCTCCTGCCCCCCTGGTGCTCCCCAGCCCAGCTAACACTGCCCATGGGCAGCGACAGAACCATTAGAAACCATTGACCGAGTGAACAGATCCAGGACTATGTATTTTTTCCTTCTCCCTGTACGGGGAAAAAGAAGCAAATTGCTATGATCGTTTCATGCATGAAAAGTGTTGCATTAGGGCAAAATTATCTGGGGTGCTTTTTGGTCTTTTTTTTTAAATTTCTCCTTCATTGTCACCAAGTTCAGATAAAACTCCAAGCTGGTGGTGTTCCTGGTGGCTTCGGTCCCTCTCTCCCTGGAAGTGGCCTTGAAAAACCTCCTGGCTGGGGCAGCGAAGGCAGCTTTTAGCTGAGTGCTTTCCTGGCATCTGATGGCAATGTCGTCTTCTTCGCTTCCCACCGGGCTGGTGCAATGCCTCTCCATCTGCTTGCACCCAGGGCAGGACAGTTGATCTCCAGTTGCCTCTGGCACTGCACAAGCTTGAGGATGCTGCTTTATTTTACCGGAGCTGGTTTCCCTTGGTTTGCTTTGCTTTCCCCCCCGCTCCACTATGGTCCCCCAGAAACATGGGTGTTTGAATTAAAGTTCAAATTAAAGAGTTATTAAAGTTAATTATGAAGTTTGGCAGGCGCTGAGGTCTCAGTTCCAAAGCATTTCGACTTTGGGGAGCTGTGAAAGAATCAATCTGCTGCAATTTCTGTGTGGTGCTCAATAAAAAAACCACACAGTATAAAACTGAGAAAAATATTTGAGGGCTTTTGCCAAACAGATACCACAGCAAAGCGCTCTCTTTCC
>NW_009260342.1:816572-857237 GCF_000687185.1 Egretta garzetta
GCCTCTGTCCCCCCAGGCCTTGTGTCTTATGGGCCAGCGAAGGAAGAAATAGAAAAAACCCTATTAAATCCACAGAGCACCCACCCTAATTATATATTTTTGGCTATTTTTACATTTTGCTGATGGGCTGTATTTGTGCGAGCAAATGGTGCTGGGAATGCAGAAGGGAAACTGCGTGCGGTGATGCTCAGAGCAGCTGTGCCAGGAAAGTCATTAATGGTGTGGCAGCAGTTTTTTTGGGGGGGCAACATCACCCAGAAATACAGTGTCCTGTCCCCCAGCATCATCTGCACCCCCTTTTTTATTGCTTAGCAACATCAACATAGCAAATGCAAACTGTGCCCCAGGGGCGGCTGCGGGGCAGGTGCAGGGACATCAGATCCGCACAACAGGGATGATGCCAGCAGTTTTAGCTCCAGCATTTGTTGGAGATAATTTAATATTTGGATGGTCCAACAACATTTTTATTTTCATGCCAGTTTTGGTGAATTGCTTTGGTTAAAAGGAATACCCCCAACACTGCCTGGAAAGATGCTTGAAAATTTAAAGCATTTCTTTCTCCAGCCAGACATTGTGTATTAAATTTTTTCTGAAGTCACTGAAGATGCAAAAATGAAGTGAATGTTTTGTTTTGGGCAAGAAATGTTTTAATCTACCCAGAGCACATAGATATGTATGTGTCCATATATATTTATAAGCATCTATCGCGTTTTCTTTTCCTGAACACTAGATAAACCACAAGCCCTGCTTTTTGGGGCATATGGAAAACCGGAAAATCAGATTTATCTGGAGTTCAGACTGGGACACTTCCTTAATGTCAACCAACAAATCATCAAGAAAGGAGTCTGCTGCCTGCTTCCTCAGCATGGCAGGGGCAGGCAGATATTAGCTAACACCCCGGGGGCCCCCGGGGCTGGCTGATTGGAGCTGTGATGTGTTCCCTGCCGGAGCTCGCCTGGCAGGAGCCAGACCGCTGCGATAGATTTGCTCCCGTCTGCTGCTAATGATGGGAGCGAGCCTGGCGCATAGTGGTGTGTGAAGCAGGTGGGAAGCCTCTGAGCATATTATTTGGGCTTTTAAGTCAAAAAGTGTGTTGGAGGTTTCCCATAAGCCAACCCCCTCCCTGCTCCTGCTGGATGGTTTTCAAGGCTCCCAAAGCCCCCCTGGAGATACCCAAGTGCTCAGTGCAGATGGTGCCTGCTCCATGTCACTGCAAGGTGCAGCCCTTGCAAGCTTTCCTCCTGCTCACCGAGCTCATAGGGAAGGACGTTCAGCTCCGTGGTGTCCCCGGTTGGCTTCCTAAGCATACGCTTTCCAACATACGCTTTCCACACAGCTGGGACAACAGGGTGAACTGAAAGCTCTGAAGCTCAACCCTGCTTTTTTTTTTAGACCTCCCAAGAGAGGCTGCAGCACTCGCTGGTTTAGAGCAACCCATCACTCCTGTGCATCAGCATTGCTACTAGCTCTACATTGGCATTGCTGCTGGGTGCCACTGTCCTCCAGCCATGGCAGGTGAGGACACATGTGTCAAGATGCATGCCTTGCTTTTGCTTTGCTTCATTATCCAGCAAGAAGCTCTTGTGATTTGGCCATCTCATCAGAATGCACTTGTGTTGCATCAGCCACTACCTGAGAATTAGTGGAAGTAATTGGGTCAGCTCCTCAGCAGCTTGAAACTGCTGCAAATTCGGTGTCATGAGGCTGATTTGCACCAGTAGGACCCTCCTGAGCAGATGCAGAGATGCAGCATGTCCTACAGACCCAATCCCCTCCTGCAGTTTTCTGGGTGGGGGTGGAAGAGCACTGGCTCCCAGTTATTACTAACCTAATGATGTGCAGTTTATCTGCTTAAAAAGGTTTTCATTCCATTCATTCCCTGGGCTTCATGGCCTTGCTATGTGCAAACAAACGTAGTGCTCTCCCTGATCAACTCCTTCCGTATCCTCTGCCTCATTACAGTCCTTGCCTCCCCTCTAAACCCATCCTCCTGCGGGCTTTCAAGGGAATTGAAGAAGATGGAAAGCTTAGAGGAGTGAAGCATCATGTTCCTGGTGATGCTGGATCTCATCCTGAGGTTGGTCAGTTGAAGGCCAGACCTTGCAGACTCATGGCGCCGGAGCTGAGGACCAATACCAATACCTGCGCTGTGCCGGAGAAACCCGACCGAGTCATTTCATGCCGTCACAAGGCAGCCCTTGGAGAGGGAATGATTTTTGCCCCACTGACTAATTACATATTTAAGGATGAAATACTTTGATGCTTTTACCAGTGTTCCCTAACTATATGTGGAGGAAGAAATCTATAGTTCCCCCAACTGACTGTAAATTCTGCCGGCTTAATAATTCATGCACGCCTCTGTAATTGCAGCCTACGTTATATCTTTCTTTCATTACATATTCTTTTATTGAATTGCCGTGGCATATATCAATAGCCTCTAAAAGCTCCCACAGGAAAGCAGGCAGCGGCTTAGCGCAAAGGTTTCGGGGGGGAATCTCCTTTCGTTTTCCCATTAACAGGTAAAGCCCGGATCTGGTGGGTCTGACTTCACATCGTCTCATTCCACCACTGCCTCCCGGCTGCTCCCCTGCGAAGCCTGGAGAGTCACTGGGGTGAATCTCATTTTTGCAAGGGTTCTGACTCTAATCCGAGCCCACCACAGCATTTTACTGAGCAAATTATGGCATTGGCTGTCTTCATTTATTTGTCTTTACAGGTGGCAGCAGCTAGATTATCAGTTCCCCCATCCAAGGCACTGTTCCTGAACCATACACTGCAAAAAGTGCTTGCTCGGTGCTAAATTCACTCCTGTGACCAACTTGCAAAAGTGGGTACATAATTTTGCAATGAAAGCCAAGGTGGACGCCTAACTCCTCAATGAAAGCCATTAGCAGTGGGCTTGGGCAGTGGCCCAGCTGCTGCCTGTACCTCTTTGCTTGTGACTGGTCCCAGGGCTCTGTGGGCGATGCCGAGATGCAGGTGCAGGCTGCGAACCTGCGGCACAGCCCACCATGGCTGATGGTTAGATGCTTTCCTCCGGCCTCTAACTCCAATATAAAGACCCACAGTGTTCAGTGTCCTACAGGAGGGTGACCTGCTCCCCTCCTGGGTCCATACGTGCCACCCTGGTCCTGCAGTGCCTGAACTGCCAAGACTGAGCTCTTCCATGCCTACTCATGAAGCTGGATGTGTGGTTTGAGTTCTGGCAGGTGAGTATTTGGTAGCCTGTCCCTCTGAGCACTAATATTTGATGTCTGTTGGAGATGGCCTCAGCTGCCCCACTGCTTGGACAACCCCATCCCTTGGGATTCCCTGCCCATGAAAGGGCATCACATCCAGGGCTTGACACCCTATATTTATTCACACTCAGTTATGAAATAAATCCCCCCTCAGTGGCTCTGTATGTTGCAGAAAGGTTTATTTTATCCTTACGCAGAGTCTCTGGGCACTAAAGCAGTTTTACGAGGGAGAGCCTGGGAGCAGAGGCTGGAACAGCTCCTAGGGCTCTCCCCTGAGTTGCCATTTGCCCGTAATGATGCTCCTGGGGCCATCGCTCCTGGCCCATGCCTGAGGAGACATTCAATTTCTAAAGAAAGGTTATGGGATGGGACCAGGCCTTTCTGAGGTGCTCCCCTTCAGTGCTAGAGCTGTGCACCCTGTTTCTGAGTCCCACAACATCTACTCTGCCTGCCCCGCTGGCTCCTGAAGGCTCTGCCGGAGATGCTTGGAAGCCATAAAGGAGGAATTAACCATAATTACGGAGCATTGCAGGGCGTAAACACCCTCTAAATCCTCTTTAATTACATGGGAGCACTTAATTACATGGCAACTGGAATGTAAGCGCAAAAATAAATATGATTTCATTTTTATCTTCAGCAGGGGCACTGGTAATTAATTTTGGAGAGCAACGCAGAACCCAGCTGAATGTGGGCATGATGTGGACCCCACACGCACAGTACTGCAGAGGTGCTGCTACCTGGGATTGTCAAACCTCCCTTCTCCCTCTCTGACAGCCATGGCTTTGCCATCCTTTCCCACTCTCCCCTTGGTGGTATCCCTCTTTTCTGTCCATCCATGCATGGGCAGAGACTTGCAGATGTCAGGGTAAGGCAGGACAGAGCGGTGGGGGACCCACTCATCCTCCAGCATGGAGAAAAACAAGCATAAGAGCTTCCATGGCTAATTCATCCCAGGTAAATGACTCTGTGAACCCACAGCCTGTAACCAGTGGGACCTGGATCACTCTCAGCCATGGGCACAAGGGTTTTTTTACCCATTTGCTCCCAGCACACAGCTCGGGTGCTGGCAGCAAGTCCTCATGCTTGTGTTGCTGATGCTTGGCTGTCATGTTGCATTAGGGTCTACGAGTCAACCTGGAGCTCCTCAGGGCTTAGCCGATGGGGATGCAAACAACCCAGCTTGGGATGCTCTGTCGCCAAAACACTGCCCCCCATTACCCCCAGTGCAGGTGGAACACCCAGCTTGATGAAAATGAAGGAGCGTACGACAATGTGCAAAGTCACGTTGAAGAAACCGGAGGCGCCATGACCTTCATTGCCCAATATAATCCCTGCATGCTGCCAGCACCACCGTGAAATGCATAACAGTGATGCGTATCAGGAAAGGAAAATCCCTGCTATTATCACAGCTTTTTTTTTTTTTACCATGATTAGGGAATTGTGGCATTTTGCCCTGGGAAACCTGAGCGGAGGCACCCAGGAATTCGGTTTGCTTCAGTCTTGAAGCCTTAGAAGTAAAACCACCCGCTGAAGTCAAATGAGCACAATTTTTAAATTTGCTTTTCAGTTTGCCTAGTCATTTATACCCTAACTTGAAGTTGGGGGAATGGAAAAGAAACGCTCATCTAATGTGGTTTTGCATTCGTTTTCCTCCCGCATGTGTATTTTTACACCGCAGAGGTGAAGCAGAGCTGATGTGATCGTGAGGTCGTGCACGCTGTGGCTTTTCCCCAACTGCTTTATAACTCCTGTACTGGAAAAAATCAGATTTTTCTCCCCTTTAAATATATTGCTCAAACTAAACTATGTGTTACGGCTGATTTACACACATATGCAACCCAGCAGGCAGCAGCAGGGATCGCACTGTTTGAACCCTCCAACAACTGATATTTTCTACTCGCCTTCCCATTGTAATTTTCCCTGAATATTCAGAGCAGCAGCAGAGACTTGTGCAATAGACTTGGGGCTGGAGCAAATCTGCCACGGTGCAGCTGGCTGTTGCTAGAGGGTGGTTTTGCTTGGGCAGAACTTGTCCCAGGTCCATTTTGGGGACCTGCAGGGTCTCCTTGGGAGGGGACAGCCTTGGGGCAACCACTGCAAAGAGCCTGCAAATGTTTTCTATCATCTCCCATAAAAAAGACAGCTGAAGAGAGCATGAGCAAGCCGGAGCAGAGAAATGAATTGTAGTCCTGCTGCAGAGACTTCATTTGATAAATAATGTATATAGAGTTTGCAGTAATAACCGCTTTTTTCCAACCCACGCAGTCAGGCTGGGTTTGACACATCCTGGATGTATTCCTTCTTCCAGGCAGTGAATGGGATGACAGGCGCTCGCTTGCGTGGTGGGGAAGGCAGGGCAGGCAGGGCCAGGCTCTGTTGTGTCAGATAGGTTAATCTGGGGCTTTTCTCACTCCTGACGAGCCGCATGTGAGTATGTATGGAGAGGAGGAGGCGTTTCCAGACACTGCAGGAGGAAAGAGATGGTCTGGGGGGCACAGCATTTAGTGAAACTCCTGAGGTTAACATGTGCCACAGACATACGGCTGAGAGGAGACGTATAGCCCTGAGTGGGACTGGCTGCCCTGACACCAGGATGTTGCCCCTGACCTGCCTTGCCAGCCCTGGTTCAGCTCAATGCTGGAGATGTGGCTTCCCCACTCCAGGATCACCTCCCTCCTCCCTCCGCTGGTAAGGGGGGGTCTTCCTCTGAAATCTCTTTTTTTGGCTTTGAGCATGCTTTCCAAGGAGCATGTGGCATTGCCTCCAGGTGGGCTGCTCCAGGAAAGATGGGACCTTGGAGATGCCCAGCTAAATCACCCCTGGTTTATCCCTGCACATCACTGGGAGTGAGGATTTCCCTTTGCGATCACATGCTGCTGTTACAACAGTGCGAAGTGAGATGGCTGCACTGCCTCACCTCCCCAGTTTGCCATCCCTTTGACCCTAAGAGCCATCGTGGTGCGGCAACCCAACCCATCACCCAGACTTTTGGGTCTGAGGAGCTGGCTGGGTGCCTGCACAGATCCCCCAGTGCCACTAGAGGTATATAAAATGGCTTTAATCAAGGCACACCAGAGAGAAGGCTCTTCAATCATTTTTATGGCAGGCTTTGAACATTTCTATTGGAGCAATTTGGTTAAAAATAGATTTGCTTCTGTTGGACTTTGGAGGAAGACCTAGGCTACCATATTAATGAAGGTGAGTGGGAAAACCCATCTCTCTCCCTGTTTAACATACCTGTGGAAGAACTGGAAATAGCCTCAGTGCTTTTATTGCAGGGAAAACCAAGATCCTTGGGAAGGGAAAAGAGCTGTAGTCAACGTGGGCTTGCACCAACTGAAGATCTGGGTCAGGATGGGGTTTTATTGCCCTATAATAGGTAAGTACTTCATTAAGGAGTGGATATAAATGCATAACATAATTTTATTGAGCCTGGAGCTGGTGCAGGGCATGGGAGCTTGGAAGCAAGCCCACTGCTTTGTGATGTTTTTTAAGCTAGAGCTTGGTTTTGCTCACTTTAGTCCTCCCACTAGTATTGGAAGTTTGGGGGTTAGACAGTTCACAAATGCGTGCTTAAAATTAATTTTAAGGCTGTTTTTTTGTGCTGAAGAACTGTGTGGAGGTGTAAGACTCAGGATGAAGAAGACCCCTTCAGTCCTGTGACAGACAGTGATGTGATATATCCCCTTTCATGAACGGGTCAAAATTCATCTTTGGGTTGATTCCCACGGTGCCCAGTGTCTCAGAAGGCTGGCTCAGCACCTTGTATTTCTGAAACTGTTATAATTTCTAAGCTAAAATCAACCAGTCTGTTGAAACCCACTTTCTTGCCTGCCTTTACTGCCCTCCTTCACTTCTGATCAAACAGATAGATAAATAGTGATAAATAACATGTTGTGGCCAATTGCAGCACTGTGGGAAGATGGGAAATAGCCAAAAATATTTGCAGAGTTGGAGCAAAGTAATTTGGAAGTGAGGGATTGTTGGCTCCATCCTATTCCTGTAGAAAGTGAGGAGCAAATACCCCTTGATGCCTGCTGAGAGCAGGACAGCCCTATCCTGGCAAATTCGACCTGCTAATTGAGATGGACATGGACTGCTTCTCACACACCTTAAACAGAGCAAATAAGAGAGCGTTCAGAGAGATGCCTTGGTATGTGGCTGTACCTGGTCACTCCCTGGCTTCTTCTACCCACCACCAGCCTGTAATAGGCCATGCAATGAGGCCTATACAATTGCAATTTCCCCTTCAAAATCAGAAGCATTAGGTACTGTGGTGCCTCTGCTACCTGTAATGCTGAGCTGTGGTTGCTGAGCAGGGTAGGGAGGATGGCATTGCAGAGGATGGGGCTGTTTTGCTGGGTCTGGCAGCTGGGCATCCCTGGAAAACTTCTGGTGAGGCCACCAGCTGGGAAGGCTTGAGATGGATCATGGTAGGACTGGTCAGACCTCCATGGTTCTGCCGAAATTCAAAGTGTTGCAGCAGGACTGCAAACTCTGGGGTCGAAGCCTCCGAGAGATTTGTGCAAGAAGCTCTGCATGGGAAAATGAGTGGGAAACAGCAGAAGAAACTCTGTTCACCTTAACTGGCAAGGCAGGGTCCCACCTGGGAACAGCCTTGGGTGATTCTTTGCTGCAAGGGACAGATGCACTGACATCGCAGAGTGGTCCTCCTTGAGAGGGGGACAATAGCAAGGTATTACCCCAACACTTGCACATGTGTAGGATGTCTCCAGTTGGGTCTTGCACTGGGTTAGGGGATTCTCCTGGGTTAGGAGGTCACCGTGAGGCTTTCAAGCAGGCTTGTGTTCTGGCAGAGCTATTTCCATTTGGAAGGACTGTTTCACCTTTTTGAATATCATTTGTTTATTTGGTGTGGCTGAGAAGGTAGGGTGCACCAAACAGCAGTCAGGCATTTAATCCCCATCCTTACCCTGGCTGTGCTGTTTCATGCTGGATACCTCTTGCTGCTGCCACTGCTGCTTATGTCCTTTGAAAAACAGGGGTAATATTGGGCTATCTCCCTATGAAATGTTGAGGTGACAGCTTAATGAATACTGCCATGAGCTGGTGGAAATTCACTTCTGTGCAGAGGTGCCAATCTAATTTTCCACTCTAGATAGATATTTAATAACCCAAAGTTGTCTTACTCCGGTGGGATTATCTATGGAGCATTTTTCTTCCACAAAGTCCAAAATACTCTACTACAATGTGTGTGAGAAATGAAAACAGAAAACCTTATAACAGGCCCCTCAGACACAAGCTTAGTTGGGCAGGTGACAGAGAAAACTCCACTGCCAAAACTATGAAAAAAAGATTAATTTTACAATTTGATCTGAAATTTGAATGGGTTCCTCCTCCTATCCTGCCTGGCCTTGCCCACCTCTAATGGGGTGTTTGGCTGGTCTCTAGGAGATAAAACTGAGCTGTGATGTCTCTGATACCTCGTCTTCTTTTATAAGTGAAGTAAGTGGAAAAGAATGTTCTTCTAATGCAAAGCTCAATGGAAGATTAATAGTGGCTTCACACATGTTTTTGTTTAATATTTGGTTTTGCAGGGCTTTGGGGAAAAAAAAATGTTGCTTTTCATGCAGCACATGGACATGATGAGCTCTGCTGCCAGGTTCTGGGCTTTTATCACAAATTGCCTCCCCTGCCTGAGCCATTGGGACCAAAACCATATGGCCAGGGGCAGACAGTGAGCCAGGACTGCCCATACTCATCTCAGACCCTCTCCCGCCCAAATAGATGGACACCTTAAAGCCAGGGCATGGTTGATGTTTAGCCTATGGTGTCCTGGTGTGCCTTGCAGAGGGGCTTTCAGTCCTTACTGCTTGTACAGCACTGCAAGATGCTCTGATGGAAGGTTTTCTGATTGCAAGTCATTATAATCATTCTCATATATGATTACATTTCCTAGCAGGGGATCTAGTCCGCTAGATACACAGCTGCCTTGGCTGGTCTGAAGAAACCGAAGAAATGCCAAGCATTGCTAATAGTTATTTTGAAATCCTCTCTTCTTCACCCTGTGTTTCTCCTTTCTAAAACTGCTGCAGCTCTCACAGGTGACATGGCTAATTGCAAGGGGTGGTACCAGCCATAAGTAATTAGGCTGGCTGATCAACTCCTTTAAATTCATGTGGCTCTACTGATTTTTCTGTTCATTTGTGTCAGCTGAGGTCAGGTCAAGTGCAAAGCATCTTTGGCAAATGCAGGAGCTGGGTGGTTTTGTGGTGTTTGGAGGATGATGAGTGTTTGTGGTTGATGGTGCTCTGGACAGACAGAAGATGCGAGTAAGAAGGAGAAGAAAGGGAGCTGACTTTTTTTGTAAGGACTGAGATTCCAAGAGGAACATCCCAAAGTTTGGTGGGGTGCCCATGGAAGCGTTGCCTTTTACTGCTGGGTAGAAGAAACGCCAAAGGACCCTGGAGTACCACTTCTGTCTTGTTCTAGTATATGTGTCAGCATGCTGCTTGTTTGCCATCTGATGGCCTCTGAGAAGTGTGAACGTTGCCTTGCTGGGAGCCTTGGAGGAGGAAGCTCATCAGCTTGCTGTGTCCTGTGCTCTGGAGTTCAGGTGTGCTTGTTATGTTGGGTTTCTGCTGTGCCTCTTTCTCTACAATGCCATGTCCTGTTTTGTCTTCCATATCATATTTTTTATATGTATAATTATATAAGATTTACATATGTATGAAGATATGTATATGTGCTCCATTTTTTGATGTGTGGTGGACCCCTGTTCTATGCGAAGTTGGGATGCTAAAAGGGCATAGCCCTTAATCTCAAGGAAATATATGTGTCTGGAGGTGATTCAAGTATTTTATTTCAATCTCTTCACCCTGAGAAGGACAACATTTAAAAACAAACATCCAGTCTTAAGTTCCTCAGAGCTGGCTGTCAAGCACGGGATGGGAGAAGATAGGGTGGGATGCTCTCATCGCTTCAACTTGTCTCCCCACCCTATGTTTACTGTCAGTTCTGAGGGGGGGTTGGTTCATGCCAGGACTTTGTTGTGTGTCTAGCTGATGCTCTGTCTCTCAAAGATGCTTTCATATCTTCTCTGTGCTGCTCCCGTAGCTCTGAGTGTGCCAGTGCCTATTGCAGGCTTTTCTGCTCCTCCTTGGTGACCTAAGAGTCTTCCCATCCCTCCAAGCATGGGTGCTTTGGAGCATACAGACTTTGACATGATCTAAACAAAACTTAGAGGAACTGTTCCTCTAATGCAGTGACATGCTCTTTGTTTGCCAAAGCCAGGAGGCACCACTTTTTTAAAAAAAAAAAAAAAGAAAAATCAAAGACTTGCTATGGTTTTGAGAATTTGCAGGTAAATCAATGATTTCCAAAGTCACTAAAGCGCACAGACCTGAGCTGGCACAACTGCAGCCAGGGTTATCCAGGGGGTGTGAGGTTTTTAGAATGGTTTTATGAGGATTCCTGTTTATTTTTAGACAAAGCTGCTCTGTTATGTGTTTGCTGGGTTTGGGTGAAAACTCCTCGAGTAAGAGCTGGCCAGACAGTGAAGGTGGGAACCAGCTGGGGTGGGAGCACCTCTGAAAAGCATCCAGGGACACAGTGCAACCATGGGGATGGGGGCAAAGTGTGTCCTGTGGGGAGTCACCCAGTGCTTGGTGCCTGATGCTGCCCTGCTCCTGGTGCAACAGGGCTTTCTCCAGCTGGGGTTACTGGAGACACTGGAAACCTCTGCCCTGAGCAAATTAGGCAAATGTAATACATGTGCCCTAGGGTCTCTTCCAGGTGCTTTGCCTGGATGATTGCCCTGGGAAGTGCCGAGTGTGGCTGTTAGTGCTGGAAGAGAGGTCTCATTCCAGCTGGATGCAGTGTGTCTGGATGGGGAGAAGCTGCTGGACACCCAGACAGGGAACTGCCTGCCCCAAGCTGCAAAGCTCCCTTTCCCTGAATTAACTTAAAAACATGTCAGCAACTCAACAAACTCTGTTTTCACTTACTGGATATCATGCTCTGCATTTTCGCTATACTTAAACCATGGGATAATGCTTCTGTATGTGATTATAAACCTGATAGAGCCCCCACTGAAGTACCTGCCTTCCTGAGGAGCTTAAGTAATATTTTTCAAGAAGCACTTCATCGACCTTTGAATTTCCGTGGAGCACTCAAGTACATGCGACCTGAGGCTTTGGTGTCGTGAATCCAATTCTGAAAAAGCCTGGAAATTGATTTATAGCTGTGTGAGATGCATGCAGGCTTCAGAGACATGGGAGAGATGATGACTTGTTACCCGACTCTGGAAATGCTTCAACATTAGACCATCACCGCGGGTGCTCCCATGGTGGGTCCATCCATCCTGTGGCAGACCTGCTCATGGCCTCACCGAGCACTTTCCACCATAAGGAAATGCAAGGTCATGTTGAGCTGGGCTTAAAAAGTAGTGTCTTTGCCAGTTTGGGAAGCTTGAAATACTGAGTGAAAAGTGCTGATCCTGATGGGATCTGTTGATCTGACACTTATCTGGTGGCTCTACCGTGCTCACACACCTCCGTCTGTCTGCTTCAGGTCTGTAGTTATCTTATTGTTAGCATGGGTTTTTTGGAGGATAGGTGATAGAAACTCCCCTGCATTTCGTGTCAGTCTTCCCTGGCACGTTAAAAAATATTTTGGCTATTTGCTGTGACAGCAGGAGCTTAAACCAAATCTTAAATATCTATAAAACTGTATTGGTTGTGGAAGTCCCTGCTTCCTGGGGCTGGGAGGCAGGACCGTGGCTGCTGGAAGGGACCATCTGATATTGAAAAATCCACAGAAAACTGGGACCTGGGACAAGGTATGACGGTGGGAGAGCAAATCTGCTTGCAAGCAGCAGGTCTGTGAGCTCTGTCAAGGGCTGTGGCACATCCTGTGGATGCTGCTCTGGCTCCTGGCTTTGATCTGGGTTTGGCTGCTGGAGTAATGTGTTGGTTGGTGAAGGCAAACTGGGGTGTATCGAAACAGCTCACAAACCTGTATAAGGTTAACCTATATGGTTGTAGTTGGGAAATGGCCCTGAAGCCTGAGTATTTATCTTTAAGGATACCTCTTGAGCTATGTTTCAGGATAACTTGTTTTCCAAGTAACCTTACGCGATCTAAAGGGAGGGAGGAGAAAGTGCTGCAAAGGTGTGGTTTTGGTGTGTCTTGGTGTCCTGCTGCCAAACCTGGTTGGAAGGTTGATGCTAAGAAAGCAGAGTGACCTTTGCAGAGAGTCAGATGCTGCCTGTGAGCTGAGCTTGCCAGGGAAGGATAAATTATCTAAATACACCGCTCCAGAGAGTGGAGCTGAGCCTGTGAAGGAGGCAGCAAGTGACACAAAGGCCGAGGGCTGCAGGTGAGGATTTACAGTGTGGCAGTCACAGCCATATGCACTGGTTACCTGGGACTTAGCATGGCCTTTTGGATGCTTCCTTAGCTTATTTTCTTTTCCCCCTAAAAATGACAGAAGGTGACATGATCACAGGGAGCTCCCTGCCTGCTGGGGGAGGCAACTGATGCTGCTGCATGCCTGGTGTGTTCAACCCAGAGATGCATTCTCAACCTCCTGGACTTTGTGACTGAGGGGAGAAGAGATACCTGCATCCTCCTAGAGGCTCTGGGACATGGTTAGGACTGAGAATATTTTTGTAATTTTTTTTCCTTTCTAATTTTGTTTTCAGACCCAACCCTGATGCTGCTGCTCCTAGCCCAAAGACTGACTCAGACTGGGCTGATGCCCAGGTGAAACGGCTCACAAATCCAAGGCTGCTCTGTCCTGGCATTTCAGTCTGCCGTGGGAGATGATGTCAGGGTCCTGGGCTCAAAAGCAGTGTTGTATGTAGCCTGCATGTATCATACATCCTGGCAGCAACGGGCGCTCCACAGTCCCTGCATCTCACTGGTGCTTTGCACCATTTGGGTGGGGAAAATCATGTTCCCTGTATGCAGAGGTGGCTAAGGGCAGCCAGGACGCCTTGGATGCACCAAAACCAGCTTCTGTGGTGTCTCTGCCCTGCTCACACCAGCTGCAGGCAGGCTGCTGGTGCAGCAGCACCACTGCTTGGTGCTGCAGGCTGGTCACAGTGCTGGTGGGATGTTGTCAAGTCCCCAGGACCTCTTTGCAACATCTATTTTACATTCCTAAGTGAGGAGGCTGCAAAGAAGCAGCCCTTGGAGGGTGTCTGTGTGCTCAGCTTTAATCCCACTGAGCAGCTTCAAGAGAAATGTCAAAGCCAAGAGTCCCCCACCATTTGTGCCACTACATCACCCCTCCATGAGGGCACCTGTGATGCTGCAGAACCCGGACAAGGCAGCACCATCTCTGAAGGACAACTCCTTCAGATCAGAGGGCCTCCTTTCTCTTCCTTCAAGCACTTTGCCCCAGCTCTCCCAGGCAGATCCCATATCTCTGAATGGCCCGAGAGTTCACAAGAAATCAAACTTAAACATTTTAGGAATGTAGATGAAGTGAAAATGTATGTCCCAGGGGAGGAGTGAACACACACATCATGCACACACAGACTGCTCAATGCCCATTGTGGAAACTCCGCAGTGGTGGAGTGAACCTCCTCTGGGTCAAAAAGAGCACATTTTTAATGTTTACAACACCAGTAACAAATTGGCATGGAGGCAGCTGATGACTTTGGCACAGTTGTCCCCGAAGGTGAGGGGAAAGGAGCAGCGGGGCTTGCAGCAGCCTTTTCCACCAGGAGATTGTTTGACTCCCTGTTTTTACATGGATGCCAGCTGATTTTTGCCAACTGCTTAGGACTTTTATAAAACACCCAGTCAAGATCGCTCACTACTTGGACGCCACAGCAATGGCTGTGAAAACCCCCTTTGTTAGTTTGTCTGGCAAACCCTGGACTGGAACCTGTACATTGGGTTCAGCCCAAAGCTAGATCCTGGCGAGACCCATGAGCTCCTGCTCCTTGGCTGTGACATACCTGAATTTTAGTCCAAACTAAACAACCACGGATGCCAGGAGTGGAGAGCCCAACTCGCGAATCCTTGCAAGACTTAAACTAAGAATTAAAGCGAAACCGTAACTTTGGGGAAATGTAATTCAAGTTACGTTTCCTGGCTTTTTACCCCATTGAAAGCAATACTGAGATTAATAGAAAAGGGCTTTCTTACAGATTTTTGTGGATCATGCTCTAGGAAAGGGCAAGGATATTTCTCCCTGCCATTAAAAAAATAATATTGGAAGGTTAAAACCACTATTAGAAAGAGCATCCTAAACTATGAAATCCTGCAGGTTTTGGGGTAACTGTTAGTTGCATTGCTGTTGCATCCTTGTAGGATTTTCCCACAGGATACAGTTTCTCAGGGAGTTTGAAGTGTGTACACTGACACCTGGGCATCTACAAAAGCCAAAATAACACCATTTCTTTTGCATAATGGGGATCTTTATCTCCCTTTTTATTTTCTTCTCTCCCCAGCTCTTTCGGAAACACCCTGAGGTTATGCCCAGATGCTGCTACCCTCACAAGCTTGGGCAGAGAGATGCAATGGGGCATGTGGTGCACGTGGGCTGTCCCCTTTGGCAACAGGGCTGCTCACCCAGGTGGGTGGGCTTACATGGGGTAAGGCTGCTTGCTGAGCACAGGGCATGATCAAAGCAAGTGTACAATGCCTGGAAAAGTTGATTTTATATTTTTATAATTTATTTTAATTATTTTTGCTGTGCCTTTCCATGCTAACTTGATCTGTGCAAGCTTGGGACAGCCAGCTGTGGCTGGAGCCAGCTCCTTGGGAGATTGCCATATGCCTATTACTGGTCTTCTACCCTCCCACCATATTTCAAAGCTGATTAATCTCTTGATGGTGGCAGGATGTGTCCCGTGATGAGGTGTGAGGATGCAGATGATGCTATTGGCAACACGAGCTGGGTCCCATTGCTGCAGAAACCCCTGGGGCCTCTGGGTCCCTTGCCCCATCACACCAAGCCTTGCTGCAGTGCTCACCCCAGCACCCAAACTTGTCCCCCCTGGCCAAAGTCAGCTGGGTAACCATGGAGCCTGGAGGGGCTTTGGCTGGTGCCAGAGGCTCTGAAGACATCAGACTGGGAACTTAGCGAAAAGCAGGCAGCAGAGAGCAAAACGACTGTTCAGCCCTTACGCTGTGAGGTTTCCCTTAACTAGGAAGGGAAGTCCTGCTCTCAGTCTCCCTCTGGCAGCCACCATCAGCTCAGCTGCCTTTTTTTTTTTATTCCCTCAGCCTTTACTTTTGTTCTTTGTCTCTCTCCTGCCATCCCCAAAGGAAATCACAGCCGCTCATCTGCAAATGCGGGGGCCTGGGCTGGGGGGGGGAGACCTCAACCCCAGGCATTTCTCAGCGTGGATAATATTGTTGCAGCACTTAAAGACTGTCCGAGCAGAGAGCGCTGCGGGAAAGCAGGCTCCAAATGGCTTAAATGCTTTATATTAAGGCTGGTGGACAAGGCATTGATCCTTTCCCGCTCTGTGTCACTGGTGCCTTCCTATGCACTAGCATGGGCTTTTTTTTTTTTTTTTCCTCTGCTCTGGCTTTTTTTCAGGTTTTCCTCCTATATCAGGCAGCTGTAAGAAGCTCTATTTCAAAATGACCGGCAAATATCCTGAGCCCGTGAAATCTTTGTGTAAACTCCTTCTGAGCTTCCTGGCCAGCCCTATACTGCAGATGAGGGACATCTTCCCAGTACAAACCTCCCGAGCGATGGCATATGAAAGCCGACTATTATAATTTCTCTTTGAGGCTCCATTGCCTTCCATGATTCCTATTACGTGACAGTGCTCACAGGTTTTCCAACTTGTTATTTATCAGGGCTGGAGCCTCTGCTCACGACAAAACTGGAAGGTTTTTCTACCAACTTCCCTGAACAGCCACAGCAGGTTAGCTATTAAGGGCTCTGTGCGCAAGTTCATCCTGAAGTCAGGCCAAGTTTCTCTTCCAATTTCCCCTCCTATCCTTCACCCTCATTCCCTGTTTTCCCTTTGGGAGACCTGTTGTAGTGTATTTTTTTTCCCCTGTATCTAGCAGAGTTTGCCTTGGCGACCAGCCAGGAGAGAAAAGACTTGCAATTGCTTTGTCCTTTGGTGGGTTAGGTTATTTTGACTTCATGGTTTTCTGTTGGGAAAGAGATTAAGAAGAAAAAGTCCCATCTGTGACTGTAAATGGACTTTTGGTGATAAAAAATGTCCCTAGATTATCTCTGAGGCCAGTGCAATCTCCTGCATTCTTCTTTTTTCCAGTTTTTTTTTCCACCCTTTCCTTAATATATATATATATATATAGTTAGCTCTTCTATTTATTTCACCGGCACTTGAGCATTTGAAGGACACTTCTCCCCTTCTTGGGCATGTGCAGATGGGACTTTAAACCCTGTCCCCTGGAAGCACAGGCAGAATCACAAAGGTTTGGGGGGGCTCTGGGTGAAACGAGCTGAGACGTGGCTGTTGCAAAGGCTGGTGGAGACGGGCTTGCTGTCTTGGTGGGTTGTGGGTGAGGAGTTGAGAAATGCTCTCATTTGTTGTTGAGTTGGGGATTGGCAGAACCAGAGACATTCTACATGTGTGTGTGTGGGTCCTCGAGGTTGGGATCCCCTTGATAAGGAGAGGCACCTGGTCATGCCAGTTTGCTGTCAAAGTGAGGAGGTGCCATGTATCCACAAGTGAACAGAAGAAATGCCAACAAAGGGCAGGAAAAAAAAAATAGGTAGTGAGATCAGAAAAGGGTTGAGAAAGCAAATAACAAGCTAAGTGTGTCTGGACACACATGCCTGAGCATGGCAAATAAAAAGACTGATGTAGATATCTTAGCACCTTGCTCAGACTAGGGCTTAAATAGCAGTACAGGGACTTGGTGGGATAAATGGGACTCAGTGTTGCTTGCTGGAGAAGAGCAAGCTGGGAATGGAGGAATGAGTTGCACCAAGAATGGTGTGCGCTCATCCTGCAAGGGGCTGGGAACAGGCTACTTCAACACGCCTGACTTAAAAGGAGTGAAACTGTGGTGGGACAGACCTCATGTGAGTTATGAGAAGGAGGCAAGTGGGTGTGAGGGGCTCTTCAAACCCAGGGTACCTCTGCGCGGTACCACGTGGTGGTAATGGCATCTTAAACTCCACCGACATCTCTTGGGAGTGTGATACAGGACAGAGCCATTCAGTTCTCTGGGTGTGTTAGTGCAACATCTCATTTCCAATGATAGCAAAAGCTACTGGAGAAGCTGCTATTTTGGGCTCGATTTGGGCTAATGGAGCAGAACTGGTTGAAAAAAGCGGAAGGTAATTTCAGGAAATAAGTCACAAAATAGTGGAGCCCACAATGCCAAGAGAAAGGGAATGTGAACAGCAGAGTAAGGATAATGGACTGCAAAAATCTCTGGAAACCGGTAGGTAGCATCTCTAGGGAAGATAATCCAAGGCATAAAGAGTGCAGGGAAGCTGGCAATTACCTAAAGTGACTGGGTTAGGGGCACCACAACAATTCATCGTGATGAAGGAGAACAAGAGGAAGGTGGCACAGAGACATGGTTGACCTGAAACCCAAAGAAGAGTTGCAGAAAAGGGGAACGGAGGCCAGAGACCTGTCGATGGGGACAGTGGAGCAGAGGCTGCCCAGCTACAAGTTGGAGATGAGAAGGTGCAGAACAAGCTCCAGCGGGCTGTCCATTCAGAAGCTGTGCAAAATCCTTTTGTGAAAGCACAGGAAGGAGAAGGAGAGCTAAGGAAAGCCCAAGCATGTTGCTTAAATGGAAGACGAAAACTAAGGGATTCATCATGGGCTGTGCTTCAGCCTTCCCTCACACCCAGCTAATTAGGACAGGATGATTATACTGGGCAGGAGCCCAACTCAGACAGGGGGGAGAAGACCTTCCAGGGTATTTAGATCAGTCAGGTGTGCTTCTGTTGGCAGGGCCTGCTGAAATCCCCCTGGGCATACTTCCAGAGCTAACCCAATCTTGGAAGTGTTCAGGGTTTCTCCAATGCTGCAGGAGCACAGGGCAGACTGCGAACTGCAGCGGGGCAACCCTGGGAGTTAGAGGCTTCAAAACGAGGAGCAATGCAAGAAGACGTTATTAAGCAATCAATTTTGTAAGAATCTGGAGGATAATGAGGTTAGAAAGTAACAACTGACATGGCTTTTTCAAGAACAAGTCAAGTGAGACCAATCTAATTTTCTTCTCTGATGGGATAACTGGGTTCATGGATAGAGGAGCGGTAGTGGGCAGGCTAGGGCTTGGCTGGTGTTGTGTGGCAAGCAGCCATGGGAGAGTGACCTGTTCTGCAGGAAGGGTTGGGGACCTTGGGCTGAGCTTCAAGGGGAGGTGAAGAGCAGATGGAGAAGCACAGGAGTGAAAGGGAACGCCTCGGTGCATGATGCCATCAACTGCTTTCTGAATTGTCCCCCTAGGGTAATGCCTATGTCACTGCAAGCTGATGTGCTCAGTTGTGTGTCTGTCCCAATGCTGCAAGGACCAGCACTGCCCTTGCTAATTCCCCCCATGGTCATCAGCCGGTCACCATCATCTCTGCTGCAGTGCCTCCTCATCCTTGCCATGGCCTGCCCTCACTGAGGGCATGTGGCCACCAGTAGCTGCTTTCCCCTGCCCCACCCCTGTCTCCTGGATTCAAGACCCTGAAGGGCAGCCCTGCCCTAAAGCAAACCTCGCAGGACTTGTCCAGGTCATTTGTCATGGTGCTTTTTATAGTCTGCTCTTCCCCTCTGCCCTCTGCTGCAGTACACCATCCCCCCTCCCCAGGATCTCCACCTCCCCCTGGCATCTCCAGGGACTGCGGTCCCGCCGTGCTCATTGTATGGCTGCATTTGTCTTAACGATTGACCCCTTCAGTTATTATTAGCCTCATGGTCACCTCCAGCACTGCCTGTCATGACGAATTAGAAATAGAGTCCTCTCTGCATCGTAGTCCTCGTTAAACCAACCATCCCTTCTACCTGCCGCAGTCGTCACCTCATTATAACTCCATTACCTTTAACAACAACTCCATTACAATCCATTATCTTTCTTACCATCTCCTTTATATGGCTGTTATCTGCACCTCCTCCTTTACAGCCATCCCCTCCTCAATTACGATTCCATTATCTTTATTACTACCCCATTACAGTCCTAATTATTCCCATTACAATTTTGAGATCTGCGTCTCCATCCAGAGAAGTCGGCGTCTCCATCAGCCCCATCACCAGCAGCACGCCTTTCTCGCTCGGTGCTGTTCATTGCCTTCATTGCCTAGCGCAGTTACGGCCACCTTCCCTGCATCCGTAATTATCCCCATATCAATGGTTGTATTTTAATTATTTTTCATTATGGTTTTATAGTCTTTTGCTGTTATTGCTTCCTTTATTGGCCATTCGCTTCTCCCTGAATTATCATAGTTGGGATGGGTACTGGGGTGTGAGCTCAGACTCAGGTCAGTGATACTATACTGATTTGCACCAGCCCTGACCAGGTACCTTCACCCCATCGTTGTCCTCCACTGAAATTCTAGAGTTTAATCTCTGTTGCAGCCCTAATTATTGATGTTAGCTTTCTGTAAGCCTTCAGCTCATCTCTGTTGTGGCTTCTCTGATTGGCACGACCACCTCCTCCAGACGGTGGTGCCCCTTCCCCTCCTGTCTGCATGGAGGAGCATCCCTGATCCTCTCTGATTTTCCAGACCTAGGGCTGGACAACAGCTATAGGGACTGTTTATTCTTTTTAATAAAATGAAAACCTGTGTGAGATCAGTGGAAGAAGTGGTTTTGTTGCAAAGGTACTGACTTTCATAAATTCCCGTGGCCCAGCCCTGAGCACCGCATCCCGTCGATGTCGCTCTCCCCTTGTCTGCTGTGTTAGGGTTTCAGCTGCGCTGACAGACCTGCTTGTGCTCCCCCCAGAACACCTTCATCTTCCAGAAACCACCCCAGTAACTCAGGAGGTTTGTTTGGCAGCTCTTCCATCAGCAGGCAGGGAGGAAGGAGGGTTATTGGGGTCTGGCAGTGTCGCAGCACTCCTGACTGAACGATGCCGGGCACGGTGTGGTTCATGAAGGGGTGCGCCTGGCTCATCCAGCACGGTCAGGGCACCATAGACCACATCTTTACCAGCTTACAGCCCTTCCCCTCTCCATGAAATATCATGGGCTACAGATACAAACTGTGCGCACCTAAAACTGGTGCTGAGACGGGCACAAACGTTGCTCCATCCCTGGGGCAGCAAATGGAGCTACATGGTGAGAAAAGGACAGGGAAAGCCTCAATGCACCCATGGAGGAGCAGGGTATCATTTAGGGTGCCACGGAGGAGCAGGGTATCATTTTATCCCCTGTACAGCACAGATGCAGCTGAGGACAAGAGCTGCGCTGGCAGGTCCAGTGCCCACGCTCCTTGAGAGGACATTGAGAGATTGGAGTGGTTACAGAGGGAGTCGCGAAACTCCCCAAGGATGGGGAAACTGCCAGCTTTAGAGTGGTTAGTTTATCACAGAGATTGAGAGGTGACTTCATGTCTTCCTATAAGATCTGTCAAGGCAGGGAAATACTAAAGAAGGTACTAAAGAGCTCTTTACGGTGATGGGGAAAGGCAGAGCCGGAGCGATGGCTAGGAGCTAAGGCAGGCAAATTTGGATGACTGATGCAACACATGGGGTTTAAAGTGAGAGTGATGCCCGTTCCCAGCGGCTCCAGGAGGCTGCTGGAAAGGGTGCTGCAACAGCTCGGGAGCGATGGTTCCTCGCATCCCTACACCCAATCGGTCTGCAGGCGATGCTCGGCAGGGGATGAGCCAGTAACGGCTTGCAGGTAATTAACATTTCTGGTGTAAGAGGGGATGTAACTCATGTTCGAACCGCCCCTGGGTTATTTCCCACAATCGATAAGCATCGTAAATAATGTATCCCGCAGGGGGAAAAAAATGGTACCTTGCGCTTATCAGATTTTTGTGTTGTCTTTGGTTTAGCAACGCTCAGAGAGAAAAATAAAAGGTATAAATAAGTAAAGGAGTGAAGGGGGCAGCCCTATGCTGCTGCACAAACCCCCCCTCCCTACCCCCCCCAAGATTCAGCTGGGGAGCACCAGGATGGGAAAGCTGATTGATGAAAAGCTAATGAAGGGGTGGAGTGAGCTGTCATCCAGCCACACCATGGATGGGGCAGATAACAACCCCCAGTGCCATGCTGCAGACTTTCGGGCAGATTTTCCTAATTCTGGCTTAGTTAAAGCAGACCAGAGAAGGGGAGGCAAAGCAGTTACCATCCCTCTCCTGTTATTTCTTTGCTTTATAAAGGCACCTGACAGAGCTGAGCTTGGTGCAACCCATGGGGCAGAGCCCTCCCCGAGGAGCACAGGGACAGCTGGCTCAGCCATGCTGTTGCCACAGGGATTTTGGGAGAGCATGTCAGCACCCAGCAATGCCCTCTCCACACCTTGGCGATTGCGGGGGGCAAGGCTGAATATAACACAGGGTGGTGGGATATTTAAGCTCTTTTGGAGTCAAGGGGAAGGATTTGACCGAAGAATTGGGAAGCAGCACCAGGATGGAGACTGGTTCTCCTGGCTTTTGGTTTTAATCTGTAGTCACAGGTTGCCTCTTAAAAAGCATAAACTGGGATTGCCCAAGTGGGCGGCAAGCGAGCTGCCTCACTGCCACGACCTGCTGCCAAGTCAAACCTATAGCTTGTTTTTTAATAAATAAAAGCAAGGAGCTGGCAGAAAGCAGACAGTGTGGTGGCAAACACCTTCAGTATTCAAATAACACCCCCAGTAAGGCCTCGCTAGTGGGTTTGTGCTGCTGAGGCTGCTCACAGAACATCTGGAGCAGGAACATCTGACTTTTTTATAAATTAAAAGGAAGCAGGTTTCTCTGCCATAAAAATGCAGAATTATGATATGCAGCAATAGAGCATGGAGGTTTTTACAAGCTTTGAGGTGCTGGAAATTTTTGGCAAGGTCAGTAAATGATTCTGGGGTTGAACCAGGGTGGCCCTGTTTTCCACAAAGCCCCTGTGAGGGTCTGATCCTGCTGCCTGGCAGCCCCCATCCCCAGACTGTGGGCAATTTCCACTATGCACAGACAGCTGCAGGTTACAAATAATCCATCACCTTCCAGCTGGGACCTGGACCGGGCAGAACAGCTTTTTACCGGTCCCCCACTGCAAACCAGTTGCAAGCGGCAGCCAGGGATGCCTGTCCTCCAGGAGGGGGGATGTGTTGGGATGCACTGGGCTGGGTGGGCTGCGGCTAGGAGCAAGCACGCTGCAAACTGCTGGGTTGAGAAGGGAGCACCTTGGGGAGTCTTTAAATGCAGCTTAATTACATTAGCTATACACCAGCCGAGGGGATAATTTACCATCTCCAGACAGATGCTTTACTCCTTGCAACAAGATGAAAACAAAAGCGAGTGCGGCCCCATGCAGGTGCCGCCCATGCCGGGGCACTCAGGTCTCCCTGAGCACCTCCCACGGGTTAAGAACTGCTGCCAATAGTGCTGGCGTTTCCCCGCAAAGCATCAGCCCCGAGGGCTTTGCTGGCAAGCAGGTTTCTACGTGAGCCTGGCCTAGGAACACCCATGTACAGCCCTACCTGTAGGAGTAGATCAGTATTTGCTCAGATGCTATCTAGGGGTTGGCTTTGCCCCCCACTGCCCCGGGAAGGGTATTTTCTGAGGCGGCATGGGTGCTTGCTGCTCCCTGCCGGCTGGAGAGCTTTGCTCTGGAACTTGGCTGCTGGACCATTCAGCTGTTTCACAGTTTCAATTTCAAGAATCGTGGGGCTGGCACCACCTCCTGGTCTAATTTTGCCCCCAACCCATCACCAACCCACCAGAGCAACACTCAGCCCCCCAGGGACTAAACCCTGCTCACCTTGGGGAGATGCTGCGCAACATGGCATCATGGGGACCAATGGGAGCCAGCACATCCCCATCAGCATATCACTCCATCACCATATCGCCAAAAAAAATCCCAGCTTTCCAGGCTGATGGGGCCGGGGCCTGTTAAAGCTTTCCAGCCCCCCGGCAGGGCTGCTCCGGGAGCTGGAGCCCAGATGGTCTGAACAGATTACTGCAACCTCCGGGGCTATCCATCCCGGGCACTTTGGCAGGCCTGAATTCCCTCCAAACAACAAAAATAAATAAAATCTCTCAGCATTAAATGCAGGGAAGCCCATGAAAAAGCTGTGTACACAATGAAAACAAATATATGGTTAAATAACCTCTCTAACAGTATTTCTGTAAAACGCCTCTCTAAATAACGCAAAGTGAAAGGCTTGCTCTGTCCTGATTAACCTCAGTTGGGGAAGATTGTCTGTATCAAATCATTACCATCGTGATTAAAAATGAATTAAACAAAACGGAAAACAATTCCCAAAACATCCTCTCTCCTTTCCAATTCAGGGCTAAAATAAAAATAACAATAAACCCTGTAACACCCAAGAGCAAACGCAGCCCTAAGTCACCACAGCCTGAGGATGAAGCAGGTGATGGGGACCTGGGATGGGATGGGATGGGATGGGATGGGATGGGATGAGGGGGCTTGGCCATGGTCGCCCCATGGAGAGGTGGCAGGACCAGGTGTAAGAGTCATAAGGGATGCTGAGACAGGTAAATTAAAATAACCCAAATGAGCTACCCAGTCCTTCGCCTCTTAAACAGACCCCTTTTTTTAAGAGCTGGAGTCAGCCGAAGTGACTTTTTAACACCTCTCTCTTATTTTTTGTTTTATTTTTAGGAAGTCCAGCAGACCCTTGTGGTCAATATATCTGAAGGAAAGTGCAAAGACACAAATCTCAAGTGTCGGCCAGATAAATCCATCCCAACAGGAGCGCACTCTAGCACTGAAAGCCAATGAGAGATGCCCTCTTTCACACAGCAAAACCCCATACCAGCATGTTTCCAGAGAAAAATTCCCCAGCAGCATCACTGGAGAGTGCCAAGGAGAGGGAAACAGTGGGAAAACCCTGCATTTGGTACCCTGCACAGGCACTCACCTTCCCCATTGGAGCAAGCTCCCAGGAAAAGCCTCCAAGTAATGGAGAGGCCTCAAATATTCCTTCTCCAGCTACTTATTTTTTAGTCATTTCCATTTTCTCAATTATTTCCTCAATAACTGCATAGCAATTGTTGGGTCCCATCAGGGCCCATCAAGAAAGGTGCTCCAAGGTCTTCCCCATCTTGGGGTTGAACAAGAGGCATCCTAAGCTGGAGCAATGAAGGAGAAAGGTCCCAAAATTTTTTTTGGGGGGGAGGTGGGTGGGTGGTGCATCCTTCACCAAAGCTGTGCTGGTGACACTGCTGCAATGTCCCCATGGTCCCCCACGTGACCTGGCCAGAGAGTTTCAGATCTTGGGCTAGGACAGCTGACAAAATCCATGTTGTTAATGCTTCTTGGACATAAACCCACCATGTTACAAAGGAGAGCCTAATTACTAACTCTAATTACAAAGAGGAGTAAATCACCTAGATTATTTTATTTTTGGCCTTCGCCGAGTGTCTTCAATAAAATAAAGAAGACTAATTGACAACCAAAGGGACCTGCCATCCTAACACTTTAACAGCCTACTTTGAGACACCAGAACTGAAACTCAGTGGTTCTAGAAATTGCAAAAGCTACTCTCTGTCCGAGCAGTTGTAAAAACTTGTCTCCAACGATGAGGGGAGCATGACTGCTGGGGGGTGTCCTGGGGCGTGGACAGCCCTGCTGGGTCCAGTCCCCAGGAAAAGATGACCGTCCCTCATCCCCATCAGCATCTGACCCCATGGGATGCATGGGGCCCTGAGGGCTGTTCAGGAGAGCAAAGCATCCCAGGGTAGGCTTTTTCTCCACAGCAGCCATGCCGTAAAAAGAGCATTTAATCCCCTTGCCAGTGGCAGGGAGAGAGAGGAGTGAGCCATGAGCAAAGCCAGGCATGGCGAGGCTGTGGCAGGGGAGGCTTGCTCCTCCGCGTGGCCATCAAAAATGCCTCTATGGCTGAGTGAGATATTCTGCTTTTTGCTCTGCCCCTCTCCAGCTTTCCAACACCTGCACATCCCTGCATCTACCCCACAGCACTGGCACCCTAAAACCGGCAGAAAACCCCACTGTGAGTGTTAATAGGAGCAGTGTGCATGCTATGCATCTATGCATATATATTTTGGAGAATCTTTTTGGGGTGCAAGGTGATGCAATTAATAGTGCAGCCTTGTCGGGGGGTCATTAAGGATCGAGGGAAGGCAGTGTGGTGCTGGGTTACAGTGCCTGGCTGCTGCCGGGAATTAGCACTGAGGTGCCACTTGCTTTGTTTCAAATAGCTTGACTCGGGCCATAAAATTAATGTCTGAGCAGATAGCTGGGAAAATAGGAAGCCGTATAAAGCAACTTGGCGCTTGGCGGGGGAACTGACATGAGCTGCATTTGGGAGATGCTGGGTTTTGATTGTATTTCTTTCCCCTCTGGAGATGCGGAGCGCTCCGGCACAGTGGGTACCACATCCCCATCCCTCCACCCTGCGCCCCCAGCTCTCCCTACCCCCTGCTCCTTGGAACTGCTCTCATCTCATTGCTTATTAATCCACCTTGCTTTTCTCTTGATTCCCCCATCCCTTCCAAGTTTATCTAGCCCTCTGGCCACTCAGTCCCTGCTTTATTCACTGTCTCTCCTGCCCAGCCTCTACCTTGCACCCCTGGTTAGAGCTTTGCCTGTTTATATTCTTAACCTTTGCCTCTCTTTCCTCTGCCACTTCTATCCCTGCATCAATCGTGTTTATGGCCTCCATCGTGCTGCTCATCTCGGGTGCGTTACTGGGGAGTGAATACGGCCCCGCCTCTGTGCCGTCTTTCCTAAGGCACCCTCAGCACTAGCTCCTCCACACAGCAAAGCATGGTGGGAGAAGATGCTTTGGCACAGGAGCACAAGGTGCAGGAGCTCAGCATCCCACCCTGAGGGTGCTTCCCCTCCCCAACACACTTTTTGTCTCATTTTTGGGGTTAGGCTTTTCCCTGCACATGGGCATCAAGAAACCTGCAGCTGGCGAACATGCCCAGGTGTACCCAACCTCCTGCATCCTTGCACCCTGGGATGCTTGGGACCGAGCCACCCCACAGAGGACAGCAGGTTTGGGGAGAAAGCTCACATTTCAGTGATACTGTGAGATTGGTACCCGGGGCAGCTTTCCCAAATTTCCCGGCAGCCGAAATTCAAGCCTGGAAGATCATCACCTGAACATCCTCAATGCATCGCCCTGTTGCTACACCCCACTGGCTGCTCTGGCACTGAATCTCCGTGCTTTTATTTGGCCTCCCTATTCCCACCCCATCACTGCATCCCATAAAGTTGCCTTGCATGTTCCTGCCTCTATTTTTTCCACCTCTTCTCCCTCCCTGGAGGGTGGGAATTTTCCTCTTGCTGATTCACGCCTCCATTGCGTCATCTTTTTTTTAGCGCTGATGCTGGCTGCGCTCACCCCAGGGAAAAGCTAAAGCCCCAGGCTGCTGCTTTGGGGACTGGCCCTCTGCCAGCCATGTGCTGCCGACTCAGCCAAAAACTTGCACCTGTGCTGAGCAAACCCAAACCTCTCCCACCTCTGGGGTCAAATAAGGGAAATTTTGGGGGTTCATTTTCTCCCTGCTGCCCTATCTCCAACCCTGTGCTCCCAACCGAGTCCCCATGCTGTTCCCAGCACATCTCAAACTTGAAAAAAGCCCTTTTTAGTGTACAAATCCACTGGCTCTTCCCTCTGAGCCATGAAGGTGACAATAAAAAGGTTGAGGGGTTGGTCATGGCCCCATGGGCATCACCGGCATCCCTGGTGGGATGGAGCCATTTGCAGCCCTGAAAGGGTTTTGGGGAGGAGGGGCATCCAGATCCCCCTGCTGACACCTTTTTGGGGAGTTCAACAGCTGGATTGGGTGTTCGCCTCTGCTAATTCCTCCCTAAGATAGTCATCGCCGGGGATTTGCCCCTCCCCTCTGTTCCCTCCCACTTCCCTCCACATAGTGCCCTGGGCGGATCCATCCTCTGTGAAGGGGTCTCTTGCCCAGTGGGACCAGCAGTGACCCAAGGATGCTCAGCCAAATGGAGCATCTCATGCCATGACAAGCACTTTCAATGGGCCTTGCCATTTAATTTTCTATCCTGAGAGACTGTCTTTTATTTTTTTGCTATTCAAAAGGCTCAAGAAGCATCCCACCCAAGCTACATCCTTCCCAAACCCCATTAATTTCTGCATCCTTGCCAACCCCTCTTGCCTTTCACTGTTGACGTATAGCAGGACCATGCAAGCCCTCACTGCCCAGGAAGAAATTCCAAGCAAACCCAAGCAATCCAAGCAATTCCTGCTTGGCAAAGGGTTGCACTGATCCTTATGATTAGCTCAGGAGCGCTGCTGCCTGCTCAGCTGGGACAGGGTCCCTGCAGGCATCTGGGCGACATCTCTTCAAATCCCACATCATGGAGGATGCCCATCAGTCATTCCCTGTGGGGTGGAATGACTTTGGAAGGTCTCAGCTGCACCAGTGTGCTCCCCCGCTGCCCTCCTGCCAGCAAAGGCCACCTGTCCCCTGGCTGCACCCTTGGTATGGGATGGGAAAACTGTGTCACCCATGGTCCCCGTGGCCATCTTGGGGGGATGTCTCCCCTTTCCACCGTCATCCTGATGAGCCCAGAGGATAATTAGCAAGTCACAAGCCCTGCAGTCACAAAGTCAGGGTGGCTTTAGCTCTGGCTGCTCTGCCGTGGTGCAAATTACAGGGAAATGGGGAATTTGGCATTCAGCTGCAATGCTATCATTAGGGATAATCAACAGGCGCCCCTAGCAGAGATGCGGCTGCGGGGTGCACGGAGGCAGTCGGGGGAATGAGAATATGGTAATTACTGCGTAATTACAAAGTAATGGGTGATTAACGCTTCCTGGCCTGTGACATAGTGGGGTGGCACTTGCAGCCACGTGCTTGGGACACCGCAGGGCACCAGCACGGCCACCATGGGGATCAAGTGTGGCACAGGGGAATGTGGGCAGCTGCCGGCTGCCTCCACCCCAGCAAACAAGAAGCTAAAGCTTTTTCTGATGTGAGCAGGAGCTATTTACTGGGACCAGCTCCTGCTGGAGGCTGGGAGCTGGAGATCTGGCTCTGGATTTGTCCCAAGTGCAATTTTTCATACCAAATACACCAGGGCATAAAAGGAAGGGTGTTTGTTGGTTTGTTTCCCCTTCTTTGCATTAAAATATTTGTTTCCAAGTGACGATGAGGAAAAAAGGAAAGGAGAAGGGATGCAGCTCCCTGGAGACGATGGTTGGGGAAGGGCTGGTGGTACCCACAGGTGTCACGAGTTGGCAGTGCCTCTGCCAGGCTGAGTCCAGGGCTTGGGGGAGCTGGACCTCCAGGGGAGAGCAAAGAGCTGGGAGTTTTGCTCTCTGCAAAGCCCAGCAGGCGATGCAGCAAGGCGAGAAGCTCCCTCACTAGGGGCAGCCTGGCACCGGCCATGTAATACGGGGTGCCCCAGGCGCCGTCACCCACTATGGTCTAGGGATCCCCACAGCTCAGGAGTGGAGGCCGAACCAGCAATTAACTGCATTTGCACCTCCAATCTCATTTGAAGCAAATGCTTTTATCAAGGTCAAGCATCAAGGAATGTATTTCTGTAAGTGTCTGCAGGATTTGGGAGGAAACCTCCTCCAAAAAGCTGATTTTTCACTCCAATTTAATTTTTAGCCTGTTGAGGATGGTCAGCCCTCCTGAGTCTGCTCAGGCTTTGGTCTGGAGCATCCCAAAACATCCCACCCTCGGATGCAGAAATTATCCTGGATGGCTGTCAGGGTCTGGGCACAGCCACATCAGCGGCTTAGTGGGATCCGAGGAAGGATTAAACACTGAAGGGGATAACAAGAAAGGATAAAAGCTTAGAAGGGATAAAGGCTCCGGTGCGTCGGGGCGCAAGGCAAAGACTAATTGCCCAGGGTCAGGGAGGCAGTTTCCCTCCTGGAGGGTGATTTATGGCCATGGGTGGGATGCTGTCGGCACATTGGTGTGGCCGCATGCTGCAGCCAGAGCTGCTCCCTAGAAGCAAAGCCGAGGTTTTCCCCATTTTGGGTAGAAAAGTATGGATGTTCCTGTGCAAAAAATACTTGTAAGTGAAAATAAGTTTGAAGAAAGCATGCCCAGCTCAGCATTGGTTAATGATTCAATTTAGACCCCAAAGAACTAGATCTGTTCTAATTCCCTTGGTGTCCCATTTAATATGACCCTAAGTATTGGTGTCGACTGGGTAAACGATGAATCCCCCTGATTTCTGTGGCAGGGCATTCCGCAAATGTGCTTATTTTAGGAGAGGGGAGCCTGCGCAGGACTGGATCTCTGCAGCCTCCTCCATGCCAGTTCTGCAGGTCCCATGTCCCTGCATCCTCCTGGCAGGAGCGGGCAGCGAGAGCAGGCAGCCTGGGTACGGGCAGAGGGATGTGCCACCCGCCCCAGCCCCCATGGCCTCTGTGAGACCATTTGGAATCCCTCGTGCCTTGTCCCAGCTGCTGGAAGACTGTGCCACCGGGTGGGTGGGGTGGACCATGCACCCCAATATGGTTAGAGGTCTGCCTGCACCGGGTGCAGTGGAACCCAAACTCCAGCGGGAGGGGAGATAAAAGCCACTGATGCCAACACACTGTGCTCAGTGGCCTCAAGTCAGGCAGCAGCTTATTAAAAAGCCATCAGTGGCCAGGCTGCCGCAGGCCATATGCTGGGGAAGAGAAGATATGTCCATGCCAGCGCCATCTGGGCATGGTTTGGGGACCCCCCTCTGCCTGTCCCACTGGTGGTGTGGGTCAGACCCTTCTCTGGATTGGCGGCACCTGGGGGTCTGCATGGGGCTGGACAGCTTCAAATCAGTGCCAGGGAGGTGAGAACCAGCACTGGGGTAGGAGGGCAGGTCCTCCACTGCTCTTCAGTGTGGTCCCTGACTGTGCATAGCAGCAGCAGCATCACCCTGCCTCAGATCCCACTGAATCTGGGAGAAGACCATTTTGCTGGTGCTGGGGTGGAACTTGCACAGGCAAGGATCATCATTCATGGGCTGCTGAACGGGCTCCTGAACCCCCACCGTGCCCAGCCAGGCTGCACAGGACCTGGGTATGAACGAGCCTGCCAGCAACACATGTACGTGCGGGATGCAGCGATGGCACAACCATCCCCTCCTCCAGCTGTATTTAAAATCAAGATAATGCCTTATTCTTCTCTGCAGCGTGATCAGCCCCATCTCTGCTCTGCTTTACCCAGCCTGGGGCAGAGGAGAAGAGCTTTGCTCCCGGCTGAAGGGGAGCCTTCCAAGTGATGCTCATCTGGACGGTCATACTGCTGCTTATGCAGGACCCATGTGCACAACACCCCGGTGACATTAGAAATCCAGTTTTCCCAGCTGGATCGTGCTCTCACATCAGCTTCACGGGACCCTGTACCAGGATTCCTCCTCTGGTTACGCTGGGACCCAAGGGGATGTGCAAGGGCAGGACCAAAAGACAGTGCTACTCCTACCTGAGAGCTGAAATATAGACCAAGGCCAAAACACGGATGAGTGTGAGTTCACCTGGGTTTTAACGGGTATTTTTAAGACCAGATGTAAAACCCAAGCCCTCGCTATTGACAGTCATTAAATGTCCCCTGGTTCATTCTGCAAAGGGTAGGCACATTAACCTGCTGGCCTGGCTGCCCTCCGCTAACCGCATCCTCATCACACAAATTCCCCTGACATTTGAAACTGCTCTTTTTTCCAAACCCGCTGCCTACACTTGCTTCCCAACCCAACATTTTGAGGCTGGGCATTTGCTTCTTGTCTTTCCTAAGGATCTTATAGCATAAATGATGCTATGGAGGAAGAAGAAAAGCCCTGTTATCAAAGCATCAGGCATAAGCACGTCTCCATCATGAAGAGATTAATTTTTGCTCCAATTAACATCCTAAAACTGCAGTAAGAAGCCCTCCCTTGGGCAGCGAGGTGCAGGCGGGCAGAGCATCACCCCTGCCAGGGCTCACCGCTGCCTGTTCTGCCTTCCACACCTCTCCTGCCAGCTCCCATTTCCATGGAAACCTGCCCTCCTTGCTCCTTCCCCTGCCTGCACTCCAGCTAATTTAAGGGAACCAGTTGCTTTCTGCTCCCTGAGGAATTGCCTGGACCGGCTGGAGACATCCCACCAGGGCAGGCAGCAATGCCCCCCTGCCTGCCAGTACCTGGCAGCCCCTGCCCACCACTAACGGGGGTCTGTGCAAAGCTCGGGGTGGGTGCGTACCTTTATTTCTGCTCTCTGCCAGCTTGGGCAGGGAAGGGCAGGATCCCCCTGCATCTTCCCCAGAGATAAGGCTGCCCCTTTCATCTCTCCTCCCTCCCGGTCCTTTCTGTGGCTGTCTCTCCTCTCCCACCCCTCCTTATCTCTCCTCCCCCTGTCCCTCTCACCAGCTTTGTTTACATCAGTAAAACACTTGTCCAGGTCAAACACGGTTTCCTGATAAACACATTTCCATTGATTGCTGGAAAGAAAAATCCTCCAGAGCAGCAGATTCTTTACTCTGGGGATCAATAACACCTCCAAATCCCTCTTATTCCCCTTCCCCAGCCCTCCATCCTGGTGAGGAGGATGTGATTTGGGGATCCCCTCAGAGTGGAAGTGGAAGGGACTCCCTCCTGCACGTATGGGATGTAAGATACGACACCCAAAGCAGATATATGATATAATGCACCTATAAATCCACCTGGGATACTGAGAGCAGGACCCAAAGGGCTGATTCTTTTCATGCTGCACCCATGGGTGACAAAGCACCGCCAGCTACTTCCCCAGGCAAGCACCCCAGCACTTTGGCACCTGCACCCGTGTCCATCCAAGCAACCCATCACATTCTGCTTCTCTTCCCTGGGCCTGCCCAAGAATTCCCATTTCATGCTGGAAATCAGGGATGCTTGGGCACTGCCAGAGCTCCTCCATGGATGGGGACAGCAGGTGAGGTGCCGCCGTGCAGTGCCGTGCAATGGCTGGAGTCCTGCTGGCCACTAATGCATTTGCGATCGGGAAGCTCATGCGTTGCTACAGCAAGTGATTTAGCCATAAAGCCGCAATCGATAAAGAGAAATTTAAAGGGATTAAGCTTTCTGCCTCTGCTGCCAACGAGCTGCTCCCCATCGGGGTCTCCCCTCCCGGACCGCATCAGCTGCCGTAGGACTTTGCGGGTGAGATGTGTGGCTGTGGGCATCCACCAAGGCCCCCTGGGTACCTGCAGGGTTCACTCAAGAGGATTTTTTTTAGACTAAAAAATGCTGAATGGCTTATAATCTACTGTGCAAAATGATGCTTCAGGCACCTGTCCAGTCAGTGGTTCACCTCCTCTACTGCAAAACACACAGGTCGATGCTGGGAAGCATCACAGCCCAGTGAGACTCGCTATTTGGTGCAGAGAGAAAACAAATTAAATTCTAATAATAAATAATTAATGATACATAATTAATAAATACATACATTACAATTATAGCTATTAATTTGGGGTAGGAAAAAACAGCCCAAGTGCTCCATACGGCCCCTATAAACTACCGGAGCCCTGACCTGAGGGAACGAGCCAAGCGCTGCGTGGCGGAGCATAAGGAGCTGTAATGAATTCAGTTTCCACCAGGCTTTAATAAAGTCCTTCTGCAGAGGCTATTAAGGGAACTAAGACAAGAGGTGAAAGTTTGTTGTGGATCAGAAATGGTCTACAAGACCGAGAAAAAAATAAAAGAGCTGAGCAGTGATGAAGGCACCTGATGGGGTAGAGAGCCTGGGACATCTCCTATGGGGCACGTGCCCCGCAGCGGGGGCTGGACCGGCTGGACCATGTGGGGGGCTGTGGGAGGATGCATCATGCCTGTCCTCAGGAGCTGGATTAGTTTTAAAGCAGAAGCTAAACCTCATTCATCCCTGGTGTGGGCATTCATTCAAAACGAAAGCTGCCTTCGATGCTGAAGATGCTGATGCCATCTCACTCCTGACAGCATCCAGCCTGCGCATTAACAACACAGCCCTGAATCCCCCCTAAAAGGCCAGGCTTACCCTGGTTCAGCCTTACCAATGCCACCAGGGACCCTGCTGCTGGTCAGAGCCCATGTACAACAGCTCCATCGTGGGTTTTCACACAACTTCATCCCGATTTTCAATGCACATTAGCTCAGGGGTGCTTTGGAGGTGCTGTGGGGACATCCCTGCCCTCCTTGGGGCACCAGCTTTGGGTTTACCCCTTGCTGAGAGGGCGAGGATGATCTTTCCCAAAGGCAAAACAAGCCTCCAGGGTATCCAGGAATTGAGGGGGGAGCTACATCTCACCAGCACCCCCCCCGCCCCCCCCAGTCCCTCCCGGGTTTATGCCTCTGAGGGCTGCAAATCCCTGGCGCCTCCGAAACCCTGCCCTGCTGGGATGGATTTTTTTAATTGGATTGTGACAAACATTTAATACCTAATAGAGCTCACACCGGCACAGTTAATTAAGAAGGTGACTAATCCAATTCACTCGTGGGAGCGCAGGAAGAGAGGAGCGGGAGGGAGGGAGCCTGCGTGCGTGCGGGGGGCAACAGTGGGGAGGGAGCAGGGGATGCAGAAAAATCAGCTCAGCTGCTATCGCCCTTCATTTCATTTTGCATGCGTGCATAAACGATAAAGAAGGACTTTTCTTTCCCGTTTGCTTTTCCCCTTGCAAGCGCCGGAGCCGCTGGGTAAATGCTGAGCTGTCTCAGGCTCTGTAGGAGCATCACCGGGATACCAGCCCGGGGCAGGGTAGAAATTCATGGCAGGTCAGATGCTGGTAGCTGAAGGCTTCTGGGGCTCAGCTGCAGAGATGCCCACAGCCCAAGTCTTGCTCTTTATTTTAAAACACCCCACCCACCCAGCTGGTTTTCCAGCTCTGGATAGGTTGCAAGGACCCAGGCACCCCAGAGCACCCCCCCTCCGCACAGGACCCTGCTGCAGGGCCAGTCCCAGGCACATCGGGCCAGCAGAGCCAGCTGTGGCAACATCTGTATGCCACTCACTCCCCGTCCCCCCGGAGTTGATAAATAAAACAAGTGGAGTTATTTTGGCCCCGGGGACAGGGCTGTCTCCCAGAGCACAGAGCTGCTCTTTCTCCGTCTCTCCGCGGCGCCGGAGTTCATTGTTATTCCCCAGTGGAGAACAGGACGTGGATTGAGCCGAGGTCCCCATCTGCGGTGGGCAGCCGGAGAGAGAGTCTCTTCATATTAGCGCCTAACGGCATCAATAGCGCTTTTAAATGAAGCCCCAGGGGGGAAACAAAAGGCCAAGAGCTCGTGGACAAAGCCAGAGAGGGATGGGGGAGATGGGGACGGAGCCAGGGGAGGAGGGGAAGAGTGGAGGATGAACTCGAGAGGATGACAAGGGGGAAAACCAGAAATGAAGTAGCTCCATATAAACTGTGTTTCCTACCAAAAACAGGGCAACTGGAGGACCTCGGGATGCAGGCAGCAGTGGCACGAGTGCCAGGTCCCATGGGTACTGGTCACATCACCTGCCTCCAGCTCAGCCATTGCCCGCTGCCACCCGCCCAGCTGGAAAGCACCCCACACGTTAATCAATGTCCCGCTGCAATTAGTCTTCATTATGCAAGGCTAGCGAAAAGAGACGATGCTTTAGCGAGATGACAAGCGGATGGGTTAAAACTGGGGAGGGGGAAAATAAAACAACCCAAAGGAAAACCAAGCAGCCTGGGGCCAGCAGCACTCATGGGCAGCACCGAAATGACCCGCTGGGACCCTGTCCCGGGGTGACGGAACGATGGGTGCACGTCAGCCAGATGTGGGATGAGGTGATAATTCATCAAGTGATTAATGAGGAATTACATGGAGGGTTCATCCCTCCTGTGGCTGGGAGTGAAGAGCCCCCCAGGGGCGCTCCTGCATTGTCCCCCTTGCAAGAAATAATTATTTAAGTTAAAATTATTTACTAAATGAGGCAATTCTGGGAGTGCTATCTTGGAGCCATTTGCCCAGTTTACTTTGTTACTAGTGCTACATAATAAATTAACTGTGTAATTAAAGATAAGTTTAATGCTGGTGCTTTGCAGAGGGATTTTCTTTTAAGTCTCCGTGCAAGTGTAAGCATCCCTTCTAAAAACATACGCACGTGAGCGGCGTGCAAGGAGGGGGCGAGCCTGCGGGCAGGGCCAGGCAGGGCTGGGCAGGGTGCTGAGCTCCCATGAGAAACACCAGGTCCTGTTGGCGCCAGCGTGTCCCCTTGGGGACCCCCTTTGCCCCCCCCCAAGGGACAACAACTAGATCGAACCAAATCAATCTGCATTTTAATTACTGGCCGCAGGGATGCTGAGCCATCTGTGGGTGCCAGCAGCCGAAATCGACTCCAGTGAGGCTCCGTGCTCCCGTCCCCCATGTTATATAGTAGCGACATGGGCTTGCTCCACCAACAGGACCTATTCCCAGCCACAATACTTGGCAAACTGAGGCTGCAAAGCCCCGTGGGGATCAGAGGACTCATCCACCAAAAAATAAGGAAAATAAAAAAATATGCTTTAGGAATCCACATTTTCAGAGATTTCTGCTGACTAACATGATTTCAGCTGAAACGAAGGAAGCCAGTGGGGAGATGGCTCAAGAGCTTTGCCAGGAAAAATTTGGAGATGATGCTCTAGGACCGCAATGGTGGGACCTGACCCCCAAGGGTGGGGACCACGAGGGGCTGTGTGACCCAGGGCATGCTCTGCCTCTCCTGCTTGCTCACCCATCCTGCACCCACCACCCCGCTCCGGCTGGGGAGCACAGCACAGGCAGGGCTCGGTGCCGGCAGGGCTCCAGGGTCACCTCCCCTGCCAGGGATGAGCTCAGAAAGCCAGAGCCCATCCTTCCTCCGTGCCGGCTGCTGGTGGGGGCAGCCACCCCTGAGCGCCTGCCTGCGCCTGCGGGCAACCCGGCGTGGTCCAAACGCATTGATATTGACTTGGCAATCAATTTTCAAATCCCAGGCAGCCAGGCCAAGGAAGAGTAATTACGCTGGCCAGCCGTGTGCCCCAGTTAATGCAAATGGAGCAGCTTTCCCCTAGGACTTGGACCTCTGTGTCAGCGCACCCTTTCACATCCCGGGATGGAGAAAGCGGTGCCTGGTGGGCAGAGTTAAGGCTGTTTTCCTTCCTCCAGGGAGGACATTTCCACTTTGGGGGGAGACCCAGCACCCAGTGGAGCATCTCTGCTCCCCAGGCACCTCTCCAGCCCCATTCACAGCCCCCAGCCCTGCACTATCCCAAACAGGATTTTCTCCCGAAAAAAGTGAGAAGAAGAGGAGAGAGCTGCCCTGGGGATGAAGGACAGAAAGCTAATTTCTCCCTCCCGTGATGCCTCTTGTGAGCAGAGGGGAAGGAGAGAGACAGCCCCTTGGCCTCTTCCTCTCCTGGAGGACAGCCATCACCAAAGGACATTTCTGCACTTGTAGTAGCCACATGCACTCCATTTCCCCAAAGCGTGGGTGATTTTGAGGTCTCCTCCAAAAGAAGGCACTCTGGCCGGGCCAAGGGAAGTGAGGTAGGTTAGCAACATCCCACAGCCGCCCAGATACCAATTACATCCTCATGAAAAATTCCTCTAACAACCCACATAACCACTCGCTAGAAGGAGGCTTCAAACCTCATCCTCCCATGGTGGCTCGCCATAGAGGGCAAGCGGTGGCGCTCTGCCCATTCAGGGAAAAGAGATGGGGAGCAGAAATGCCTGCCAAAAAGCCCTTATTTAGCAAAAAAGCCAAGAGAGGGGTGGGGAGGAGGCAGTAGGTGATAGCTGGGATGGGTCCTTGCTTGTCCTGGGTCATGCTGCCCCCAAACCCAAGAGCTTTTAGGAGAAAATGTTCAGATGAAGATCTCTGCTTGCCAGATCTCCTAGAGACAAAGACCTCAGTGAGCCCATACCACCTCTGCTGTCATTTTTGCTGGGGGTTCTGGGGGGAGCTGGACCGCTTCCTACCCCCAGCCACCCCAGGGAGAGTGGGGGGAGAATTTAGTGCCCCTGGGATTTCCACCCCTCTGGCAAATCTGGCAGCAACCGGCCACGGGGTATCAAATCACTGCCTGTGAGGGTCCCCAGTGTGGGGAGGAGGGCAGGGGACGTGTGACATCCCACAGTTGTGACACCTCCACCCGCCCCGTGTTTTCCCAACCTCTGCTGACCCAGGTGCTTACGGGCTGGCAGGACGAGCTCACCCCACTGACTAATTAAAAGCATTGTGTTTTACTGAAGGCGGCTGGCTGAAGCTGGGAGACATAAGCAAGGCAGCTGCCAGCACCTTGCCCATGCCTGCCCTGGCTTTCCAGCTCCTCGTTTTGCACTCACTGCCCTGTGGATGTTTTGCCAGGGAGAAACGTGCCGGTTTATGGAAATACAAGGCTTTGACATTGCAAAGCATTGAGGAAAATAGAGGGGGGGGGGGAAAGAACCAAACAATTACCTGGGTCTCATCAAGGAGCTGACAGGAGAGATTGCACCGGGTAATTATAAAGGGAAAATAAAATCAAGCTCTGAGATGGGGATGACAAGCTGGAGGGGACCGGAAAGGTGCAAGAGGAGAGGGGCTCACAGCACCCTGCAGCAGCCCATGGGTGGGAGGTTTGGTGCAGAGATTTTGGTTAGGAAGGGTTTTCCTTTGAATATTATTTCAGTCAGAAAACTCCCTGAGCAGGTCCAGAGGCAGGTGGGGATGCGATGTCTTGACAGGCAGCGCTGAGCCAGCTGCCGGCTCCAGCCGCCCGTCCCTGGGCTGGAGCAGGCCAGCTACTCCAAACTTCGGGCCTATTTCAGGAAATACCATTATCAATTAATTTGTGCAGGGATGCTGCGGCCCCAGCAGGAAGGGGCTTGCGACCCCCTCCTTCGGCTAGGGAATAGTGTAGGGGGATGGAGGGGATAGACTCTTCCAATCCCCATGAAACCCAGCTGAAGCAGCTCCCCTCGAGGGCTGCGGGAGCGGAGGCAGCCGATGGGGACAATCTTTAACTAAGGACCAGCTGAACTGGTGCTGGGCACCCCGAGATTCATTTCGGATGCATTGGTAAGGAAGACTCGATGTGCCTTGCGAGAGATGTGAGAGAGCACTGGGGAAAAAAAACCCTTCTATGAGGGATGGGTTAATGTTACCTGCCGAACCTGCCCCATATTTTCTCCTGTTTTTTATTTCGTAACCCTATCCCTTCTCATTTCCTAATTTTATTTCTTGCATGGTGAGGGTGACACTGGGCTAAGAGCAGTGATGTGGGTTAGGGGAGACCGGGAACTAATCATAGAATCATAGAATCGTCTGGGTTGGAAAAGACCTTTAATCACGCCATCAAGCAGGTCCCATAGAGACCTTGAGCTTCAAGCACTTAATGCCATCAAATTTAGCAGCCACCTCCCAGTAACTCCAGCCAGCAAACTGGGCACGGTTAGAGACCAGTTCCTGAGAGCTGGGAGAATCCAAGAGATGCCAGGCTTTGCCCTTGCTGGGATTTTAACCCTGGCCTGGCCATAGGATGCTGCTCCCCTGGCTGGGACCACCCTACGGGGAGAAGCAGCATCTAACGACATCGACATTTCGTTTCTCATTACAGGCGCAATTAAAAGGAGAGAGGATTACAGGCGACAGCCGCATCGTGTCCCTGTCCCTCGGTCGCTGCACGCTGCCTTTATCTCTTCTGCCTGGGCAGTTCCATCAATGGATCGACTTCTTCCCCTGCCTAATTTATGGCTCCTTTATGTTTGTTTATATAATATGGTTAAACATCTACTTTACACCCTGCATGCTTGTACTTGCTAATTAGCATTTTTCTCGGCATTTATTGCATTCGCTACGCGCTCCAGCAAGACGAACGGGAGCAGGGAGAGGGCTGGGAGCCCCACAGACACCCTGTGCCGGGGGCAGGAGCTGCAGCCCCCAGCCCACCCCAGCCCATTGGGGAGGATTTGGGAGCCTGGAGCTTCACTGTCAGAGGAACAGCAAGATATCCATGTCCCCCCCATGGCTGCTGCCCTGAGGTGACAAACCATCCCCACAGCCTTCTGTCCTCCCCCCTGGTTGTCCTCAAAGCCACCTGCCAAGCCCCTCTGAGTGAGTTTGGGGAGCAGGGCAGGGCAGAGAGGCCTCCAGGGGGGTGGCTTGAGCCCCCCTGTACCACACCAGCACCCCCCCCCTGGACACAGTGGAGCACAGCCTGTCCCTGCCCACAGAGCCAGTCACCAGGAGCTGAGCCCAGAGGAAACCTCAGCCTTAGCCCAAACCAGACCTTATCCTCAGCCTCACTTTGCCAGGATTTACAGCCAACCCCCTAACCCCCCACCCCCACCTCCCCTAGCACCAGCATGATGAGCCCTGGCAACCAGCACTGTATCTTCCAGACCTGGCAGTATGGATCTACATATGGATCCATACCACCCCAGGGCCAAAATCTGCCCTGTGGTCCCAGTAAAAGCCACAGCCCCTGGGGAGTCATCAACTCTTGCTGCCCAGGTACCCTAGGGGGGACTTGCCCTCCTGGCAGGCTGGCAGGGCCAGAGACACTCCGTGGTCTCTCTCTCCCACTGAGTCCTCCCATCCTGGGGGTTCACACCCCATTGCTGTGAGCACGGACCTGAGAGTCAAATAAACAGCCAGGCTGATGCCAAAGGTGCAGGAAACCCCCCCTCTGACCCCTCTGCCTGCCTGCCCAGCCTCTGCCTCCTGCCCATTCTCTGCGTCACAGTTTCCCTGCCTGCAAACATAAGTCCCATGGGGGTGCAATAGGGGGACAGCCACAGCGATGCAGGCAACAGAAAGTGACCCCCAAATCTGGCCCTTCCTTGAGACTCCAATGCCACTGCAGGAGGGAATGTCTAGTCTCAGCCAACACACGGACAGGAGCTTACAGCAGTGATGTGCTCCCCATTTCTAGCCGGGAGGGCAGGATACAGGGATGCTTCTCGCCCCTCAGGCTCTGCAGCACCTTGGTGAACACTCTGCCTCTCCAGGAAGCAGCTCCCCACCGGGCTGAGCCTCCTCCTCCTCTCCGGACAGATGGATGCCGCCAGAAGCCATAAGAGGTAACTGCTAGCGAAACACACCTAATTAACGTGGCCCTCGGAACCACCCTTGCCGCCCCTTCCTCCAGATGCTCGGCCACCCCTCCACTCAGCGGCGACCTCACCAAATGAGCGCTCGGCTCCCTGCCTTCAAAAGTCACAGCTCAGCGAAGGCTCAGGGAGCCTCTTTCAGCCCAAAGTTGGCCCCTTCCAGGGCAGCCCAAGGGGCTGGCTTGCCTAGAGCAAGGCACCATCGCTGCCCGCAGGGTATTCCTGAGCAGGCAGGAGAGGAGGCAAAAATCACATTCAAACTTTGGTGAATTGAAGCAGAAAGGTGGGGTTAAGGCTCAGCAGAGGGCCTGGGTGGTCTTCGTGTCCGCTAGCAGCAGCTACGGGCAGCCGGCAGCCGTGTGCGGGAGGAAAGGCTGCGCAGGGTTGTTCCCACCCCGCCTGGA
>NW_009260342.1:858506-938396 GCF_000687185.1 Egretta garzetta
GCAACGAAATGGGATGGAAAAAGAAGTGAGAGCCAACTGAGTTTGGACTCAGCCTTGCTGGGCTGCAAATGCAAACCAGCGCGGCCACAAAAATGATCTGAGGGCTGCAACACCTCTGCTGTGGGGACAGGCTGAGAGAGCTGGGGGGGTTCAGCCTGGAGAAGAGAAGGCTCCGAGGAGACCTTATAGTGGCCTTTCAGTGCTTAAAGGGGGCCTATAAGAAAGATGGGGATAAACTTTTTAGTAGGGCCTGTAGCGATAGGGCAAGGGGTAACGGTTTTAAACTAGAAGAAGGTAGATTTAGGCTAGATACAAGGAAGAAATTTTTTACAGTGAGGGTGGTGAAACACTGGAACAGGTTGCTCAGAGACGTGGTAGATGCCCCATCCCTGGAAACATTCAAAGTCGGGCTGGATGGGGCTCTGAGCAACCTGATTGGGGTTGGACTAGATGTCCCTGCTCATTGCAGGGGGGTTGGACTAGATGACCTCTAAAGGTCCCTTCCAACGTAAACTATTCTATGATTCTATAACCCCAGAGAGCAAAGTTTGGCTCTTGTCCCCCCTCCAAAGGTTAATTAACAGTCACTGGTCTGCCGGGGGGGGGGGGGGGACCCAGGGAGGTTGGGGTATCAAATAGTACATCACTGCCAGGACAGAGGAACAGAGCTGCTAGGGGATGAGAGGGCAGCAGCCTCAGCCCCAACAAGGGAGTGAGGACCCTCCTCGCTCTGGTCCCTCTTTGAGGGTCACACCCAGCTCCCTTTCCAAGCAGGATGGAGACAGAGAGACATTCTGGCATTATACGTTGCCTCCAACCAGCCGCAGACCTTGGGGAAGTGGAAGGATAAACGGTGAAGCCAGCAGCAGGTATCTTACACGTATCCTTGCTTAACTTGGTTGAAAAGACCCGAGTTCAGCCTTCCCCACTGCTCCTGTAGAGCCAGAGACCGGCCTCACCAGGAACGTGAGAAGGAAGCCTCAGTCCCCAGTGGCTGGGGCCTCAAATACAGCCAGGAAAAATTTTCAGTCGAATTCTCTCTTTGCAGGTTGAGAGCCATTGAAGCCATTTGTGAATTCCTGACAAATTCACTCAATTACCATCACTCAGCAAAAATAATGTGGGAAAGATGACAAAGAGGCTGTAATGTTATATTTTAACATATTTGGAGCGCTCTAATTCCTTTTAACATCAGTGCTGCCTCAAATACAGCCAGGAAAAATTTTCAGTCGAATTCTCTCTTTGCAGGTTGAGAGCCATTGAAGCCATTTGTGAATTCCTGACAAATTCACTCAATTACCATCACTCAGCAAAAATAATGTGGGAAAGATGACAAAGAGGCTGTAATGTTATATTTTAACATATTTGGAGCGCTCTAATTCCTTTTAACATCAGAACCTCCCTGAATATTCAAAGTAATAAGCCTCTGAAAGCTTTTTGCTCAATGACGAGCAGCATTGTTGATGGTAGAGGGTTTTTTTTTCCAGTTGCGCTGGTGAACCCAAGTTGAAAAAAGCAATTCAGTCTAATTCTGCACGCAACTGTAGACACAGTTTCCACAGGTGGTTCAAACACTTACCTGGCAGGCTGCTCTGTCAGCTGAGAGACTCCTGTCCTGAGAAGTTAAACCAGACCTCATGGTAACAAGGTGGCCCTAAAAGTATCCGTGACTCTGGAGATATGATCTCATTTCCCAATTTCCCCATGTCACTTGGGGTAAATTGCCAGATCCTATCTCCTACTTCCATAAAATGGAAGCTCATTGAGAGATGTAAAGCCCATTAATAATGATGAGATGCTTCAGCTCTGTAGGTAAGTGCCCACTGAGATGTATAGGGAGTCACATACCTGCACCTACACGCACAGACATCCTACACAGAGTGAAACCCACAGCTCTGAGGAAGTAGGCAGCGATTTTGATGGCCTCAGACACCAGAGCTAACTAAACCTTGTTGACCTACACCCAACGGGTACCACCCGTGAGGTTGGTATGCAACCTTCCTGACTGTAATGCAAAAGCCTGAGTTGGAAATGAGATATTTCAGCTGCAAGAAAACTCCCTCTTTGGATTTACAGATGTACCAGCAAGAGAAAAATTATGTTCCTTGGACCACACTGATGGAAAAAAACCCAAGAAGCCATATTCAAACAATAGGTGGAAATAGCTGATGCGTCCCTCCTGGCTTTCTCCACACAGGTTCCTTGTTGTGGTGGGCAAAAGACTTGGCTGGGTCCTGCCTTGGATGCTGAAATCACAGCAGCTGAAGGAGGTCATTGCTCTCCTTCGCCTTCCTGCCATGATGGCAAACTTGTAAGTCAAGGTCAAGATCACCGAAAATCATGGCTTTTTGACCATAACCATGCATGAGAGGTTTCTCACGCAGGTCCCTGTGGGCAGTGTGGCTGGGTGTAAAACCGGCATGCTTTAATTCTCATGGTAATGGAAACGCAGGGAAAAAGCAGGGCCAAGCAGAGCCCCAAGTCGTCACTGCCTGCAGAAGAGGATCCTTAATGAAATCAGTGATGAAGCTGAGGAGCAACACAGAAAGTCCCTTATGCTTAAATATACTCCAGAGCAAAATATAGCCCCAAAATGAGAAACTCACTTGTTTTTCAGCCAACACAAGAAGTTTTCCAAGGGACACCTCTGGAGGGGAGACCGTGTGTCTTGCACAAGACATGGATGGTCTGAAGTGGTCCCTGGGGACCACTCTGGGAAAAACTAGAGAACTTCATTTAGAAGAAGTCTTTGGGGAGATCATTTCAAATACCTTTCCCCCCCTCTGTTTTGCTTGTGCTATTTGCAGCTCTTTGGAGCTCTGGGCCATAACCACCCATGTAGCCAAAACTTCCCAAGCCTGCCTTTCTTATGCTTGCACGAATAAATCCTTATCTGGACACCCAGGGGGTTTCCATCCCTGTAATAACATGGTGCATTAGGGAAAGCACCACCCAGTGAATGAGACCTTCTGGGCTGGCCTGAAAGCCCCAGGCTCCCTTCTTCCCTGTGTGGTCCCATTCAGGGAGATGCCCAGCAGCGAGCTGCTGCTGTTTCTATCCCTCCCCTCCTGCTGCTCCTCTCCCAGCACAGCCCTCAAATCACTGGCGCTCACCTGCATCCCTGGACTTTGAGCATCCCTGGACTTTGAGCATCCCTGCTATTTTCCCTGGGTAATGTGGGGTGATGGAAACTCCGCCTTTGCAAAAGAAGCTTGGGAAGTGGCTTTTATTTCTTCTCCCATCACCAATGTTGGGGATGGCAGCCCTGGGGGGGAGCTCTTATGCAGACCTATGTGCAGGAAGCGAAACCGCCTCTTGGCAGTGGTGATCCTTACGTGCGCGCAGAGGAACGAGCTGGGGCTCCCAGACTGATTTACCAGAAAATTAAACATATGTCCCCATTCACCCAGGCGAGGAATTAGACGTTGATCCGTCCTGATTCCATCTACTTCAATTACAGCCGAGGGCAGGCACTGCCTTTCCCGTGTGGAGACCCCAGGAAGGCTGAATAACCCCGGAGAGGTCTCCAGCCCACAGCACTTTTCCTAGGCAGGAGAGCACCCCGGGCACTGCAGCCCCAGTGAGACCTATGGGGGGGATGCCTGGGGCTGTGGGGGGAATGCTCAGGTTCCTGAGGGGATGCTCAGGGACGTGGGGGGATGCTTGGGGCTGCTGGGGGATGCTCATGGCTGTCAGGGGATGCTTGGGGCCCTGGGGGCATGCTTAGGGCCCTGGGGGGTCTGCTCAGGGCCATGGAGGGGATGCTCAGAGCCCTGGGATGGCTGCTCGGGGCTCCAGAGGGATGCTCAGGACCCCAGGGGGCTGACAGCACCCCAAGCTGCTTCCCCAGGAACTTGCAACACACACAGGGCTGCGGGTCCATGGATAATAAGAGGGAGCCTACCCTAAACCAGTGGCAATATTAAAAAGGTTTGACTGTAATCACAAGAGCAATAAACCCAAACCTTTAAATCCATCTAATACCCTACAGTCAAAAACCCCAAATTATCTGCTATCATGCAGCAGCTGAATGAAAGCAAGCGCTGGCAGGGGCGCAGAGAATGGTGGCGGAGCCAGAAAACAGCCCTGGCAGATGCGCTGGCAGCTACAACCTGTGTTGCCCATGAGGGAGTCTCCATCTTTGACCTTGCTGGCAAGAAGCAAACGGCCACATTGTGAAGCTGTGGAAAGTTTGTCTTTTTAATGACAAAACAGTTTGTCTAACATTTCATATGCAAATAGTAAATATTAGTATTATATAGCATGGCATCGCTGTGAAGTCCAACTACTGCAGCAGGCGGGTCGAGCCAACGTGGCTGTATATATACAGTGCTCGGTAGGAGAGGAGACCTCTTGGAAAGAATCCAATAAACCCATGCTTAGGGATCATTGGGAGCGCATGAGAAACCAAACAAATTTTTTTAATTTCACATTTTAAGGAAGGACACAGCTTCGCTGCTGAGAGCTCGTTGTGAGAGGCGCTGCGGATGGGGCACCTCCTGGCTCTAAGTGTTGGTCATGCCCATCTTTCTCCATCCCAAGCCCCTCCTCCAGCATCCCTGGGAGAGCCCCAGGAGAAGAGAGTCACCCATGGGGCAGCACTGGAAGAAGCCATGCTCTCTGTTTCACCCTGATCTACAGGGGGATGAGCCGCTTTGCTGCTGACCTGTGCTCAGGCCCATCCCCAAATACCATCCTGTTTGAGACGGCCAGTGCCTGGACCCATGGGCCATAACGAGAGTGGGGGAAGAGGTGCCACACCACAAGGGCTCTTCCAAGGGTCCTTCTTGGAGCTCAGACCCCAGCGAGAGGCTTTGCACCTGAGCCAGACTGGCAGCACTACAGGGCAGCACACTGCCCCAGTGGCAGGGGGCTTCGCCACAGTGCTGTCACCCCACAGCCTCAGAACATGCTGCAAACTTGGAAAGCAACTCGTGGCACCTGTGCTCACCGGGGCAGGGACACCAGCTTACCCGGTGGGCAGGTAGCGGGTGCAGGCAGGCAGGGTACAATGAGCAGGCAGGGACTGAGAGCTGGCATAGGGTTGAGCATCTCCATCACTGGCAAGACAACCCAACCTCTTCAGTGTGCCAAGGTTCTTCCACGCAAAGCAAGCTGGAAGTCTCCCCCTGCTGCCAGGGCCGATGCAGGGGTGCCAACAAGAGGGTTTATTTAAGCCCAGCTGCTCTTATCCTGGCAAAGCATGATGGTTCCCAGCTTTACAAATCACACTGGGTGCTCTGGGGCATTGCCTTCACTTTTTTCCTCCCCCTCCATGCCCCAGAAGGTGCAGCAGCAAGGCCACCACCCTTAGCTGCTCAGAAATGCCCAAAGTAGCCAGGTCCCCTCCCTGGGCGGGTGGCACAGATTTGGTTTTTCTTACTCTCTCCACCTCTCCTGGGTAAGCGATGCTGATGCTAACACTTCATCATCATTAAAGTACTGTCGCTGCGACGAGCCCTTGCTTTCTCATCTGTCAGTGGTGCCGGCCACGCAGAGAGCATCTCCATCGCCGGAATAAATAACCCTTGAAAAAAGAAGCAAGAGGGAAACAGCCTCTGAGGGCTCAAAGCATCTGGGGTGGGAGGTGGGGGGGCTTTGGGGACCAGCTCCCCAAATACTCCTTTCTGGAAACCTCCCCCCAAATCCCCCACCTACCCAGGCAGCCGTGCCGACCCACCCGCCAGTGCTGCTGAATGAAACCCATGGCTTTGCATCCCTGTAAGGACAGGCTTTGCAGGCTCTGAGACAGACAAATAGCTACGTAAACAGCCACGGGGAAAACAGGCACCCAGGGGACGCCCGTCCAAGGACTGCGCTAAACGCAAGGATTTTAAACCCTGATTTTTATTGCAAACAAGCATAACATGCTCTCGGCGTGATCGCTGGTGCAGTGCAGCCAGGCCAGGAGGGTCTTATTCCCCCTGTGCAGAAGAGGCCAATCCCGCCCCCCTCCAAATTGTCTCCTTACTCCCATGGGAGGCTGGTACCTCAGGGGGACCCTGTCACTGCATCACAGGGTGCTGGGGACATCCCCTCTCCTCCTCTGGCCCCCGTGGGGCAGCTTCATGGCTCCGGTGGGAATTGCAGCATCCCCCAGTGACATCAGGGTGTTACCCCCCTGGTTCCTGGGGGTTTTTATAATGCAGAACGCCCTTTAGCACACAAGGCTTTTACATGTCACAGGATTGTATGAAAGTAATTAAAACCTACATTCAAACTTAAAATTTGATATTAAAATGAAACTCTGGCAGCTCCAGTGCTGTACAGGAGCCCCATGGCTGCCACACAGATGAGAAGGAAGGATCTTCAACCTCACATCTCTGCCTTGGGATAAGGCCATGTCATCCAGGGTGCTTCCAGTGTCCCCTCCAAGCCTGCCCATGCAGAGTTGCTTTCCTGTGGGAACCATCGTGTACCTGGGGTTTGCACACGGGCAAGTTTATGTCCATTTACAGATGGGCAAAACTGAGACCAGAGGTAGCAAGGGCAAGACAGGAATTACTGGGATGGCTCAGCCCTTGGACCACCCTGACCATCACCTTTGCCAACAGACTGGGGTTCGGGGCAGCCAGGGTGGCTCACCAGGTCCTGCCAAGCTGAGGGTGCCAGGCGATACTTGTTCTGCAAGGAACCAGCACACAGGTACCAGTATTTCCATCACTTGGTTGCACACAGATTGTTATGAAAAAAAAAAGATGATAAATAAAGATAAATGGGGGAGAGCGGAGCATGCCGGCAACCCTTCTTCATCATTCCTTTTCTTCCCTAAGTAGATCAAATTATGACCTGAAATCACTGAATACATATTTTATTATGTGGATAATTTAAAGGATGAGGGCGAGACAGAGAATTCATAAGGTACAGTTGTGCTAGAAGACTAAGAGTTCCCATTAATCTCTCACATGAAAAAAAACTGAACAGGAGAAAAGGGGTGTGTGTGTGTTACAGGTTGTAATCGATGTTGCCCTCTCCTCTTCCTCTTGTTTTGGGTGAGCTGGGACACACAGGGATGTCTTCTCCATTAGCATCCAGATATAAGCTGCTTCTTAATGTCTCACCAAATAGATGCAGCGCTCCCAGCTCTTCCCAGCCCCGCCACCCTCTGCCAGCAACGTAAACTCATCATATCACATTTAAGAGCTTGGCAATTAGCTCTCCTCCTCTGTGCAGAGCTGGGGAGCAGGGGAGGGAGTTAGGATGCAGCCATAGCTTCCCCCCAGCCCTGGGTAGGGCTGCCCCGTGTCCACCCCGGGACTCGCAGCCCCCAGCCCACTGCTGGCCCTCGCCGGGGCCGTGCCGGGGGCAGTGCCATCGCGGTCTGCTGGGCTTTGGCCCATTTCACCCCGGCTCAGGCGCCTGTCTGGCACCAGCTCAAGCGTGATGCTCCTATGACTTTGAGGGGTCAGCCCTGCTTCGCTTCCCCTCAAACTCCCCCTGCCCCATTAAGTCACGGGTGTCTCTGCATGCTGCAGATCAATGCCAGCTTCAGGATGTTTTTCAGTTCCCTCAGGACTGCTGGCTATTAATAATTGTTTTAATAACAACTAAAAAAAATATATATATAAAATAAACAACTCTATTTTATGGGTAGCTGAGCCCTGGCACTGGGCTGGGGGCTCATCTCTGGAGGCAGCACCCCAGCACGTGCCTCTGACCTGGCAATGGGACAGGAGCAGTTGGGCTGGTGGCTTCAGACCAGCTCCTGCTCAGCTCTAAGAGGGTGAAAGGACTGTGTTTTCCCTCTTAAGCACCTAAATGGTTTTATGAGGCTTTTGACAAGTCAGATTAAGCACTGTAATCAAGACAAACTTGTTTAAATAAGGCCCCTGAGGACAAATCAGAGCTGCTGAGTGTTTTCCTGACCCACTCCTGCACATCTCACCAGTGGAGGTTTGGGTGGTGGAGTGGGGTCACACTTGCAACACAAGTTGCTCATCCTCTGGCGGTCACTGTCCTCACCGTGGGGTCCAGAGAAGGGGACAGGTGGGATGGCCCAGTGCCTTCACACCTTCACAGCTCAGTCCATCGGAACCCAACACCATGCTTGTGGCTCCCCATGGTGCTGGCTAGTCCCCTCCAGGAGGCTCATGATGCTGAGGGGATTACGACAAGGTAAGCTTTAAACGAACACGTTTCATTTCTGATTTAAAAGCCCCTGTGGCTGCTCTGCTTCCCAGCAAGGCTCCTGGTGTGGAGGGGGGCAATTGGGAAGGCAGGCAGGGCTGGAAGCGCGCATCGGTGCTTGCTGGTTTGGGATTTGTGTTGAGCTTGCGCTGCTGGCTTGGTTTCAGCTGTCACATGCTATTACTCATGCCTCCTAAGGATGGCCTTTACATTTTTTTTTTTCTGAAAGTCTCCAAATTATTTTCCTTGGCTGCCTGAAAGGATTTTAAGAGACTAAGTGACAGTCTGCTCCCCAGCCCTAGGAGGGGCAGAGGCACTAGAGGGATTTGGGGAGGATAATGGTGTTAGAGATGCCCATGGAGCTCATATCCCTCTGCTACTCGTGCAAGTCTCCAGGTGAAAGCCAGTCCCATTGCTCCCCACCACCACATTTTGGGAGTCAAACAAGAGCATCACGGTTAATACATCTCCCCCAAGAGACCAGGGAGACAGCAACAGTTTTAAGAGAAGGCAAAACTGGGAGATGAAAAAATTAACCTGCCTCTCTCTGCCACTGCACAGAGATCAGAGCCTTTGGGCAAGCAGCTATCACAGATGAGATTGTTCTTCCTCCTCCCCTCCCCAATGAGGTGTTTTCCATCATAGCCCACTGATGGTAGCAGCCATGTTGCGCTGGCTTGTTCTTCCAGGCAGCTTAGAAGACACTATGATGGGTGCATGGAGCCCTCCTTCATCTGAAAGATTCATGAAGCAGGGAAGCCTTGCAAGATGCTGCAGTCCTGGAACCACCTTCTCCCCTTCCACCACAAACTGCCCAAGGAAGGCCCATACTTAGTTTTCTTTCTCAATGTTTACTTCTAAGAGATGTCAGAAAGCTCATTTTTATCCCTCCCAAGAATTTTTCCTGCTGCTTGATGTTAGAGGATGAATTCTTGTCCTGCTTCTGCTGAGTAACGATGGCCAACCATCAGCCAGAGCCAGATTTAATGTGTCAAAGTTAAGCTGGAAAGTTTTAAAACGGATTTTTGACAAGACCTGCTCAACTCAAATGGCTGGTTAACACGTGGAAGAGAAGAGTAAGTCTTGCTTTAACCCAACCAACCATTCTGATTCATTTATAAAGATGTTAAAGGCTTAGAAAACCCAAATACTGCCTTGTAGTTGAACAGAGATAAGGATGAGAAGACCCTCACTTCAAGAACCCATTTGTAGCTAACTCTAAAAGCAAAACTAAAGCAAGCTATGTGGTGATAATTGCCAGAAGGCTGTGGGGACAAGGGCTACAAATGCTTCTCTGAAAGGCAGATGTGGGCTCCAGTCCTCATCTGATGAATCCTGCCACAATTCACAGCTTCCCATGGTCTTAAGCACAAGTCCCCGCTAGCCAAACCCCTCGGCTCCTCAACATTTAAAGCAGGTGACAGTCCCCAAGCTCCTATGGATGCTCAGTAATAACCCTACAACCGTGACCAAGTGCAGCACACAGTTTCCGCACTGCTGAAAGGAAGGGAAACCCCGCTTGGAGAGCAAGTGAGGAAGATCTTGTGACATTGGCTCACGAAAAAAATCTTTGCAGGCAGCGGCTGTAATTTCCCCAATTACCTCTGCTGGACACCGGGGGGTTAGCACCGCTGCCTGCATGTGTGGACACTGACGACACACAAGGCTATTTCTTCAACGCAAACACTAAAGCGAACGCTCCAGTTCACCCCCAGGCTGCTGCAGGTCCTTGCTGGGTATTTCTGGCCTCCAAAAAGGAGGGAGAAAGGAAAGAGGACTTTTGAAAAAGGAAGGAGTTAGATTTGCCTTTCCAATTATCTGCTGCTGTCATTATGACCTTCCATAGTTAAACAAAATTACCCTAAACAAACAAGGCTCCAGCGCTCGGGTCGAACGCTGGCATTAGCAGCCATCCACACTCACTGCTGAAGAGCCCTGACATATTGATATTAATTTAAATTTCCCCTTGACCATCATTTTCGATTCCCTCCAGCGCTGAACTTCTTTATAGCACTGAGGCATGTTCCTCCTACTCTTCTATTAAATGCTTTAAAATTAATTAAAGAGGCTGGCTGGCCAGGCAGGATTTTAAATTCCCTTTCTCAAAGAAAAATCTGACTCACCCAACACCTCTCACAGGGACATAAGCGCTGGAGGCAAAACCGTTCTGCGGCAGCTTCCAGCCAAGGGCTTTGTAACCCTCTTCTTTCAAAAGAAGAAAATGAGAATAATGACTGTAAGTGCCCACCATCTGCAATTAATTTTCACAAGGAGAGCAGTTAAGCACTGGAACAAGTTTCCCAGAGGGACTTAGGAATCTCCGATCCTTGCTCAGTTGAGCTGTGAACATCTCCAAGCCCTGGAGCAACCTCATACAACTTTGAGGAAAGCCCTGCTGTGTGCAGGGGGTTGGACCAGAGACCTCCAGAGGTCCCTCCCAAACTCAGTCACTCCCCACCTCTAAAAAGGCTGAAAACCTGACCATTTGTTGAGGAGGCAACTAATTAAAAAAAAATATTGACCAAGTGCTGTTAAAAAAAAAAGATTACAGTAAGTAATTATATGCAACTTAATACATCAACTGCGAAGAGTTACCTGAAGGAAAGAAAATTAAGGAAATTAAAATAAGAAGCATACCACTTGTGACAAAGAGACAAAGACAAAAAATGCCATCAACTTGTGTTTATGAGCTGCTGTGTTTCTAATTAGGGCCAGACACTGAATTTGCATTTTATCTTGATTGAAACAGAATGAAAACTGAAAAAATAAAGGCGGCTGATGTTAAACTGTTTTCCCTGTTTAACCTTACAGCATTCAAAATAGCTGGTTTTTTTCTTCTGTTTTTAAGATCTCAGCTTCGTCAGAGTGATTTCAATTTAAAACAGAGGACCTTCAAGTGGGGGGATAGAAGGAATGAGGTCACCTGCCAAGCAGCGGCTGCACGGCACAGAGCAGGGGTATAACAGCAGCCACAGCAGCTTGCAAAATAAATTAGTAGGCATTGATAAACAAGCCAGAGGCTGAGAGAAACCCATGCCTGAAACCAGGGGAAGCAGCAAGTGTGATGGCCATGGCTTCTCATGCTGGCCCTGCCTTCGGAGGTAGCTGGCTGGGAAGGATGCTCTGCACAGCCCAGCACAGTCATCCAGCACCAAAATCTCTTAAAATGCAGGGAAAATGGAAATCAAGCTAGTGCTCACTGGGACGCATCAGACAGCTGCCATCAGACAGAAGGAACCAATTTTGTTTCCTTCTGCCACAGTGACTCGGGTGACTCATACGACGGAGACCTGCAGATAGCACCTCAGAGCAGGACACACGCTAGCGCGCGCTCTTCTCTCTCCTTTCCTTCTCTCATTGCTCTCACCCCCCACTGACATGTCAGAAACCGTGAAAGAAAACCAGCACACAGCATCTGGGGGCCATCCGCATCTCTCTTGGAGCTCAGCACCATGTTTCTCCCCACTGGACAAGACTCTCTACAGGCCAACAGCAATTTCAGTGTGTCCCACACCCTTCTAGCCAAGAGCCATAGCTGTTGGTTGAAGGAGCATACAAGTCCTCTGTAGCCCTGCTGGGAACAGGCACCAACATTGAAACAGGACAGGATCTGCCCCGACTCTGCTGTAAGGCTTCATCCCTGCTCCTTTGCTCATACCCCCAAGAGCATCCGTGTTTTTCTTTTCTGTCCTGTGACCAAAGCATGTCAAAAGACCTCACAACTGTTCTGGGAAAATCAGAATCGGACTTTTAGCACCTGGAAGATGCAAGACACCTTTCACACACCACCATCAGTTATGGCTCCTTGATGGCTTTGCTGACATGGAGAGCGAAGTCCCTGCAGGAATCTCTCAGCCTTGGAGGCGTGAGGGAGATACACACTGCAATGAATGAACGCAGAGAGATTCTGTTTGCAAACTGAAACACTTCCCACAGGTATTGCTGTATACATTGCACCTTTGCCGCCCGCAGCTAGGAAAAGATACTACACCCACTGATTCCACTTTCAAGCTTAACAAGTCCTGTCAGCAATCCTGAGAGCTCAGCATAACTGCTGCTTGTGAAGACCATCTGCACCTTCTTACCCCTCCCGCTATCCTGCCAACCAAGCAACAACAACTCTTAGCATCATGGTTTATTCCCCCTCTGTATGTACAATTAAGTGTATGCATGACCATTAAAAATAAGGCTACTTATATCATGGCTCTGAAACACTTTACAAACCAACTCTATTCCCTCTCTTATTACAACATTCAAAACACTTGGCTTCCATGATGTGCAGAGAGGGGCAAACGCAACCAGACCACATGGGCCATTAAGTGGTGCAGGGCTTTGGTAACTGGATCTAGAAGCTTCCTCCTCTAGCTGAGATAGTCAAACACAGCCAGGTCACTGCGGGGGGAGATAGTTATCCCACAACATCTTGGTGAGGTCAGTCCAGGTCCCAGGCAACCGCAGGTCACCTCATCTCAGCATGTTGCTGGTGGCAGGCAGCAGAGAGGCCCAGGTTCGCATGGATGGAAGGACAACTTACTCCTCTCCTTTGGAGCTGCCCCTTTCAGTTGAGGCAGGGGCATAAGGAAAGGAGGAAGGGGAAGCTGCCCTTCTCTTCTTGATGACCAGAGGACTTCAGTCTCCAGAGGTATCAACCTGGGTGATATTTCTCAACATTTAACACATCTAAAAAAAAAAAACCATCAAAGGAACAACTGAACCATACCATTATGGGATCTCAGAGCAGATTGCTTGCATGTCCAGGTAAGGCTTAGAAACATTCTTTTTCCAATGGGGATGAAGGAACAGTCCAGAAGAAAGTAACGGAGATGTGCAACTGAGGGCAGCCCTGTGTGGTCCTGTAAGCTCCCTTCCCAAGTAAATCTGTTCCCATATGCAACAAGAGAGAATCTTCCAGCTTCAGCTTGTGGCTCAATAAATTTTATTATTCCTTTTTGTTTTTATTTAAAAGAATTTGTTTTCCTGTCATAAAAATTAGACAACCATACCACCACCACGAGCAGCAGCAAAGTCTGTGGAGTTAATGTTGATGGCAGACAGTTCACTGGTGCTTCCAGTGTTTCAAAACGTCCTAGAAAGTCCATAAATGGAAAAAACCCAAACATGATGGTTTTGGGGAGGAACATCAAGGTGATTTCGGTTTCTTGTCCCACTGAGGATCCCAGATGAATACTGTAGCATATCAGCAGGACCAAGTACCTCATGCCTTGAGAGAAAACCCTTCATACCAGCTCCAGTACCTGATTAGTAGGGAAGACAAGACATTCAGAATAGCAATTTATGACATTCATTATCTCCTACATCAGCACATAGATCACTAGGACAGGACTGACCCTTCAGTCTCCACCCCCTTACCCTTTAGTCACCAGCATGGTGACTCAATAATATCACGCAAATGGGATAAGCACGTGGCAAGGTTCCCGATTTTGATGTCTGCTTGAGGTAGGATAAATTACAGCATGAAGCAAAACCATCCACAGTTGTCTCATATTCACTCATCCCAATCAACTAGCTCCTGGAAACCTTGTAATGGAGATCAGTTTTTGTCCTCTCAGACCCTGTGCTCACATTTCCTTTGTCCACGCTAAGATAGTGCAGCAGCCTCTGAAGGCATGGTCTAGAGACGGCAGAAGAAAAGTAACTATGAGGGCTGTCACCCGCAGAGTGATTTGCACAGCCTGTATTAACCCACGGTGGCTTTGCCGGGGAAAGCTCTAGAGCTTTAGCCCACGGGTGCTGGCTGGCATGGTATCTGCCCCCAGACTCGAGTGGGTTTGTGCAAATCCAGCCCTTTCCCAGATCACCCCACCGTCCTTCTGCGCACTGCCAAAGGCAAATGGAAATACCAGAGTTCTGACAGCCCTGGCTGTTCGCACATTTCTCTACCTTCTCTCATTAACAAGCAAAGCGCATGAGCAAAACCTCTCCTCTCTGATCACTCTCCTGTTGCTACTGGACTCACTTCAAGACACCAGAAGCATCTGTGCATTTTGCCCATTTTACTAAGAAGGAAGTGACCAAAGTAATGAGTAACCAATTCCACAGGCTGCTAAATAAATTGCCCACGACTGAGAGGCTACAGCATCACACACTGCAAGAGCAGGAGTAACAAGGGCACTTGTGGCCTAAAAAGAAGGAAAAATATAAATGTTGACACACAAACACAGGCCACTTGGTTCTCCCCTCATTTCTGCTTTTTTTGTGATTTTTTCAAGGACCATTCAGACCAGCAACTCTGGTCTGGCTCCAGAGAGCTGCTATGATCACAGGGCTGCAAGGAGAAATCAGGATGAGGACCTCAGTGTCATGAAAGTGACGATCCAGCGTGTAACTCTGCAAACAGCAAGTAACCCCCTTTACTGACAGCTCCAGAAAGCTGCCAGGGCTCTGGGCTACAAGCTTGTGGCGTTAACCACCAAGCCTCAGAAGCATGGTGGAGGTTGGCGCTGCTGTGTACAATTTGGGATAGCATCAGACCTGGGGTTCTTCAGAGGATCACCACCAGCCTGGGTTTGGGTACTGGTTTTGCTTGGCTGATAGACACATAAAGAAGGACAAAGTCTTTTCCATATTACTTGACATTTCATGGATAGAAATACATTGAACAGACACTCTGGAAGCCTTTTAATTCAAGTGCTGAAAACCTGGCAAAACGCTGGCTTCTCAGTGCACAGGGAAGGCTGTTGCTTTCACAAACCCCTGTGCCGGCAGCTGCTGTCTGTTACAGCCAGTCTGAGCACCAGCAGTAAGCAAAGTGAGGGAGCATCCCTGCTCATTTCAAACATTGCTCCAGCCGGCTGCGCATCAGGAGCTCAGCTTTTAGCTCTGCTGCACCCAGTGTCGGCGGCAGCAGCCAGAGGACAGGTTCTGGTTAATGCCAGTGAGTGAACATGCAGCCTCCGTTGCCACAAGAACCAGCACGAGCCTAGGGAGATGCTTGTGCCAGACTCTCTGTTCTACTAGGACCCTAAGGAGTGGTGGAGGCACAGTGGGTGCTGGATGGCTGCCAGCAGCTTTTCTACACCTTGCTTTAACTGGGTTTCATTGCTGGTGTGCTGTCTGCTTGCTCCACCATGTGCCAGAGGCAAATACATAATCTAAATTACACACTTCCACAGTTGGGATGACCTCCTCTAATGGTTTCTCCTGGCTGTACAGTTTCTCTGACCTTGCTCTTTACTAACAACAGATTCAAATGTTTAAAAAGGGGATGCATGAAATAACTTACCTTAATTGTACCCTGACTGTTAGCAGCAATCAGCACATTGGACTCCTGGAAAAAAAAAGAGGCACTATCACAATCTGCTTTTGCTTTTTTTTTTTTTTCCTTTCTTTTTTGGAAGAAGCAGTAGAGAAGCAGCAGTTGTTTTTATCTTAAACATTACAAGTATATCTAATTTCAAAGGGACTTAACTCTTCCTATTTCCAAGATGTTTTCAAGGCTAAAAGTCTCTATAAAAGTTATATTACCTTAAAGAATTAGAAAACAATAATCCTTAGTGCTTGTACAGAGCTTTAAATCTCCAAAGCAATTTACAAACAAGAATTAATCCTCACAGTCTCCCTGTGAAGTGGGCAAATAATAATCATTTTCATCTTTTGGCAGCATATGGACAAAGGTCTCCAGTGCCCTAACTAAACCGACTAATCACCATGACAAAACCTCTCCATCTCTGAGGCCATGCAACCTCTCCCACAGCCAAGAGGTTTCAGACAAGTAAAACAAATAGGAGAAGAGATTAGAGAGCAATAGCAGATACACCCAGTTTGGAAGGGAAGATAAACAGAGAGGGCTCCAGCCCTGCTTTATTCAGAAAGGCAGCATCTATTTACCTCCTGCCAATTGATGGAGTTGCCTTTGGAGATATCCTGGTTGTCTGCAAATTAATGGTCTGCTGCATCAGTCAGGCAACCCCCAGGCAAAAACTGGGGGAGACAGCCTCTGCTCTTCAGACTGCATTCCTGATGTGACGAGCAAGTGCAGATGCACCCTCCCAAACCAAAATTGTTCAGACGGGGGAAATCCAAAGGAACAATACGGTGCCAATAAACCTAACGCATGTAAGTGCTGGGGTGCTGGCAGGGTTGGAACTGGAGATGCCTATGTTGAACCACTGCTCCCAGACCGGTGTCCCGCATCCATCCTTGTGCCAGCAGTTGTGACACATGCTGCCAAACCGCCTACTGCGAACTCTGAAGACAGTTGATATCTTTTCTCAGACACCTTTTTCAATTCCTCTCACTGCTGCTATTCATCCCCAGACAAACTTGCTGTAATTATCCCATCACTTAACACATGCAATTTTAATAAACCCAGTGACTGGAATACGCCCCGCTCCAAAGGGAGCATAAAGCCAGCCCTGACCCAGCCCCAAGAGGGTTGCACGCTGCCTTTCCACGAAGGTTTGGGACTTTGCAAAGCCACTAGCTTCGAAGTAAAGGGAGAAAAATTCTTTTCAATGCAAAACCCCGCTTATCAGGTAAGAGTAGCTTTGTGGTGGACCACTGGGCTAATTTCTATAGATAGATTTGTTCACTCCCAGTAAAATCATTAGGGGATTAGTTAAGACTCCTGATATTATCTCACCAATGATCCTCCAAGTCAAAGCTCCTGAAAAGGAAGTAGATCCTCAAAGGAAGCACATACTCCAATTTCCATTAATTTGGTGACTAAAAGAGTCTAATCTTGTGAACTGCTCAGCTTCTGGTTAACAGCATTAGAATCAAAACCCACCAGGGGTGGATCTGGGGACTAAACCAGGGACTGGGATGCCAGATAGGATTTTGGAGGCAAGGAAGAGACACTGGCAGTTATCTAGCGTGCAGTGCAAGAGACGTGAACTCCTGAGTACAGATGATCCAGGGTTTGAATGATTCCTGTTTGCACTGTGAGTGATTGGTAATTCATCCTGCTGCTGCAGTCTGCTGGGGTACCACTGTAAATGAACTCTGGTTCAATGAACAGTTTTACCTGCTAAATAAAATAAAAACGCCAGAGGGTAATATACTCTCACTCCCTTGTTCTTCAGAAGCCACTATTTTTTTTTTTTTTTTCAGCAGGGTCTGAGCTAATCACTGCTCTGCTGCTTTCACCCACAACCATGAGATGCAAACGGGAGCAGACAGCAGCAAAATTAGCACCAAATCTGTCATCGAACAAACAGTGACTTGCTTGTTAAGGCACTCTACCACTGCTTCCCCGGGAACACAGCTAAGTAACTTGTTTTTAATCCTCTAAAGAAACGATTCTCTTTTTTTTGTGTTGCCTGTAAAACAGCCAATACATTCAGCACGTTAAACACTTAAGCAAGTCGTGAAGTTGCTTAGATCTGTAGGTTTATAACTTAAAACAGCCGTGAGCATGCTGAACCAATCTTTTTGCCAGGACACGTCTGACAGAGTAACCACATCCTCAGAAGACAACCACCATGACCACTTAACAGGCAGAACACCCATTTCCTCTACCGCACCACTACAAGCATCTGTATTTCTCAGGCATGAAAAACAGGGTATCACCATCCCATATGGATGCGTGTTCTACTGTATCATAATCACTTAGTGTTTCTGTGCAGGGCAAGAAGGTTGAAAGGCTGGCCTTCCTCATTCCTCCCAAATCTGTTATCTGCAGGAGCCAGAATCTCCGAAAGCAGAGGCAGGGTGTATGTTGAAGATCCACCCTGACTGAATAGTCCTGCTCTGAAGAAACCCATTTTTTAAATGACTCTTCCACTCAGGAACCACCTGCTATAGGTGGTTAGCACCTGTAGCCCTTAACAGGAGAGTCAGAAGGTGCTAGCTGCCTTTGCTAAAACACAACTAAAAAAAAAAAAAAAGAACATACAACAAAATTCAAGAGACAAGGGTTTACTGCCTAGGCAAGCAACAGCATTTTGTTCCATGCAGCTGCTGATCTCAAGTATTACTGCACTCCTGTGGAAAGCCACTGACTGATGAAATGTGGCGACTTCCCCTCTGCACATTGAGGCAGATTTTGAGCAATCAGTGGAGACGTGGCACAGTGCACTCGGGTCCCCCGTGATGAGATAACATGGCATCTCAACAAGCCAGGGACAGCCATAAAATTGATGGGAGACAGCTTAAAGAGTTTTGGTCCTGTTAAGTTAACAGAAAAGAGCAAGGCTCTGGGGATGTCAAAAGTATGCATCCTCTTGTCTCTCTGCATTACATATGAATATAGAAAGATCAATTGACAAATGCAGGTGCAGCTCAGGACTCAGTCAAGATTAATAGAGTGTGCAGGTCCAGAACAGCTCTAAGAGGCTCCAGGGCTCAAGTCCTGTGCTAAGACTTATGAACAGCCTTCTACGCATGCCAACTTTTTCCTCGACTACAGACAGTATTGTGGGAAGTCTGAAGGACAGTTCCCTGACATTGGGAAGGACTTGACTCCACCACAAATCTTTGTTATTGCCTACAAACTGGACACATAACTACACGGAGGTAGGCATTATGCAAAATACAGCTGTAAATCAGTCCTGAGAGCAAAGACAGACCAGACAAACACTTCTGTCCTGAACCTGACACATCCCTGTTCTCCTGGATGTGGCACCAGATGAACACGACTAGTCTACCCACAAGAATTTACGAGCATTTACCCTTAGGATTTCAAGGGACTTTCACTGATTATGCCAAAGGAAATTTCTGCAGTGCATTCTTGCAAGGAAAAACACGCACTTGCAAAGAAAAACAAAATCAAATTTAGGACCTTCCTGAGTAGATGAGATACCTGCTACATTCATCATTCAAAGGAATTATTCACCCAGTGACAGCTGGATTTTGAAGCACACTGATTTCCTTCCCTCCTAGATGAGCCCTGTATTTGGATGGCCCTGGGGAAGCAATTTGTACAGGGAAGGAAGGGAGGGAGAAGGCAACTCTGGCTGACTGCTAGTATTCATGCAAGAGCAGTCAGCATTAAGAATCAGAAATGCTCTGGATGTTTCGCGAAGCTTGAGGAAACTCAACTGAACAACCGAAAATTGTTGGAGCTGCTTCAGTGTGATAGGGAGTAAGAGACAGCTGAGGCTGGAGCTCTTCCACTCTTTCTTGACATCTTTCAAGAAAACATTGTGGGGAGGGGAGCTAAATGAAAGTCACCCCAGATGGACAGCTGTTAAAACAGCACTCACATATCAGGGCCACACACTGATAATATTCAAGCAGACTCTACAGAGCAAGTGAAAGCTACAGACATACCCTCTAAGCTAAGCTGTAAACCCATCCTCCCAGTAACTGCAAGGTTCCTCTCTGTCACCCCTCTTCACTAATAAAGAGCCACCTTGATGCCTGCCGGCAGCCACAGTGCTCCAGGAGTTAAGCACCCCTCTCACCAGCAGGCTCGTGCAAAATCACAGCTGAGTACTTTATTGTCTTCCTTTCCTGACATAAAATAGAGAGCCTGTCCCACAGGGGCTCAAAGTAGGCAAGATGAGCACAAATCATTCACATCTTTTTTTTTTCCCCTTTAACATAATCCTTTGTGAGACCATTCCTCCTCTGTTATACCACATATATCAACCCTTAAAGTGAAATTCAGCAGCTCACTGAAGGAAAAGCTGGACCATGGTCGACACAAGAGGAGGAGCCTGGACACCGACTTTGAAACATCTTGGTCCCCCCCACTGAGAGTGAAACTGTGAATCAGAACATTTATGTGTGAACATAATCTACGCTTTTATAGTTTGTAAATGCAGTAGTTTTGCAAAAGCTGTTCTTACCAGGAAAGGAGTCAGAGTACTTGAAGGTTGGGAACTGCAGTGGGTAGCTAACAACCACAGCTTTGAACACATAAGCCAACCCATAAAAGATGCAGCAGCACTTCTCTGTGCCGTTAGCCCGACAAAACTAACCTTGAAATAAACTTAACTGGCTGTGTTTCCCCTCAAGGCCCACGCTGAGGAAGGAGGAAAATCTGGCTAAAGGAGAAATGGTACGACGAGCATTTATTTCTTACTTTTACACTCTTCCCTACTTTCTACAGGTACCAGAAATAACACAACAGGCTGAAGAAGTTGTTCCTCAGGAGGATTATTAAGATGCAAGATGTGTCTCTTCAAATTGTATGTGCACATGTTCATGCGATGGACTGGAAATCCTATTCGGGACTTTCACAGTATTACAAATAATTACGAAGTTTGTGCCTGTGTTATCGCCCCTTTTCTGCACAACTAAAGCGTATTCACCTCAAACTTCCAGTGCAGTCATCACTGAGGTAAGCGTGAATATTCTAGATTTTCAGCTAGGTTTGTTCTATGGATTCACAGTTAGGATTCTTCAAGATCTTATTTTAAATTAACAACTTCTCACCTTCCCACCCCAGCAGACGTTTTTGCTAACGAATGGCTGGTTCATCAGCAATTCTCTTTCAAGCAGACAGACTCACTGCCAAGTAACCCTGAACGCTTACTCAAAGGCACTGGAGCCTAATTAAGCAAGGTTGTTGATACAATGGGAAAATATACTGAGTGAGAAAGCTTGCACTCAAATGGCCATTGTCTCATGTTATTTATAGGCAGAATAAAAGCATATAGTTGAACTAAAATTAGTGCAGTTTGTGTACAGAAAGCCCTTTCTTGAAGCAAAGCTACTCAGTCAGTCCTTACTGAAGATGGCAAGCATTACTCAGGTATTGACTTTCAGGACTGAAACTGCAGACCATCTGCAAGACATATTTCACCAAAACTTTTCCTATCAACGTCACGCACAAAGCTTTTTCATATATCAAGATGTGTGAAAGCTGTTCCCCAGACCACCACTGCTTGACTGCTCTTCATCTTGTAATTAGCAGATTCTAATGGCTTTTCACTCTAAATCCCACAGGATCCAGTTATTTTCTTGTTGTATGACTCAAGTCAGCTTTTGTTTTTGAAAGAAAATTACGAAGTCTAACCTAGGAAACACAATGAACCTCCAGCGTGAAAAAATCAAGAGGTTTTTAAAAGCTAAACTGCTAGATTAGATCTCCTCCCAGCAGGATAATATGTTGCACATGGAATTTTATTTTCTGTTTTTCCTGTTGTTGCGGTTATCATTATCGATAAAGGGGTGCACAGTGGGATGGTTAAGGAGTGGTGCACAAGCTGCTATCTCCCTGTGTGCCAGAATTCATTCCCTTTATATGCCACCACACTCACCTAACATTAATACCTTCTGAACAATTTGAAGGGAATATTATCTATACTGTGAACATCAGACCCAAGCAGAAATTAATTACTCCTTTAAACTTAGCACACTTTAAAGAACGAGGTCTTACATACAAAAGATGTCATACCAAGACATTTCAGGACCAGCAACATCCAAACTCCTTAGGTTTTAAACCTAGAACAGAATGAGCATGACTAAACCGTGTCTTTTAATCCTTAGAAACTGTATTTTTATCTCATTCTGAAGGTAATTCCTTTGTACACACGGAGATAAAGCCTCCTTAGGCTTATCTGGGCCCCCAAAAAAAGCAACAACTCAATATATCTGGAAAAGGTCTCACCTGCGTTTCCTCCTAGATCCAGCTGCAAATACAAAATCTTTCAGGTTTTTAAGTTTATAAATGCTATGCAATTACACCCGCACAGCATAAAGATATTTTCTTAACCCATTAACCCACAGATTTATGGATGACAGCATGCCTTTGGCTTGCTTTCTACAGAGACTTGCCTACAATCATATGCACACGTGTATAGTTTCTTCTCACGTAGGAATTCACAGACATACTATAAAGGGGAAAAAAGCTTTCAAACAAATTAGTGTTTTCATCATCCTACACCACGCAGAGTTTGCAGCTTCTGCACAAGATGAAGCACATCTCGCTAGGAAACATGCGCAGGTAGAAATTCAACATCTCCTCAAATCCCTCCCCTCGTTTTTCTCCAATTCCAGACTTTAACCTCTGTACCAGGGATGCTTTTATCAAGTTCTCTTGACACTTCCACATCTGGTATTTTCTAACTGTGACTCTCAATACATGAATATATCCCTCTTTCCTGCTCCCTGAAGAAGCAGTCTTCTCATTTTTGGATTTTACACTTAATGCATTTTTCTACTCCTATTCAGAGCAAACTCAGCACAAGAAGATTCTATACAACTGGAAGCTTACTCGCTATCATATATACCCAGGTCTCTATTCACAGCAGATGGGTGCTCAGAGGAAAGCAGCCCAAGGCTTGCTCCAATGACACACTCAAATAAGTAGTAAGCTATCTCTCAGCCAAGTGAGAAATCACTTTTTCTTAGCATGACCTTTCTTTTCAACATGTAACTCTCACGAAAATGAGATCAACAAGGCAACCGAAGACCATGCTAGAAGAAAACAGAAGTATGCACATGTACAGTGCTGCACACAGACAGGCACAGATTTGCTCATTTCTACGCTGCTTTCTGAATTCAAGATGGAAACAGAGGCCAATGAGACTGATGGGAAGAGGGCAAAGAAAGCTCTGCAAAGGCAGGAGAGCCAGGCAGCAAAGCACACTCCAGGAACTGTTGATCTACTACAGGTGACCACCTCTAATTTAGTCATTCTGGAACAAAACTGGTTTTGATGAGCACCTAATTTATTTAGAATTCAAGATGAGAATAACTCAGACACTTACTATTCTGCATCTACTGCAAAGCAAAGCACACAGCTCTAACAGCTGTTGCATACTCTCCATCAGGCAATGCAGGGAGACATATGTTAAAACCAAATTATGTTGGCATTACACCCCTCCCCCAAGCGGCAAGTCTTCTTCTCTGTATGTAGGAATACTGAGCTCCACTGCCCATCTATCTGTGACAAGGTCTCTAAAGCTACTTGCTCCTACGGTCATATATCCTGGGATTTCAGACACTCCCCATAAACAATATGCTCAAGGCCTTGAACAAAGTGGCAGCACTATATAAATATAGCTTGCAATAAGCCTACAAAACACAGATACATAAACATGCAACACATTAGCATCAATATTGCAAAACCACAGGAAATAGCTAGGCGTTAGTTTAGTGAAAACAGCTTTTAGCATCTATTCTCTTAATACTTAAAGCTCCCAAATATTCATTTGGCAATTTTACATAATGCAATGCCGTATGTTGCTTGACAACTGCACAGTCCAAGACCTGCACTCTTGCTGCCGATACATTTTCCTCCTTTCTCTTCTACTGTTTGTTGCAGTCAGTCATTACATCATGCTGGAGGTGATGAATTTAATCTCTTCCTAGCCAAGGTCATGCTGCCCTGCCCATCAGTGCTGTATGTGGCAAAACCAAGCCCCGAGGTGCTATCATTACTATCGCTATTGCTGTTGCTCATGCCTCCCTTCCAAACCCTCATCAGAAACAAAATGTGTGATCTGAAGAAATGGCCATCAATCTGCATGAGAGTATTCAGAAACGTGACCTAAATCTGATAGTTTTAGATTTTGATTTTGTGCAGACCAACAGCAAACCGTCAGGGATTGGAGCCATAAACAGAAATCAGTAGAACGTGAAATGCCTTTTCAGTCCCAGCTACCCCAAATTAAACAGACAAGCAGTCCACCCTACAAGCACTGTCTACCACAACTGCTACACAGCCCAGTCCTGAAGCACAGCAAGGACCACCGCTCCCAGCTGCTGCACTGGGAAGGAACAGATGCTGGTGGGGAAACTCCTGAGAGGTGATAAAAGACATCGTTTCCCATGCCTCCCAGCTCCTTGGTCCTCTTTAATTTACAACACACTCCTTGCCCTACTGTGAAAGGCAAACTCCAATTTGTTTAAGCTCTGCTTCATGTTTAGTTGGTTCTCTTATGCCTCTTTCTTTCACACGCGTGATATGTTTCTCCCATCCCTCTTACCTTTTCTATTCTTCTTCCTTCTCCTTTTTGCCAAGTCAGCACTTTCTCTTCCAGCTCAACTGTATCCAACACTCCTCAGTTGCTCAGTTCCCTCTTTCAAGTCATCTTCACACTTGAATCAGCAATTCCCTAGTTTGTGCAAGAACACTTTCATCTTTCCCAGACCATCTGTCCCATATCCTTCAGGGCTTTTGTATTTGTGAGATCATTGTCCCTTGCATGGCATTTCTTACCAAAACCCTACTTTCCACGCTCTGTTCTTGAGTTTCAACTGCCTCTTCCACAGCACTGTGTACATCTTCCTGTCTCCTTCTCTCTCCCCTTGTGAATCCACCTTTAAAAATCCTCCTTACAAAACAGTGTCCTTTTCTTTCCTACCCTTTTGCCTCCAACATGCTAGTACCAGCACCAATGTACACATATTCCTTGGGTTCAGAAAGCAAATAGGTGATGGTTAACCTTCCTCTCTGGTCCCAGTAATCAATCAACCAACTGTATCTGCTCCCACAGGTTGCCTTCTCTTCTTAGCTCTGTACTTCTAGGTCCCTGAACTCATTACTGTACTAGGAAGACTTATCTGTTCCTCTGGTCCCTGCCTGGGCTGTCAACTACAGCTCATTCCCTTACCCACCTCAGAAACATCTGCCTAGATAAAAAACAGAGGATAGAAAAATACAAGGAAGCAGAAGCCTTATGCTTAGAGACTGAAACACCACGTTATTGTGTGGGAACAAACCACTGCTGGGCCAGAAGCTTTCAACAGGAGGTGGTGATCCACGTCAGCAGCCTTGTAGAAGCACACATGCCCCAGATATCCTTTCTTTCATGCTTTCTCATGATATGCAAGCACTAATCCCACATGTCAGCTGCTGTGCTGAGCTGGAGCACGCTCCTCTGAAGGCTGACAAATGGTTTCTAAGTTGGGCCAAGAGGGATCACTGCTAGGCAACACGTCTCCTGTGCTCTATGGAAGCTCAGCACGCCATTGATGCTGCCAGTGGCTTCCCCAGGCCAGGCACTGGAGTTCAGATCCTGTTATTAAATCAGTCCCCACATAGAAATACCGCAAAATAAGCTGCTAGCTGGTCCAGCTCCTGCTTCCCTTCCTCTCAGTGCCATTAGTTTCGGTCTCTAAATAGCTGAATGATACAGGCTTAAAATTGACCCAACCACCTTGACGTTAATATTTTAAATTATTAAGTCTTAGTTCTCTAACGCCAATAAATCATTTATATGTGCACATTTAATTAACAATCCAATCAGTAAAAACAACTTAGCATTCGCACAGCACATTTTATCAGAGGAACCAAAGACACATTACAACATTAATTAAGTGTAACAAATGCCCTGGTAAGGTAGCTAAGTATTATCCTACTTTGACATGTGGGGAAACCGAGGCAACACACTCAGTGGATTTGCCCAAGGTTAATCCAGATGTTCAAAACAAGGCACTGAAGAGAAACCTCAACAGTATTTCTCCCTGCTTTTTAACTCTCCTAATAAGCATTCCTTTTCTAAACTGCAGTATTTGCTTATTTGCTAATGAGAAACTCCTTCCAGCTGCCTTCTCCCAAACAGACTAGGGGCACAAACCACTGCAATCAAGCATGCTAGAAATCAATCCTGAACTGCAACAACCTGCCATATGAGGCTGAACGCACTGGGTCCAACATGATACCCAGCCAAAGGTTTTGAAGAAACTCAGTGACCCTTCCCAGCCCACAGTTCACACCTATGCACACATCCGAGCTCATGGGATGGACACTTACCTAGCAGCCATAGGTCCTAGACCTACATCAGTGTCTGGTATCTCCCAAGTGCTCCAACAGCTCATCCAACCCTTGGGGAGTGTCATGCCAGGCTCCCATGCCAGGAGCTTGGGAAAAGAGCGAGAAATTCCTGAATAACTCTGACTCTGCTCACAACACACTGAGCAGTTATGAATCTTGGAAAATATCAGGTGTGCCAATAACCTCACTTTTCTACAAAACCATTGTTTAACCAATCTTTCAGGTCACACAGAGCCCATCCTGTCACCTCCTCCTCCCTCCCCACACCTAGGAGATGACCTTCACAGTGGTCGCAGACAATGGTGGCACCCACACAACTGTGGCAGCTCTGTTTGAGGACATGCTTCTCTGTGCCCTCAACCTACAGTCCTAGATCCAGCAGTTTTGTTTGCTTACCCCATTTGGTACAGAAAAAACACTGGCTCCTGGGACTGAGGCTATACCTGACAGCCAAATTTATTTGCCCAAAGTGTAAGGGATAGGTTTTTTGATAGCGCCTGGCAGCCAGTTAGAATGCGGTCCAACAGCCCATACTGGGGCAAGTCCAGCCTTGTTTTTTCCAAAAATCGTAAGTTCTGCTCAGTATGCAAATTGCATGCTGTTGTAACAACTCAGGTTTCCCAATTGTCATGTGATTAAACATTTCAGACCCAGATGATGCCTACTGTCAGCCTCTTTAAGCCAAGTGCGTGCCTCCCAGCAAAGCTGGATGGTTTTTCAGAAGGTCTCTGAAACGAAGAGAAGCTCATCTCCTCAACATCTTTGGCAAACAGATCTCTGTGATTAAGGGACCTGAGTACCGATATGAAGTCTGTCTCATAATGGTAGGATGCAGAGCCTTCCTTCTCCAAGCAGAATGATGTACAAAGTGTTGCTTACATGAGAGTAATCAGAAAGACTGGGTTCCTGCACAGCTCCCAGTCTGAGACAGGGTGAGCACAAGATTAAGTAACACAGAATTCACCTAATTAAAGCAAGAGAGAGAAAGGCTTAACTAATATTAAGGTATTAAAGCTACCATAGGTTTAAGACAGGGCAGATAGAGCTCCAAACTAGCCTTTGGAGGAAGAGGTCTTGCAGCTGTGTAATTGGTGGGAACACGTGCTGGCCAGTGCTAGTGGGACAGGCTGGAAAGAAAAACCTTAGTAAACCCCTCACACAACACTGTCCCCTCAAAGCAAAAGTGGAAGACCAATTAATGTATTACAACCACAGGTGGTGGCAATCAATACAGGAGAATGGGTTAATCATAGGAGGTGTCAGGAATGATGAAGGGAGCCAAGCCAAGTCAGCCTGACTGGGTCAGCAAGAGGGGGAACACTTTGGCAGGAACTCATGAAATGGCTGATGGACTGAGGAAATCAATTTATTAAAACTGATAATGGATTCATACTCTGCTACTGTTCATTTTATATGGTTTGGCTGTCAACTCTTTGGGGCAGGAAGCTGTCACTCGCTGTTTACTTGGACAATACCTAGTAAATTGGATCTCTTGCCAATTGATTGTAGCTTCTTTGCACTGTCCTAATGAAATCACCTCCACCTCTAAGACTGGCCTAACACAGAGATGCAAAAAAGGGTCACATTAAAGCAACCTGAATTCTGATATTTAATTTATATGCTTTAACTGCAATAACATCCCTTGAACGTACCCATCCATTTTTAAATGTGATCCCACCACCAAATCAAACCCAACTCCCTATACTACAGTATCCCAAACCAGCCAACTTTGAAAGTTCTGCACATACGTTAAAATCCTGACCATTTTGTTAACGGGTCTTGGAATAACTTTGCAGGGGGACTTGAGTGCTCAATATCTGCAAAACACATTAACTATTCTGAATGTTTTGCTCATGCCAGCTGGAAAAGAAGGATCATGGTTTCACTGCATCTGCAAGCCTTCTAATTGTGTTACTGGATGGGCCAAAAGTCTGGCAGCCATGGAAATCAAAGCCTTCATTTCTCTTTAAGCCAGGAATAGTATATTTAATAGCAACAGGAACAGAGTCATGGGTCTAAGTGTCAGCACTGAGGATGTTGTTGGGGGGGTGGCAGGGGTGGAAATGACAGCATATGTAAGATGCTGCATCTCCAGCCCAGGCTGCAGGCAGGGAGGATGATTACACATCTGCATGGCAAGCAGAGCTACAGCAAGGGGAGGGGAAGTGAGGCACAGCAGGAGAGCAAAAATATCTCATCCTGGGAGGCTGCTTCCACCCAAAGGGCTGCAACTGCTTGGTGGTAAGACGAGAAAAGGGAAGGGTACCTGCCTGCAAGGTGGCCCAGCTTCTAGCTGCATAAGCCACTATGGGAAATATATATACATACACACACACATATATACACATATATATATTTCTTGTATTTTTCTATGCAACACATATATATGTGTGCCACAGAAGTGAAATCACCAGGACCTGGTGAGATAAAAGAAGGAACAAATTGTTTCTTGCAGAGAAAAATCAAGGCATAAACATTAACATTAGCATGCATATAAGCTTCATGAAATTATACCTATACTAATGCTATTTATAACATACACCTATTTGGGAAAGAGGACTTCGATTTAAGGAATGGAAGTTTAATTAAGGTAAAACAAAAGTTTCCATTAATCTTGAAAGAATTCACAACCTGCTGCTCTCCTTCAACATCCAATTCAGCTAATGTTATAACAGGATCAAGTGCAGCACTACGTACCTGAAACCTCCTGCAATGCAGATGAGGCCAGGCAAGCTGTACCAAACTACGTGGCCTTCTCTAGTCTGGAGAAATAGGAAGACTTCTCTCCTCAAAATACTGTTTCAAAAATGCCCCAAGTGCAGTGGGCAAATATTTTCACTAGCCAGGGCATGAAGGAAAATTATGAAGGAGAAGAGATGTTGATAAACTTGAGATTGGCAATGAAAATGAAAACCTACACCTGCAGGCAGCAGGTTCTGATGACATCTAAAAACTGTGTTTAATGTCACAAGCACAAGTTTACTCTTGAGTAGTAACTAGGTAAAATTCCAGTTATACTTAAATCTTCTCCCTGCACATGTTCAAGTCATAGGGCTGTGTTAAAAGAGTTTACTGTGTTCTGCTCCTGTGATACAGGGTAAGCACAGGTAAAGATGGTGCAGCAGAGCTGGGCGTCCTCCCCCAACCAGCAGAACCATCTCCTCTTCACCTACAGCAGAGAAGGGGTCTGGCTCATAGTCAGCATGGTCTCCATAAATCCTTATCATTGTGGCAGTATACAAAAGGGAACTGAACTGGACTTTGAGCTGGGTCTTGTCTGCAAGGCTGTTGGGAAGAGAGTGATCTTTCGTTTGTAAACTGAAAGAGATGCTGGAATCTCTGAAAGATGATATATTGAAGCCCACAAGACATTTTTGTAGGTCAGTTTTCAAAGTAAGGCCACACTGCAAAATATCAGCTTTGATTACCAAACTGTACGGCTGGTATTGAAAAAGACAGTACAGTAAATTGAATTTTAATGAGATCTGACTGTACATAAAAGGTGAAGAACTTCATTAAACAAAACCATACGGAGTACAGATGATACATATAAGGTTGCTTCTCTAATATCCTACTACTGATGCTTTCTCCATTGTATTTATCTGGGAGGAGAAGGGAGTGGGAGGAGACGACAGCTATGCCTTAGGTATTAAGAATGATGAGAGTACAGCTTTATAGCTTTAGTACAATAAATGCAAAGCATGATTTCTTCCCTACTTCATTCTGCAAAATGAACTATTCAAAAGATAATAATGAACTTTGCATCATCTAGAGGACTCAATTGTGCTCTGCTGCCTGCTTCCCTGATCCCATCCATCTAAACCACTCCCGAATCCAGAAGGACAAGCAAAACCAGCAACAAAAATGCACCTGAGAAATCAGAAATCATTGGGTCATTCAGCTGTTGAAAAGCATTTTAGATTTAAAAACAAAGGATGTAAAAAAAAAACAACCCACAACCACCCCACCAAGGACTGAGATTGAAGTCAGAAGAAAAATGCAGGATGTCTTTAGACAAGTTCTTCGACTGGGGGCAGTGGGGAATCCTAACTCAACACACAATTCTTACAACTAGAGAGAAATTCCCTGTTCTTTCATTCACCTTCCACTTTCCCTCTCCTCAACTTGCTCATTCACCTCCCTTGCAACTTACCCTCCCCCCTGAGGAACAACAGGAGGTAGCCCCTGAATTCTAATTGCATTTGCTATTCTACTAAATCCCATGCATTTACATGGGCAAAATTAGCAGGACTCGACTGTCAGGCATTCTCCACAATACTAGATGAGAAGTCACCTGAAGCTCTAGATTGCCTTTTTTGTTTATGGACTTTAAATAATTCAGAGAGGAGTTGTCAACCTGAATCTGCAAAGCTCCCTTGACTTTGGACTTACACTATTAGACTGCTTGCCTATTGTTTATGAAGACAAAAGGGAAAATGTTACAGGATCGTATGTCTGCATGGGAATGGAGTCAAGGACTAGAAGAACAAGGGCTGTCAGGACAGAAGTCAAAAAAACAGATGGGAAAGCAAAAGTAGGCAATAGGTGAAATACAGATGTACCAGCAAAGCCTCAAGAGCAAGTTGCCAGTTTGGTTGTGCTAGAAATAAACAATGCTAGCAGTTTCTTGCGTAATATGATGTCATTCTTTAAAAAGGAAAACCCCAAATGCAAATGGCAACTTTAATTAGCAATTAAAAGCACAACTTCCCAGCTATACAGCTGCAGCCACCTCTCCCAGATCTGTCTCACTTCTGCAAACCAGTGACAGTCATCAGGCAGTGGGCCAGCACTTAATCATCATCCCAAACCTCAGAAAGAGCAATTTCATCCTTTCTCCCTTTCTTCCCTTTTTTTCTGGGCTCTCTGAGCAGACAAAGATTTACTAGGTCCTGCCTGGGGACACCAGCAAACCACAGGCAATGGCCCCTGGCATCCCAGGGAGTTCACACATTCCAAGGTGCCTTTTAGTTTTTTTTTTTTTTTTTTTTTTTTAATTACTCTGGGGTGTGCATGCCTTTTATGGGGTTTTGCACAGTCATCTTCAATCAAAGCTGCAAACCTGGCTTTACAGCAAAAGACTGTTTCTTGAAGGAGCAATAAGAATTGGGAAGGAAGGGGAACCTCAGGACATTGTGGCCTTGCTCCACCCATGTACATCCCTCCAAACAGAACATAATCACCTCTACAGCCAGTTTGCTAAACCTAACGAGGACTTAAGGAAAAAAAAAAGGATCATTTTAATACAAAAAACAATAACTATGATTACAGTCTTGCTTTAAACCACCGAGCTGGATTAACTCTGGACAATTATACTTAGCTCCAGATGCTGCAGACAAAACCCTGCCCAAGGGCTGTCCCCACGTGGCAGGACATCAAGTCTGGGCAGCAGAGTCGCTGCTGAGGACGCTGCAGGAGATGTCTTGGCACATTACGGGATAATACACATGTATGGAGGGGAACGATCCGGTTTAGTTGGCTCTCCTAAAGCAGACAGAGACCTCCACTTTTCTCTAGGAAGACTGCAGTGGTGGACAAAACATTTTTCTTTTGCCCATGACTGGTCCCAGCAGCTTCCAGTCCCTACAAATTTTCATGATTAAAACAGCCTTAAAACACTGTCTTTTATCCTTGGCTTCTGACCGTATCAAATCCTAAATGAAACATGATGTAACGCATGCAAATAAGCTGAAGAAAAGAGGATTCAAATAATAGGAAAATATCATTAAGTGGGAAAGTTTAACTCAGAAGGTCAAAATCATTCTAGCCAGAAGAAAGAGATGCTGCACGGGGCACACATGCATGCCCAATAGCCTTAAACGCGGCACCGATGGCTCCTTTCTTACTCGCTCAGTGACTGCCAGCTAACAGCGGGGCCTGAAGCTGCAGTGCCATTAATGAAGTCCCTAAATCTCCTGGCCTTGAATACGCTCCTAAACTCCAGGGAACAGCTTGCCAATGGTGTACTGCCTGCCAGCATCCCTACAGCAAGGCCATTAAACAGCAAGCTCCTCTTTTTTTTTCCCCCCTTTTTTTTTTTTTTAATTTTAAATGTGGTATGTGCATCTAAAATAAGTATTGCCAGCTCTCAAACGTTACCAATCACAGGCTGCTCTCAGGTAGGAGTCCTGAAATGAATTGAGGGTCTGCAAGCTCACACGTCACAGCCTGGAAAACCTGGAATTAGATTCTTCCCCCCCATGCTCTCTCCTTGGCACTCCAAAAGGGTGAAAACCAGATGACACCCTTACTCTGTTCTAGGCTGTAACTGGAGGTTTAGGACAACCCGATGGCTCTCCACACTTCCTGCTGGAAAACAGGAGATTAAAAAAAGACATTAATTCCTAAAAGCACAGTTTTGTTGTTAGCATCGCTGCACCGGCAGCGTGCAGTCAGGGCTGGTGGCAGCAAGGAAAGCTGTGGATCATGCTGTGGCTCTGCCAGACACACTGCCCGACAGGCTCAGGTAGCTGGGGTCTGAGCTTGTCCTTCTCTAGGTTCCCAAAGAGGAAACAAAAGCTGCATTAAGGTACTTAATTTTCTGACCTGGCCACTCCACAGACCCAGCAGCGGCTCAGTTAATGGCAGACCTTCAAGCTGTCAGAAGCTTTTGCAGGTGGAGTAAGCCCTTTTTCTTACTGCATGCCAAAATAATTTCTAGGTAACATGCTACACAGATTTAACCCATTCCATACAATACCTCCTAACAACTTTATTCCCCAAAAAATAAACTGAAAGCATTTTACTTTCTAATGAGCCAGCAAATGAGGAAAAAGCATCCTTCATATGAGGTACTCACAAGCAGCTCTCATACACTCGTGTTTTTTCAGCACTGCAAGACTGCAAAAGGCTTTCAATAAAGTGAGATCTGGGTAATGTTCTATATCACTGTTTAAGGACAATTCAATCATCTTTGTTCTGGATTAAAGTCTTGCTCCCGATTAATCTTAACAGAGCAATGAATAGGAAATCTACGTCCCAGGAAGTAGGAAAGATTTAATCTCTAAACCCAATTCACAAGTAAAATCATCTCTCTTACAATGGATAATTCTGCTACTGTTCAAGTTATTTTCACACAGTGGGTATAAAAAATTATCTCTAGATATCTCAAATTGAAGTGACTGTTTTTAACGCTCCCTGTCATTTTGAATGCATGCAAAGACTAACAATACTGTATCAGAAAGAGGAGCTCAACAATCAAGAAATCCATTAAGCTACCAACAACACTACTAGCAAAAAGGAAGCTTAAAAAGACTCAAGTATACAAAATAAAAAAAATCATGTCATTTTCCTACTGGGATTATAGGAATGAACAAAACCCCTTGTGTTGCGACACAGTTCCTCTGATTTTATAATATCCTTTAGCTACATAAATATTAGAATACAAACCTGAGCTCTGCTGACAAAGGGTGAGGGAAGACAAACACTTCTGGCATTTGACTTTTTTAGCTAATCTGCTTCATCCTCCCTTGATTTTAGATATTCTTTCTGAATAGATGCTGCTACTGACTTGCTCCTTAACAGACACCACAACACTGGAGCTGGACCACACAACAGGTACGCCCTGCTTTCCTCTCAGCCTGACGATGCCGCAAACAATTTGCAGTGGAGATGGTGAGAAATATAGGACAGTGCAGTGGGTACAGGAAAATAAAAACAACTGTCTTCTGCCAGGACTCAACATGACTTACTTCTCATCACAGCAAACTTAGTGTACTGTTACAATCATCAGCAGAAAAACTCCCATGAAGAGTTCATGATCATCTACTGCCCTAGCTATAGCTTCCAAGGAAGAAATAAATGATAGTGTAAAGAAATGCCCTCTAAAAAAAGCCACATGCATTACACATACACAGTATGAGTTTGTCTGGATAAGGAGAGACAGACTATGGGGCTTCACTGTCATTACTTCATTAACTTCGATTTGTAGAGAGCTGGGCTCAAATTCCACATTCATATGTTATCCGAAATTAATATAGAAGCCCCAGCCCAGCCAAGAATACACTTGTCTACATCATAAACCCACCTGAAACCTGCTTGCAAAGCAAAACAATGGAAATTTCAAAAAAATCTGTACAAAAATGAGTTTTCACAGCTACCCTCCCCACTGCAGAATAGGTAATTCCCAGGTTCACAATGAATAGCAAAAGCCAAAGATTTAGTGACTTTGGTGAGTTTACGAGGAGACGACTGTCCTTGTCCACGTCTGTGTGTTTAGACAGCTCTGCTCTCTGGGGAAAACCAGAGAGCCTTACAACAAGAAGAGGACTGATGGCTGCAGAAGATGGCCAAGAGTCATGGAGAGGGTCTGAGTTTGCATTCAAGGATAGGCTGGGAAAGCAGCAGCCAAATTGCGTCCCTTCACCCTGTTAACGGTACCTCTATCCAAACATTTATCTACAAGAAATCTTTAAAGCAGTATTTTTCTTACATAAACATCTGAGCATCAGCAGAGTATTTTTTCACAGTGTGGATCTTTGCATACTTTTGGCAAGGTAAATACACATATTCTCAAGTTCTGAAACAAAGAAAACGCACAAGATCCCAGGGCAGGCTGCTGCGTACTATAACACTAGAAGAAAAGTTTCACAAGCTGCTAACTCCTGTTTTACTTCAGATTTTCACACATTTCCAACAATTTAAATTTCTTCTTTTGCATTGTCAAGCCAAGTGCAAACCTAACAAAAACAAAGAGTCGACAGTGAGATGAATCCTTTTGTACTAAATAAGGACATTTGTATTTCACTTCCAGCTCATTTTCTCTCTTTTTTTTTTTTATACTCCTCCTGGCCCAAATTTATCTTTTCAAATGCTGGAGCTAACATGCAAGTTGTGAAGCAAGGCACACACAGAAGCACTGTTAACCTCCTATTTTAATCAAGGATATTTCACTCTAAACTAGTCGAGTCTTCCCTCAAGCACATACTCCCCAGACTAGACAGGCTTGCTTTTACTTGATGGTCAGAAAAAACTTGTCCAGAGTAGTCTGCTTTGCAGAAGGTCTTTCTTGAAAGAAAAAGGCAACGAGGTCTCAAATGATCAACCTAGAAACTAGAAAGAAAAAATCATGTATGCCTGATTTACACTCGGAGACATGGCTAGTGATGCTGAGCCTCTGCCAGCACGGGTAGTGAGGAAGGATGCAGCTTCTCCTCCTCCTGCTGCAGTTAATTTATGTGCTATCTGCAGATTACAGGTAAAAGGAACTTTTTTTTAATTTAATGGATCTGAACCAATCTTTCTTCCCAGTATATGTAATATTGCTTATCTTCACTCCAGTATCTCTCATTATTATAAGTAAATGGGAAACAATGCACTGTCTCATCTGCCAGCTCCCCAGGCTGCCTCGGCTATACCTCTCTGCTTAACTTAATATTCACTTCAGACATACTAAAGTAAAACTAGAAAATCCAGTACCGCACCAAACAGCTCACTTCTCTCCAGCTTTAGCAACTAGATAAGAGTTTCAGAGCGATTATGATATACAATAACATGTAAGAGACGTAATTGTTTGAAGCAGCGCTTCCCTTGCAGAATTCAGAACGCCTCGTGGAAGGGTGAGCACAACTCCATTCAGCTGCACAGCCCCAAATTTAACAGTATCATTTCTGTCTAAAAGGTACTCATTAAATTACTAAACATAATTTTCCTGCCATACTGGCTTTCCCTTCCTTACAAAGAACCAATTATTATAATTCTGTGTGTATCCTATATAAAATAATTATATATCCTAATTACATATCCAGGTAGTTTCAATTCAGACACAAGATTGCTTTCAAAGGAACGACCATTTTCACTCTGTGCACACAGCTAGCTGATCTAGCATTAGCTAGAGTTAGATCAGAACAGCACGAAGAGGAAACTAAGTCTTATTTAAATGAGTTAAAAGAATACAAAACCATGTTGCTGTCGAAAAAACAATCTGAGCAGTTGTTTTTACAAGAGGCATCACATTATTGGCATTAAAGCTGGTCACAAGTTACCGGGTTTCAAAATGCTTTGGCATTTTGTTACTGATAACAGAAGGGCAGAAAGCATATGAAAACCTTCAGAGCAGTTGCCCAAAGCCAAGCAATAACTATATTAATGCAGAGACCTACATAAAGTAAAGCTTTTGCAGACAAAACCACCTGTGCATAAATGCTTCTACTTCCATTTCACCCAGAGGTTAAATTATCTGATCAAAATCTCGTGCTGGAAAGAAAAAAATCAGTTCATATTTTTTCCACTTCATTTAGACTCTGTAAAACATTAAATCCTCCCATTAAAACTGCTTAATTAGGAGCGCTAGAGCAAAAGGTTGATGCAGCTCATGAGCTGTGACTACTGAATGGTGGTGGCCTGGCAGGACTTGCTGTTGGTAGATGCACCGAAGAATGGAAAAAAAAATAAAAAAAAGACAGCATTGTGAGGTTGCTTTGACTGTTATTGAAGCAGTGTCACTTGTTAGAGGGAATAAGGTTATAAACCCACCTTCAAACAGCAGTGACAGCAGACCACCAGCAGTGAGGGTTTCAAACACCCTCGGTGCGGGAATTTTGCTGCTGCATTGAAGCTGACTTCAAAGGCAGTGGTTAGCCCAATGCCAATGGCTTTTCAAAACCTACTTCACTCTCTCTCGCTTTGCTCTTGCTGGTCTGAAACCAGAGTCCTCCTTTAGCACTGACTAAGTATTGAGAAACACGGCTTTACCCCTGCAGCTCCTATCTTAAATGACCCCCTTCATCTGCTTCATAAACCACTCAATACTGGCCGATTTACTGAGATGAGCTCCGAGCATTAAGACCTCATCTCATTGGCACTCTGTGCCAACCAGAGACTTCAGCAGATAGATGGCACTTCAAAAAGCCAGCATGAACCTAGCAGTGGAAAGGATAGCACAGGCTGCTCATGTAGGAGATGCTCAGACTCAGAGGAGACCAGCTTTGGTTGGAGCTTGAGATCAGGCAATAGATGCTGGCTCAATACCTGTAAAACTTCCCTGGCTCCTACAATGACTTACTGCTTTCAGGGGGCTCTGCTCCAGGACATTATGTATAATATACATTATAAACCCCCCAGAAAATAGGAGGGATGAGACTTCCTATCCAAAGGTTAAGAGTTGTGGGGAAAGAGAGAGCACACCTGCCACCTCTAACCCCTCGGGCAATAGAGGGTGAAATGCCTGCGACATGAAGGCATAACACTAAGAACAAGCATAGGAAGAGAGGAGCTTACAACTCATAATAAGCAGGTTTCCAGGCATCATCTGGAAAAAAAAACCCAACCAAAAAAACCCCAACCCAACCCCCTGCCATCCAAACCTTACAACAGGCTAATCAATTATTTAATCAGCATTTCTAGAACCTAGAAGGATATGTATCAGAGTTCAGACCAAGTGGCCCAACAGCAGCACTGCAGGGGTTGGGTGGGAAGGGAAAACAGTTGTACATTTATTTAATTCTAAAAGCAAATGCTCTCTGAATAAGAATCTGCTTTTTTTCTCTCTCCATCCCAATATATAACACAAGGGTGACCTGGGTATCACCCTATTACAAATAATTTTCTATTAAGTTGTACTGTCTGGGACATGGCTTATACAAAAGGGCCACACGATACATACTGCTGCACTTCAGCCTGTACCTTGTAACATTATGGTTCACGAGGGAGTTGGGATGGAGTCAGGAATGAAGTCCAGGTTCCAGGTGAATTCCTGACTTGAGTTCATCTGATATAAATCTCATACTTGAATAAAGAATTGATGGTTGCTAAAGCAGCAGAGTCCCAACAGGAGAGAAACATCCACTTACAAGTTTAATGACAGCTGCATAGAGACTTCCTTCCATCCCCAGTTCACAGCGTGTATCATACCAATGCAATTTGTGATTGCATTGGGATGCTCTTATTTTTTGAAGCCTAGGAAACAAGAGCCTGCTCGGACCTCTGCTTGCACCGGCAATGAACTGCAATCCATTATCTGTACAGCTGCACCATCGGGATCAGCTACTGGAACTGTAATGTCAACAGCACTCAGAGTTATGTCAACCACTATGTCATTCACTTGCTCTGGGAAAGAAATGACTCTAATAAGGAGGACCTCAGTCCTATCTAGAGCACACTGTCTACTTCTCTTGGCATTAGAAGAGACACACTGGTAAGCAAATATCAGCTGTAAAAGTCTGAAAGAGTAAATGCTGCCTTCATTCAAGAAATATGTGCAACTTTGATCTGCCTTCACTTCAAAAAAACATCAACCCCTTGGCAATTTTCTGCGATTATGCAGGAGAGGAAAAAAAGCCTCACCTTGCAGAAGGAGAGAGAAATTGAGTTTGCAAATGTAAAGTTAAAACCAACAAAGAAGAAAAACCCAAGCCACCTACATTTCTTGGAGAAGCTATTCTTAAAATAGAAGCTAGAATGATATCAGAGTGCTGCAGTACCACAGGGGACCTGAACTTCCACAGCTGAACAAAAGCGACAGACTCATTCCCTCTGTTTGCATTGGTGGCACGGCCAGCTGCTCCACATCTAGGAAAGGAAGAGTTAACATAGGCACTGATGTACCAGCCACCTGCTGTCATGCCACCTTGAGCCCTGAAACAGCAAAATAAAAGATGCAATACACAAAAGTGTATTCTGCCCAAACACACTAGACAGGAGGAACGCAGTGGACAGAGGTTGGAGTCATCAGGGAATCACCTGGCTCCCTTCACCCCCATCCACGCTGGACTGCAGCTGCAGTGCGATGCAGCAAGTAACTGCCCTCACTGGGAGGAAGCTCAGAGGGCGTCCTGCAATCAAGGAGAAGCAATACTGAAAGAACATTTAGCAATATTTTTCTTCTTCTACAGAAGACTCAAAATTAAACACTTTCTCCTAAAGCCTGTCATTTGCATAATCACATTATCAAGATGGTCTTTCACGTGGACTGAAGTGTCAACACACTAAAATTTCAATATAATGCATGAATTGTTAATAATAGAGTATGATTTTTTTTTCCCAACAAAGTTCTCTGCAGTTGGACTCCAAGAGTTGTGATTAGGAGTAAAATATTGTTAGTCACCTGAGTATTTTTGAATTAATTCTCATTAGCCACAGAAAAAATAGAGCCCAAAGTGAACATTTGAAGAGATATGAGTATGAAAGTATATGAGCATATTCAGCACAAAGAAGCATACATACTGAACTTGTGACGTCTTTTATCTGCAAGGTAGAAATTACTCTGCATATGAAAATAGTTTTCAAGCAGCATATAAACAATATATATGGTGTGTTAGTCATATGCTAAGATTTGGGGGGAAAAAAACCAAAATCAAGCATGTATGATGCCTGATTGTCCTGGTTTCAGCTGGGATAGAGTTAATTTTCTTCCTAGTAGCTGGCATAGTGCTGCGTTTTGGATTTAGGATGAGAAGAATGCTGATACCACACTGATGTTTCAGTTGTTGCTAAGCAGGGCTTACACCTAGTCAAGGACTTTTTGGCTTCCAATGCTCTGCCAGGTGCACAAGAAGCTGGGAGGGGGCACAGCCAGGACAGCTGACCCCAACTGGCCACAGGGGTATTCCATATCATATGACATCATGCTCAGTATATAAACTGGGCGGGGGGTATATAAACTGAGTTGGCTGGGGGGCAACAATCACTGGTCAGGGACTGGGTGGGCATCGGTCAGCAAGTGGTGAGAAATTGCATTATGCACCACTTCTTGTTTAATATATTCTTTTATTATTATTATGTTATCTTCCTCTGCTGTTATATTAAACTGTCTTTATCTCAGCCCATGGGTTTTACTTTTTTTTTTCCATTCCCAATTCTCTCCCCATCCTACCAGGTGTGGGGGAGAGTGAGTGAGCAGCTGTGTGGTGCTTAGTTGCTGGCTGGGGTTAAACCATGACAATGATGTGTCTTTTGATATTCTGGGTTCCACTTGTTTTTAATGAAGATTTGAGCTTTTCAAATGAGTAATGGAGGAATGAACATGAAAAGGGTAGGATGGAAGAGAAATAAAATATATTTACTACCTAAGGAAAGTGCAAGGCAGCGAAGTAATAAAAGCCAAAGAAAACTTCTTGTTTAAAGCATTGCCAATGGCCAGAGAGCAGAGGGCATGTCAAGAGGAGTGGGAAGCCATCACACAGACAGCTGCGAGCTTCACAGCACACACACTATGGGCCTTTAGACAGCTTCCACAGGAGGGAGGAAAATATTTGAAGATTTTCAGAAGGGGGAGAAAAAACAGTAAAATAAACCTGATAAAAGTCACATCTCCTTGCTTTTCTTAAAAGCTGCTCATTCTCAGCCTCCTATAAACTGCTGTGCATTTCAATCACAACAGAGAAGATGAAGACCACTGCATTTCCAGGATGAAGCAGTAGCATGGTACTGCACTGGAGAATAACCTGTAAGAATACTGGTTTGGGAGATGCTACACACAAATGCTACTAGTCCTGGTCTAGGAAAGAAAGGACAAGGCAGAAAACAGCAGGCATTGAAAATACTGTGGCTGGAGCTACTCACACTGCTACCTGTGCCAGCAGCTGGTATCAGAGGCAGGCAAGGGATAGCTTGGGTCTGATCACTCCAGGCAGGCATTTATCTTGTAAGCCTTAAGATTACTACCTAGGTATTTCTTAACTGACATCTGAACAACTAGTTGAGGATGCTGCAAAAATAAAACAACACTGAATTGAAGCTGGAAGTCAAAATTCTCACCAATTTTGAGCCTTTAAAATTCCGGCAGCAGAGCAGAACAAAAAAATATCAAGTCTTACACCTGGTTCGCCCCCGCCCCCCCCAAATCCCATTAGAATTCATATTTCAAGTTACAAGAGATGTAGTTACAGTCAATACAAGTCACTTAAGAATGACACTGAATAAGCATTTGGTTATTTGGGAATGACAAAGGAGGTTTCATTTTTAATGTTCATAAGTCATCCAAATTAATTAGCGCTTTAAAATGGCAATGAATCACTTCCCGAAATAATTTGTATTGGCTAAATTAATTCCAGTGAAGGGAGCCAATTTGCTGATTGTAAATTATCAAAGTCCCTGACTAGCTCCTGTGTACGTTGTGTACCATTTATTAGGCTACTGGGAAACAAAGGATGGCTACTTTTCATCAGTGAACAAGATTACAGCCTCATTAAGTGACCAGCTTATTGCAGTACAATCATAGGTTTCTATTTAAAGAATTCAAGCCAGACATCATTAAGAAACAAAGCTGAATGTTCAGAGGAAAGGAAAAATGGAAAAATGCCTGTTTTCAGAAGAGATGCACCAAAAAACTATTTGAAGGCAATATTCCTGTCCTCTTAGAGTAACAAAGAGAAGTTCAGAGATGCAAGACTAATTATGAAGATACTTCCATCATACGATAGTGCCTAAAGGCAACCTGAAGCCCGGAGGCCCAGCGCCTGCTTTTCTCACTTGTGGCTAGATGATTTCTTTGAGACTCCCCTAAATTAAAATTACTTTTGAAGAGTGACAATGAGGTGAGAAAACATATACATGAGTTTCTGCTCTCCCCTGTCAGGCAGAGGAGATGCTTTCATATCACTGCCATGCCACTGCTCCAAGAGCCTTCCTCCTAAGTGCCAGGAGCTGCACCCATCCAGCACATACCACCATCCCATCCACTCACTGCAGCGAGATGACTTGGTTAAAGCCTGCAACGCTGTTCTCAATGGATTTCCCCTTCTTTACCCCTCTAAAAGAAAAAAAGTGTACATAAAGCTTTACCTAAGCTCATTTGCATGGCTTTCTCATGCTCCTATCTGCATCTCCTCACTGGTATCAAAGCCTCAACATTTCTGCTTGAGAAATCTTTCCCTGGCTAACCTGCTTATCAGCAGTAATGAATACTCATACAAACAGGTACAAAATTAAATGGCTTCTTTACAGAGATTATGATAGATTGAACCATACTTAATCTACATAATCAAATTGCTTCTGTGTTCAATGGTAATACCTTTTTGCTGTCCTGGGAGCAGGTTCAGCCTTGGTTTCTCTTTTGACAGCTTCTTTCTGAGAAACACTAACCATGACTGGGAAAGGGGCTACCTGAGATGCAATTATTTAACACAGCTGTATGAAGCACATCTCAAACTCTGCAATATGGCAAAGCAGGTCTGAATGAAAGGTGTCCCCTTTAGGGAAGGGGAAAACATCACATAGGACACATAAGGGAAAACAAACTACAAACCAGTCTCCTCCAGCTACTATCCACGTACCTAGACAAAACTGGAGTGACCCTCCCAAGACAAATAAAACAATCTCTACCTACCTAGCTGCAGTGAGCTCCTATGAATACTGTAATTTCCTTGCCCTACATGCAAGGGCATTGCTATATGGCAGGGCATTGTCTGCTTACATGCTAATGAAATAGAAGAATGTATTTTCCAATCTTGAAACCAGATTCACGTTTCAAATCAAGCTGGCTAAATCTTGCTGAGGTGCCAGAAACAAAGGATGGCACAGGTATATTATAAAATCCTTGACTTGGAAAATTAAAGGATTTGGTTCAGAGAAGATTCTGAAATGCATCTCTGTGTCTAACTTGTGTTTATCAGGTCACTTAGGCCAAAAGTGTCCTGAAACTTTCTCTACTTCTAAATACTGAGCAATTTTTAGAGTCAAATGAGAAGAGAGAAATTGTTTTCCCCACAAACTATAAAGTTCTATTTAAAAAATATTAAACAGCCTATTTAGCTTTGTCCAAAACACAGCACCAAAAGAAGCAGAGCAAAGGTTTGCTTGCTGATGTACCTGCTGAGAGATTTTTTGTTTGCTTGTTTTTTGTTTTTTTTTTCTCCAAAGAGTTTAACAAAACTATTAGCCTGCAAGCTAGTGCTTATTTCTAAACATCACCTAAGAGTTGAAAAGTGAGTAAGCCTGATGCAAAATGCTAATAAGCACTTATGGAGAATAATTTCTCTCCCTTGTTATGGCTTTGACAGACGTGGAAAGAAGGTGCTGGCTGGACCTCTGCGGTTGGAAAGGTGACAGCTCTAGCAAAAAGGTCCCTGCATCTTCATAAGCAAAGGAAAACCAATGCAGAGGGAAGAAAAAAGATGGGTTCTGGCAAGGGCTGCTGGCACAGCTTGACTTCGGCTCAGGAGGAAGTAAAAGCTTGAATTACATAAAAATAGATTTAAGAAAGAATCAATGACATTTCATCTGAAAGTTTTAGTTAAGTTTTAATTAGGATCCAAGATTTTGCACTTAAGTGCGTGAAGTGAAGGCGTACATGTACTCATGCTTCCCAAGATAACTGACAGATCTGAAACTTACTCATCTCATCTCAAAAGGTTAATTAAAGAACAATCCTTGAGAGCAACACCGTAGGGAAACCAAGGAGTGTCTGCTCCACCGGGGAGCCCTGGGGAAAGGCTGGCAAGCAGTGCCTGCATCTCCCCCCCTTGGAAACACTTGAGGTAATAAACTGAAGCTACTGCCCAGTGACCGGCATGGAAACAAGCAAGATGGCTTTGAACCAGCCCAGCAAGGCACAGAGAAGAGCACACCCACAGCAGTATAAAGCTTACTCACCGTGCTCACTGAAGCTCTAGGGCAGGTTTCCCAGCCTGCGCTGGGCTCTGTGCTGCTGCTGCTAGGCTGGAGCTGCTTTGATGCACGCGCCCTTCAGCAGAGCAGGCGTGAACACCGCCAGCGGTGAAAGGTGGGTGTGGTAACTTATAATTAGGAAACTAAGGCAGAGTGACTCACACAGGATCAAAGCCTGCAATTAAGCCAGAAATAGGCTGTGGGTTCCCCAATTCCCACAGATACTGACAGTACTGCAAGGCAAAGGCCTTCTCTAGTTCGTCCAAGCATCATTAAAACACACGTCAGCTTTTAGGGAAGCCTGTATATATGAAGCTCATTTGAAAAATTCTATGATAATATTTCTTAAATTTGGCAAAATGGAGAATGAAAGTTTCATTGTTTGAGCAAGACTTTGTGGACATAAGTGACCTTTGGCTGTGCAGTAATTTAATTTCATAAGAACATGAGCAAAGCCTCAATTAGGTCGGAGAGGACCGCTGCGCTGGTACGAGAGGGAAGAGCAATGTGCAGCTGCATTGAAGAGTACTTCTCATCTCAGGGGGACAGGACATACAGTGTAAGGAAGAATTAAGGCCTCTTGGCAAAAGCAAGTGAGGCTGCTTGCTCAGTATGTAAAGCAGGATGGCATGCACCACAGGCAGAGGTAAAACACAGAAGCAAAACACTCAGCCAGTGTCAATCAGATCACAGGCAGCTTTTCACTGCTTTCTTTACAAACAAGAGCCAGGTACTGTGGCTGCCATGAGAGAAACAGGCTAATTTAGAAGCCCAGCGAAAAGCAGAGGAATGATGGAGGAAAAAACCCGAACAATCAGAATAGTGACGGGTTCTAAATGCTGCTTAATGGACTGAAGCCTGAACATTATTTGGTGCTATCTTGATGAGCCTGATTTAACATTTTTGCACAGTGTTTTTCATACTGGTTATGAAGAATTACTTGATGGCCCTTAGTGACTGCTCAAAACTTTCTCAGTCACTTAAGCAGAAGATCTATCAGAGTTAAGCACATTAATCAGAGAAAAGGCTGATAAGGAGTGGATGGCAACAGAAATAAGACTGGGGTGAGACAACACCATTAGTCTGTTGCCCGTAGAAAAGCTCTGCAGGAGGTCAGTGGGCAGCACAACCCAGCACAGAAACACTGCAGAGAAGAAAGTTCAGGGAAGGGCATTTTTGGACACACAGGTTCCTGCAGCACATTTCTATCCAGCAGAAAGATGGATTATGCAACTTGTAACAGCCACTCTTCATCTGAGAAGTGCTATCTGTGTATACCAAATCCTCCTAAATCCCCAGCCAGAAAGAAGCTGGTGACCACACATTACTTAGTCTCATGCCCACTCTGTTCGACCACAACAGCCCTCTTTCTACTTTTAAATTCAAAGTGCAACTTCAGACACTCAGGTTTATTTTTATTTTGATTCAGAAGCGCCTATCTGAAGTAAGTTTATGATTCAGTTGTCACTGGCACAGTTGTGGGGGCAGTTTCTTCATACAGAAACAGATTGGTAGACATTACTCTTCTAAAGCACTATCTTTGTGAATGCAACATCTCAGGACATCAATTAGGCAACATTCCACTTTAGCTACTTGGAAGACTGTATTTAGGATGAGCTCCTCTCGTCCCCTTCCCATCAAGTCCATTAAGTATCTGATCTGCAAACCCTTGTACCTACAAGAGTTACTTGCTCAAGTTTTTTTTTTGTTTGTTTTTTTTTATGCAAGGATTTCAAGAGCACTCTGAATTTAAAAGCAGCATTTTGTTCTCCAGAACAGCTTTGTGCTGAAAGGCCACTCACAAAAGCAGCGTCGGGTCTGCCTGCAGCATTAGTACAAATACTATATATATGAATTAAGTGTCACTGGAACAGTCATTGAGGTGACTGCAGCCTGGCCTTGCCTCCTTTACATATCTACTCATCTAAACACTGGGGGAGGGATGTAGGGGCTGTGGGTGGGCTGTATTTCAATGAGCAAGCCCATATAGACATGATAACATTGAGATAAGGCTCCACCATGAGTATCTGCAGGTGCCTTCATTAAAGCAACAAAAGAAACCTGCTAATGCACCCACAAAACCATTAAGTGCCAGAAATACAATGCTGCTTTTGGGATTTCAGATACCAAGTAGAGAAATTCAAACACCCAGGTGGAAGAGTTAAGAGCACAGCAGTCCCTTCTCCTCCAGCATCCCCCAGCACTTCAGTTACCCTGCAGATCTTCACATTCTCATGCCAATCCGCAACACCCATAAACAGGAAAATACCAAGTGCAGTCAAACCCTCAGCAATGCTATTTCAAGGAGGCATTCCTTTCACACCCAGCTGGGTGCCTGAGCAGAAAGCTTACCCCATCTGGCAGTGCCCTCCAGCACACAGCACTCACAAACTCATTTGTGTCATCTTCTTTCCGGTCCTTGTCCAGGACACTTTTGACTGTATCAAACTTGAACGTCAGCAGTGTCTTTGAGAGGCCCTTATAGTATAGGTAAAGGGAATTATTTTCGCTTCCTAGAAATAAAAAACCAAATATACAAGATTAGGTTCTGGTAGCAGGCACAGAAATAAGGCTTCCTAGCTCTTTCATTGTTTAAGACAAGACCAGACATTTCCTCCTTGTAGTTATCATCACGCTTATGGTACCTTGGCAACTGGGAGTGCTCCAAAGCAAACTTTCACAACGCTTAATAACAAAACCAGGTTTTATTACAAGACAACTGCAGTATGCAGCGGACTTGCAAAACATACAAGATCCCAAATGTCCCCCATAACTTCCTTAGGGCAGAGCAGAGCATCTATACTACCACATGAAATGCTGCTACACCCAGCCTGCTTGGCGCTATAGCTCTGAGGCAGGTAGCACTGTCGCGGTTTTGCTTGCTGTAATCAAGTACGACAGTTTGCTCTGTGGAGGTTTAAGTAAGAGAGACTAGACAGTGTGCAGGCTTTATTTAGAAATCCATCCCAATTTCTGCCTTGCAAGCTGTACAGAGATCAGAGTATATACAAGCTAAGGTCCTCCCTTCAGTGCTGGCACAGCTGTCCTGCTCATCACACAGCAATCAGCCTGTCACTGCCTTCCCACCAAGACCTGTGGATTTACAGTTTCAACAGGCCAACTTAAGCTGTGAGAAGACAGAATCTGACAAAGGGGTAACTGCTTCAGGATGATTTAGTCTAGGGAGCTGTTCACAATGAGGGCGTTAGTGCTTCGCCGTGCAGAATGCCAGACCGAGTGACAAGTAGAGGACCACTTGCATGGTCCAGGCTACTGCCCTTCCTTAGAAAGACGCATGGGGATGTGTCAGTTGAGAAACTTGAAAGACATAAGTGATATCAACAGTGGCTACAATAGCAGTTGACTTTTGGTGACAGCAAGTCTGAATGGTCATATACTAAGAACTTATCTGAAATGGGAGAAAACCAAGTACAGACCCTCTTAAGTCAGGGCTCCTTATGCCATTCTCTGGGAAGGGAACAAGAGTGGAAGTTCAGAATAATCCTCTATTAAAAATCCCATGCAGCTACGTTGCACAACTGCTCATGTGCTTTGCAACTGGAGAGGCACCAGCTCTGAGGAGTCCCATTAGCACTTGTCAGGATGGCTGCTTTACTCACCACAGGCAATGTAGTCTCCATTGGATGCGAGCCCTACGAAATTCTTCTCGTTGATGTGACCCTTGAAGGAGCGCAAGCAGTGAGGCTTCCCTACATTCCACAGCTTCAGCTGGCTGTCTGTTGACCTGAAAACAATACCTAAAGTTACCCTGCTGCCATACGGCAGGTACTCCTCACTTGCAACCCTGCTCCTTAACACCCTACTTGCAATGTAAACGTAGGAAGTCTTATTGCACTCCAGGAGATTTATCCCACTTTCAGTCATATGCAACTCAGCTTGAGCTTGGAAAGGTATCACATTATTTTAGAACCCTGTCAAAACACATTACATGTTTGAATAGAAAACTTCCCCCAGGTATTACTCTTCCTTTCTCCTATCAATTACAGAGCCCTCCACTGAACTGTACAGCCTTTAGGCCATCGCTGTCTCCTCCAGATCCTCACAGATCCAGGACACACTGAATATTGGTTTTTTAACTTCTACAGCATGGACAAAATCTGTTCCCTTCTCTGCGCTGGCTACAACTCTCATTCATACCTTTACAGGACTCTGGTAGGAAGCAGCCTCCTCCCTCTCCAGCTGCCCTGAAAGCATGTTCTCCTCCTCCTGCCCAATACCAAGCAGAAGCATATAAAAACCTATGGGGGCTCAGAGTTGCTATTAGCATTAAATTGATGTGGTTTTCTTATGTGTAATTGAGACTGCATGGATACAGATCTCAAACTTCCACTTTTTTCACCTTAGCAGCAAAGCTAAATATTACTATTAAAAATATACAAACTCTGTTGGGATTAAATCAAAATTGATGTTTTCCACTGTTCCCCCAGATGCAAACATACCTGCCTTCAAAATATTTTTCTATTTACTGTGAGCAAACATTTTCCCTTTGGCAAAATAAAGAAGGCAGAGGTACTCTCCTCTGCCTTGCAGAGCTCAACTGAAACAGGAAGATCCCAGGCTTCCGGAAGATACAGGATTAATTTCTTCCCCTAAACCCGAGGGGACGTAAAACCCTCTCACTTGCCAAGCATTATTCTCTAGCAATTGCCAGGCTCTGATATTCTGGTACTCACTGACTTATAGCAATACACTCCACAATAGGTGAAGAAAAACTGATGTGGTGGGACCGGAGCCCTGTGAAGCCACCCTTGAAAATGGCTAGTGCTGTTCCAATCTTAAATTTGAAAGAGATTGGGAGCAGGACCTGTTAGCCTCCTGGGTGGGAGGAAAGGGAGGTAGGTAACAGTCCCCTCTTCCAAGTCACATCACCCAACCTTGCTGCTTTCTGAATATTAAGAGCTCAAGAGACCCGCCCCCCCCAATATCCATCAAACATTATGAATGATATAACAAATTAGCCCCTGCACCAGTGTCACATTTACCTAAAAATATAGCAGAGAAGAGTAGAGATGCAGCTTGTGCTATACCGCAAAAACTTATCTCAGCCCTCAATGACAGCTGGAATGACAAAGGAGCGATAAGGGAGCTGCAGCGAGATTTGTTAGTCATTTGTAATAATAGTATGAGGTCAGATCAGAACAAATGTATGAACTTTATCTGTAATACGGTGACTTAAGTAGGAGTACTTTCCTCATCCCAGGTCTTGACTAAGGTGGGCCCTAAAACAGAGTATTCAGCTTCTCTGCCTGAGGATTGTTCCATGTCCATCCCTGCCCCATGCTGCTGCTCACTCGCCTTTCCCTTCTTTCATCCTTACTGTCACAGTAGCAGCATAGCTCATAGAAATGGCAAAAAGGTATATACTACTGCTTTTTTGGCCCACAGGTACAGGGAGGTGCCTTCTGTGCTATTAGGGCAGCCGTATTTTTAAAATGCTGCTTTTAAAAGCTTCAGAGTTGGCTGAAAACTAAACTTTTCTGAAGGCGGGGTAAAGCAGCAAAAGACTAATCCCTGGTCTACAAGCTGTCAGATTCCTGTAACAGCTTCTGCTATTAGCTAAGCCATCAAGAAGACCTCATATATATAGGCACTTAACCTCTGTATTTTAGTAGCATACATTCTAGATCTCTTCATTAAAATAAAAACACTTATTACTAATGGAATGCTTTTACTGTTAACAAATTCCCATCAAGCTCTAGCCATGTTCGCATTGCTTAGGATAAGCATGCCATAAAAGAAGAAAGTTATCTGCCACAGGACTGCAAGGAGAGGAAAAGGCCATTGATCCTGCTGGTGTTACACTGCTCTTCTCGTTTCATACCCTCTCCAAAAAAATATCATGGATGCACTGCTCTTAAATCTGTCTCTCTGTAAATCAGCACTGCAATCAATGTGTTGTGCTAAATACCAAGCAGTTCTGAACATCCTCGAGGTCAAAACCTAACTCTACAAGGCAAAAGTAAATCAATGCAATCTATAAAACAGCTTTAGCTAGAAATCTAGAGAATCTGAATATACATACAATTTTTTTCTTAAACGAAATCAGTGCTTGATTTTTGGGAATCACTACTGCTGTCTCCTCTCCTCAGTTTGCAAAAGACAGACACGAAAAATAATCTGATCTACTCTCACATTTCTTTCTGTTCCTGCAGAAAGAGATAGGTGAACCCTCCAGTTAATCCCCTCACCCTGTTGTTGCCTGTCCAAGTCTGACAACTCTATTGATATTCCTCCTAGCACTGTGGGATAAGCTTTCTCAGATGGTCAGCTCAAGCAGGACAGGGCCATTCTGTCCTGAAACATCCCATGGATGATGCTCTACTTGATCATAGCTGTAAAACATTCCCAGCTTTCTCCTGCTTCTATTAAACACTTTCTTCTTACCCAGATTTGTTTCAAAGCACTAAATTTAATTTTCTCTGTGTTCTAGGTATGAATTTGCACCCTTATAGAGTTATAATGTTAATGGAAATAAGAAGAGAGGAGCTGATTAAATATAAACAGTACCAGAAGCCACCAGGGAATCTTTCATCACAGAGCTCAGAGTAACTCACTAGCAGCCTGAATATACCTTAAAATGCTCTGCTTTGGCTCCAGGCTTCCAGAGCAAATTGTGTGAAAACACGGGACAGAGCCAAGCTAGACAACCAGTGGCTCAGTACAAAGCAGCAGGCGTACTTTCTGGGACTAGATATACCCCTGTGACCCATCCCTGATGCCCTCGGGTGTTATACACGAGTGTGTCGAGATCAAAGATTCCCCAGCAGCCCCCCAAGGTTGCTTGCATTTTTGCCACTGCGTAAGAGGGGCTCACATTTGGTTTCTTGAAGAGGCTTGTAGCCAGTCATTCAAAGCTTTCACTATGTGATCTGACAGACATGTCATTCTCACATGACTGAAAACCTACCTAGAACTAAGGCAGCCACATCCAGCTACGTAACTGAAAAAAAGCTGTAGAATATTATTCTTCAGGGCCTCTATAGCAGACTACCCTGGCTGAAAAGCTGCACGCCATCAGGACCACAAAACACGATTTCTTGTCTATTTTCTAACCCAAGTATAATCCTAAAAAGGGTGTTCACAGAGCAGATTAATAATTTACCAGAGAACAGATCAGTCAATCCTACTCAAGTTGCTTTCAGGCTGTGGCTAAACCTCCTCTTCAGACATAGCGGTAGCATTTGATCACTCTGTCACTCATCAGCTGTGTTTTACTGCAGATTACTATCCTCGGGGCTCTGCTTTCTCTACAGCAGAGCTCTGGTCAGGAGCTTCCTCAGCACACACAGCATTTCGTAAAAGGAGGGTCCACCTGCAGCTTCCCAAAGTCAGGGCTTGTGGTCAAAAGCTGCATCTAGTTGTCTTCGGATTCCTCTTAAGCATTTTAGCTCCACAAGACAGGAGTAGAGCCAAGTAACACCAGGAATGAATTTCTATTTTTGTCTTGGAAAAAAAGCAACTCTGCTTCCCAAAAGCACAGCAGCTAGCGAGCGCACCCACCCACACAGGTGAACTTGCACAGTGGCCCTGAAGAGCGCCGGAAAGCCAGGGCTACAAAGTTTTTAGCCTACGTAAAAGGCAGTACTTACGCAGAGACGATTTCTTCCCCACTCACAAATTTTGCGTAGGAGACTGCCTTGCGATGCCCTTTGAACACCATGATTGGCTGCTTAGTGTTGCGAAGATCGTAGTAGTGAACACAGTGATCTGGAGATGAGAAAGAAGACAGGCAAAACTTAATCAGATGGGAACTACGCGCAGGACCTCTAACAGTCAGCTCACAAAAATCCTGCCTGCAGCTTCCACATCTCGCTTAAAGCTTCAATGAGGATAAACAGGCTGCACTACAGCAAAGGAGTGTTTAAGCAGGCTTCTTAAAACAGCCCCCAAATTCAGTCGGTAAAGGTCCAAGCAGCCTTTCAAAGAGTCAGCGGGTGGGAAAGGTGCATCCACATGTGTGTGCACGTATGTGTGTCTTCCCACAAAGCCCGTTTCACCCATGTGCAAGCCAGCAGCTAAAAGGACTCTCGCCTCTCCTGCCTGCCTTCTTGGTTCCCTGCCCAGCCACTCTAATTGCCATTTCTAATTCCTTGCGCCCCCTTCTCCTTCCTCAATCTGTCCCCTCTTGGAAAACTGTTGAAGAACCTAGGCCAAAACCAGTCTGTTTGCTATTTAAATGGGACCATGGAAAATAGGGATTCAATTTCTCATGCTTACCCTAAATGGGTAACCTCCATACTTTTGGGGTTTTTGCTTCTCTCCTTTGATTTTAGTACCAATCAAGAGAGAATTAGCATTTCTGCTAATGAGAGAACAGACTGAATTCCGCTTCTTTTTAAGATTTAATTCACAGATGTGCTGCAGTGCCACAACCACATAAAAGGGATCGCAACAGAATTAACAATACATATTATTTTCTGCACAACTAAGTGTCAATTCCCAAGAAAACAGAAAAATAGGAAGAGAAAACCCCACGAGACCCAAGCCTCAAACACCTCCAGCGCTGTTTCCAGCTCAACAAGGTTAATAAGCTTCTCCCTTCCTGACTTTCAGCCTTTAAAGTTGAACTTCACTTAATTATTCCTTGCTATTCTGGAAGCTCAGGGAGGGAAGGCCACACACACACAAGGAAACAGAGACAGTCGTCTTTCTCACGAAGCAACTTGCGATACCCAGACGTCAGCTGAAAACTGCTCTGACCCTCCTCCCACTGAAATAACACCCCAGCAATGGAAGTTTATCACAAAGATTACATGGAAATGAATTTAAATGCCAATAGCTACGGTTATTTTTGTATTTGCACAGCATTTCATAGCAGGGCTCTCAGTCATACGAACAACACCCAGCTGTCTCAAAATCCCATGTGGTTTGAGAGATAACTGGATTTACATCAATCAGGCTACAGCAAGCGCCACCACACCGGCAAGGGTAGCTTCTCACCCGTATTAACAGGCTAATTGGCAGACGTGGCAGGATGGGGGGCTGTGTCAGAAACACCTCCAGTAAAACGAGGTAAGCAGGCAAGTCTCCTTCCCCTCTAACTGCTTCCAGCATCTTGCTCTCTGCATACTCTGAGGGGTTCAGAGACTTCTCTGGTAAGAGGTTTCTGGCTCGCTCTCTCCTCAATGTGTAAATGCAGACGCTCCACGCAGCCACATCAAGTTTTCTCCACCACTTACACCAAACTGTTGAATTACCCACTTGCGTTGAAACCAGCAGCTATTGTGCCCGTTACTGCTAGCACTGAAAGTCTGGGAAGTGCTGTACCCCCGAACACTCTTTTGAGCGTTCCTGTTTCTTCTACCTTTAAAATATTAACCCTCTGACCAGCTGACACTATTGACCAAAATCCCAGAGTGTTGCTACCGTTTGGGCATTTTAATTAGCTTTAGAACAAGATAATGTTGCGACAGGCTTATTCAATAAAGAGGTTAATTTTTCAAAAGGACTTTGAATTGTTAACACTCCTTTAACAAGATTTGGGCAACCTGGTCCCTTCCATTTCCCTGAAAGCTTGAGCCAAAATATTCCAGTTTCTCATCTGGCTGGCGTACTTGCTGCGGGAGCTACGAAACAGTTAACTGGCAATTATTATTTTAATGAGCAGAATGATTCTAGCAGGGCTTTCTATTAGGAGCCAGTTAGTGGATAAGCCTTTCAAGCTTATTTTTGCTCACAGTTTCAACCTCCTCTCCAGCTGGCCCATCATTAGGATACCTTTTAAGCATCACATTTCATCCTTCAGAGGGTGGCAGGGAAAGGGGTACCTGCGGATGGCTGCATGTGAGCAGCTGGACCAATGCGGAAAGGAAAGAGCCAGAGCAGGAAAGACAAGTCCATTTGCAGAGCAGAGACACAAAGTTGCATTCACCTTCTAAATACCGCAATAAACAGCTCAAAGCCTGCCGGCATCTGGCCCCAGCACCGCATGTGCCTCGTGGCTCAGCAGGGTAATCAATCACTGTCTGCTCTGATCACAACGAGTCCGAGGGAACAGGCAAGGCCAGGGGGTTCTAAAATTAGCCACTTAATTATTAATTGATTATTTCAGCAGCTGAAGTGTTGGTGCCTGATTGAGGTTTTTTTAAATTCAATTGAAGCAGCTATTTTTAAGTAGATATATGAAGACAAATGCTCACTGCATTCATTAAAGTCAGAACAGGTGGTCATGTTTTACAATTAAAAAGATACTCTCTCTTGTAGGCCATATGGACTTTCCGAAAACATGATAAAAATGCCATCTGCTGAGGAAGCAGAGAGCCCAAAAACGAAGCGAAATGAGAAAAATACAACTCCCAGGTACCCCAGCAGTAGCCTCGCTTGGTGGAGTTTGATGAGCTGAAATCGTCCACGATGGGCATCATCCCGGGCACACCAGCGGGTCCGAGGCAAGGTGCTCTTGAAAGCTCAGAACACAAATTAATCCTAAGAGCCAGCTGAAGGTAAGGAAAACAGAGCAGGCATTAAGGGGAACAAAACACTTCCTGAAGTCTGCAAGAGCCCGTAAGCTCAGCTGACGTCCCACCACTGGCTCCTGCCCTTGGCATCCCTGGAAGACCATGGAGCACACTCCATCGCTAACCAATGACACACAGGGGTATTTGCTTCTTATTTTGCTCCTCAAACATAAGCATTAAAATCATCATTTGGCACTTCTTTTTCACAGTTCTACAGTTTCCACCCCGACCAGAAAACTCACTTAGAACCATTTCAACTTGGAAATGACATTTCCACAGTTAAAAGCCTCATGCCTAAACCCTTCGGCAGCAACACCTCAGTGCTTTACTTTTTCTTCTGCATTCAGGCTTAATTGAAATATATGTGAGATAATGGGAAGGAACATGTATATATACCATAACAAATTAAACACTCTGAAGCAATTCTCGTCTAGTTCAATGTCACTGCAGAAGCTGAGCACAACAGAATTCTGCTGCTGTGCCTTCTGAATTCAAATATTGGCTGACAGGCTGTATTTTATGATATATATTATTTTTTTTAAAGTGATCTCAGAAGGCAAAAAGGGCAGCTAAGCTCTGCCACTGCTTCTCAGAGGTCTCCGACCACAAGCCTGAGTTTTTAAATAGTGCTTTTCCACAATGCTCAAGAACTGCTTACTTCCCTTAAGACACCACTGCTTTCACCTCTGAGCCATCTAGTGACAACTAATCAAGAATTCATACTTTTCCAAACTTCCACAAGATCTCACCACCTCTTCAGTAAATATAATCTGAGTAAGCAGAGGATGGCATCTGTTGCTGCTCAGCAGCTCATAAACTCACAAGACACCAGCCACCAGGAGCAGGGTGAAAGGGAGGGATGGTTTTGTGATGTACAAGGTGAAGTAACCAGCACCTTCTCAATCTCAGTCCTCGGACTCAACTTGGTTGCAGGGATAGGGATACAGCAAATGAACTGATGATGTGGTTACATAATCTTAGAAAACCAGGTTAAAAACTTCTAAAAAAAAAAAAAAAAAAAGAGAGCTGGGAATTGCTAATGGACCCAGCAGCATCCTAGGTAATTTCAGAGCTGCTCAGAAAGATGGAATTGCTCTTGGATTTTTAGTTGTTTAAACAAAAAAAGAAAAAAAAGGCAAAGTGTTTTTGCCAAAAGTGATTTTTCTTACACTTACAATTTGTTAATAAAGTTCACAAAACAGCTGTTACTAGCAGGCTTTAGGCTCACATCACCTCTTGCAAGAGCTCTTAAAACATACTGAGGAGAGCAACTCCAGAAAGAGTAGGCAGGGGTTAGGAAAGAGCATCACACAGCAGCAGTTTATGTTTCACTGAATACCCATACATCCAGGATAGCAATGCACACAACCTAAAAAGCCGAGTGATTTAACTCTCCAGGTACTCAGCAATTCCCAGTAACATTCATATTCCAGGGCATGTGCTTCACACTCACCTTCACCACAAACATTAACCAGTCTATGGCACAAGCTAACTTGCAGACCCCCCAAGGCTTTTTTCCCCAACCACTTAATTGAAGGGATATCAAAGCAAGGACAGCAATAGAAAAATTTACCTGCAATGCAACAGTTTTATATTCAATGGATGTAATGACTAGAAAGCCCCAAAAGCTGCATACAAAGGTTCTGTGGCTCTCCTCTGGAAAACTGAATTGCTGGAAAATCAATGACCATTTTTCTTGTTTCCATCATTTAGAAATGTGTATTTCTCAACTGTTCAGTATTTAGATTATTGATCCATTAAAAAATAAGTAATTTATATTACTCATATTTTTCAGTGCTTATAGACTTGAGAATACAAGTGATGCTCGTTCCGACATGTCAGATTAATGCTACAGCCAAGAAGATGCCCATATTCAAAATCAAAGTTGTAGGGTGGGTGGCCAGACGTTAATTAAATGGTCTGTTAGAAGTCTTCTGTGTCAAAGCATATTTTGGACTTTTTTTAAAAATAAAATATCTTCAATACCAAATGTAGGGGTCAAATTAATTTCATGTATTAATGCTTTGGCTACAGCCTGCAGTCCTGCATGCCTCGTGCTACAGACAGTTTACTGAAACAGAAGCACAGGGTGGGCATAGCCTTTAATGTGTTTCTCTTGTGCTTCTTTGACCATGATGATCTGATTTGTTGCACCTAGCAACTCATGTTCTCAGCTAATGATTCCCTCAGCTTTGTCTGGTTTTTTTCATGTGAACTTCAAGCTTGGACCAAGGCTGCCTGTTTTCACCAGTGGAACTCTGTATAATACAGAGTAGTAAGAATAAGACACATTTATAGTCTGAGGGGTGTATTTAAATGACTTGTTCAACAAGATTTAAACTGAGTCAGAGCAAATTTGGTGCAAGATACCTCTGCTCACCTCCAATGAGGTTATCCCAAAGAAACCAAAAGAGCAACAAAATAAAAGGGCACAAAAAAGCCCATAAGATATCTTTAGTCAGAAATAAAGATGAGAGGAAGGATCGTGTGGAGTTTGACTCCATTTCTACTTTCACTAGTTAAAAAAAAAATTATTTTGGGGATCCTGAAGGAAGCCCCCATTGCTTAATACATATTGAAGAGGTAAGCTGAAATCCAATTAGTTCTATCTAAACATCTACCTATAGAAACTGATCTTTCCATTCACTTGTTTCTCTTCCATATACTAAGCATAAGCAAGATTACTCATCACATGGAGTAGCCAGAATGAAGCCTTCAAAGCTATCTAGAATTGTATCTAGGCAACTTGTTTAGCAGGAAAACATAATCATATCCTTATGCCTTCAAGTGTCCAGAGCCCAGTGGTTCAAACCAAAGCTTGTGTTTAAAGTGTTTCCAGGTGAAGGGAAAGATTACATGTTATCATTCCCTTAAGTGGCATGCCATGAACGAGGGGGCAAGCCCCCTTAATGAATTTTTGTTGAACATAAATAAACAAGCAGTAAAAGAACAGAACTTGAATATGAAGATGGGTTAACCAAACATCTCTTTCAGCCAGGCTTGATATGATTTCTTGCTTTAAAAAGGAAGCTTGTATCCTCAGAGGTAAAGCTTTTGGCTAGACTAAAAATGGAAACAGAATCAGGAGGCTCACACGCAACCTCAGTTTTCACTGTTAAAAACTTTCTTCTGTTAGTGAGGAGAAAGGGAAGGAGATGAAAAGGGACAACATCCTGATTTAAAAATAAACTCAAATCAACAGCAGTAAACTATACTACAGTATACTGTATTGCAGTACAAGATGACTTGGCACATTAGATGCCTCAGTCCTTAGAGAAACCTGAACAAGGGCCAGGTAAACAAGTGCTGCTTTTTATCAAAAACCTGAGAAAGGACAGACAGCTGCTCTCAGAATGCAAACCTCAAAGACAAAACACTTTAAAATAGATTTCCTTCAATTTGAGAGGAGACCTACAAAAGCCTCAGCACCCTCTTGATCTTGAAGCTAACAAGTTGCATATTTGGAGAGTAACTAAAAAGCTATTAATAAGGAAGTGGAACCTCTCCAGTGGATCTTCTGTGTATCTCCACACCAGGAAACAGAGTCTCCCCACAAAGGCAGTGATATCATCAAAGTCTGGTCAAAAAGACAACTCAGGATTTAACTATGAGGAAGCCCAAACTGAAACTTAATCCTACACAGAGTGCAGTTTGTTTGAAATCCATTTTTGCTCAAGGGCCCTGAAAGTCATAGGATAATGTAGGTTGGAAGGGACTGCTGGAATCCAGCCAGTCCGACTTCCCATTCAAAGAAGGGGCAACTGCAAAGTTGGATTCAACTTCCAAGTTAAATAGTTGTGTTCAAGGGTCCTACCTGGTCAAGCTCTGAGCTCTTTCCAAAGACAGAGATTCTGTAAACTCTTCCCTCATCTTAGCTGCCTTACATCAAAGGATTAGGAATAAATTTTTTTTAACCCAAATTTGCTTAAGCTATTTGCCGTTGACATAAAGGAAAGGCATTAGCTCACCTCTCAGCATTACAGCATTAATGTTTAGGCTGTGTCTTGCTGCAGAAGTTTCTGGCTTCTGAGATCTTTCAGGTTTTGTCTACTTACTCCCACATGATGGGGGTGGCACAAGGCACTGCATTACAACCTTAGTTCTCCTTTAAGTCTTTTTTTTTTTCTTACTAGTAAAAGAACAAATTAAGAACTGCTGAACTTTAACTGCTGCCAAGCCTGTACTACCAAACAGCAGCACTTAAGAGATCTTCACGTGACTGAGATGGCTTTGTTCAAAAGGTTTAGAGTGGAGATTTATTCTCCCCTACGGCAGAGAGGTGGACTGGAGCTTAAATATCCATATGCTCTGGAGACAAGACTGGGACATAGGACAGTTGAACACACTATCTTTGGGAATAACTCTACTCAACAAGACAGGTGAACCTTCATGCAGGGACCATTAAAAAAAAAAAAAAAAAAAGACTATTTTTAATCTTAGGTCTCTTCCAACGTGTATGGAGGAAAAAACCCAAACAAACAAAACATGTCTTTTATTATAGCAATAGAAATGCAGGGTGGCATTTGGGCATTCGACAAAGAACGGTGAGGAAGCCTTCCAGCCAATGAAACGCTAGAAAGATGTTTATTTCACTTGACAGAGTAATACCAGGATGGGATATGATCAGCACAGGCTTTGGCCTATCAGAAGCGATTTCGGGGAGAGAATACAGTGTGATAGCTTCCACTACATAAAGGAAATAGATGCTCTGGGAAAAGAGAAAAGGCTGTAACACATCAGGGATGGGAAACAAAGTGGACTTGAATTCAAGTGAACAAAGCCCTGCACCAAAAATTAACCCAAGAATTTTCTGAAGAAGAAATTAGATACTATTGACAGCAGCGAGTTGACATCAGTGCCCTCTTTACAAACCATTTCCCTTACTGTAAGGAAGGGGATTTAAAATGGGTTTGATACAGCCTGAAGCAAAGAACCTTTGACAGACAAAACTATCCGAAGCATTTTGCTGAAGAATGCAGTGTGCTGTTTTCCACTTGCAGCATGACAAATCTCATGAGGAGGAGAGAGCAGAAATAAATCCATTTCACCCCAATATCTCCCTGTAGAACACTGCAGCATGGGCAAAGCTAACTAGTATTTTTTTATTTTTCCTGTATATACCTTCTCTTCACCCAATAAAACAAGAAAATTTTATTCCAACAGCCATCATTACAAGCACATTAAAATGTTTGCTGGATATGGCTTTGTATTCACAATTTTCTGTTCCAGCAGAAATTGCAAGTACTTTGTTTCTATAACTAAGACAAAATTACCCATTTGACGCATTTGCTTTTTCCTCCTCTTTTTACCTGGAGTTCCCTTTGCAGTAAAGGAACAGTTTTTCTCTGAATAACCATTTTCTGTTGCCCTGGGGGAAACTCAGCAATCTCTGCTAGAAGCAGCGCTCTGGTCCACAGCAGCAAGCTGGAACAATGCCCTTATTTTGTATTTCATGTGTGTGCCTGAGATGATTTGGGATGCAGTACTTCATTCATGTTCGCTACCGGAGTTCTGTCTAGACAAGTGGTCGCAAACACAGTTGTATCAGACTCCCAGGGAGCTCCTGCACACCCGGTCTTCGTAGGTGTCAAAAATTCAATGGCCACCCAAAGAGGGACTGAACTTTGGAAAAGCATTCAATAGAGATTTTCCTTGCAGGTCAAAGCCTCTGCATGTGCTCTTCCCTTACAGCACGCTCTGAAGACTAAGCAAAGTCTGTATGATTTATTTTGCTGATGGCAAAATCTTAAAAAAAACCCCAACCTTGTAAGTGAGAAAGCCATGGAGCCTGTGATGTTAGTGAGAAGATGAAAAGACGTTTCTAAAGCATAGGAAAGCACATGGGTATTTGGGGATGACAACTCAATCTCATTTTCCTACACTGCAATACAGATGATGGGCAACAGCCTCCAAAAATTGTATTTAGGGAATCCAATACACATCCAGTCTCCAAAGAATTATATTGAGGGAGTCCAACACAAATCCAGCCCAGGTTTTCATTTAAACGAAGGAAGAGCACAGCTTTAAGAAGGTAGAAAATGCCTAACAGTGCTGTTTAACAGACTGGATGACAAAGGAAGCAACATGAGAAAGCTCTCTTTAATTCAGTTTTCATGGAGTGGACCTAAGGTTAGATCAAACACATCTGGTAGCCTCAGTTTAATCTCTGGCAAAACCACTTGCACAACAAGCACCTCTTACCTTTCCTTCTACCGAGGAATGGCTCAGGGATGTGACAGCACAGGGTTTCAGGTTAGCACTTGAAATATTTTGACAGAGCTCTGCAGGGAAGACTATACACTGCTTCAGCCAGTGATTTTCATCTCTTACTAACACCAAGTGTACTTTTTTTTTTAAATGTATATCAATGCTAGCATTTCACTAAAGATCTATATCTCCCTCTGCTGAACAGATGAAGGGAACAGCAGCCTTGATGGGAACTGCCAACTGGGTTTTTAACCTTTGTATTCGACAGATTCCCTATGGCTTGAAGTTACAGATGACATTTGCTGGGTTATGGATAATGGTCTTTACACACTGGGGACATTTTTTACTGACTTGTCTAAAGCTTTTGACATAGCAGCCCATAAAACCTCCACCCTAAATAACTTGTCTCATTAAGGAGAGAAGGAGGAGACATAAAACATTAGAGATCTTAATCAGTTGAGAAAAGGGCTCTGATGGGAGGGGGAAGCAAAACAGATTTCTCTAGAACTCCTTTGAAACTTTGACCTTTATGGTTTTAAAGAGCTACAGAGATTTCTCACAGGAATAAGGGATAGCTGTTTTTTTGTGCAATTCAAAGATTGCCTTCTATCAGACTGTTGGAGAAGCAAAATATTCAGTACACATAAGGAAGATTTACTAATGTTATAAAACCAACGAAGACAACAGCAGTAACAACCTGCAGCTTTTGGAAGAATTCATTCTTTATGTCTGAAAGAAAGAAAAAGAATTATGTACTGTTCAGACTCTTAATCCAACTTTTCTCCTTGACTATGTAACATGTACAACTCTATACACACTAGTGCATGTAGGCCATGTCCAAAATGAGCTTTAAGACACCTAGAACACATGAAGAACAGTCATTTTATAGTAAAAGGTGTTTCAACCCATGCTGTCTAAACAGACTACATCTCTGAAGATCTGAAACTTCTCACATGAGCACCAGGAATCTTATTTGTATGACAACTGTTGGATACATCTTTCAACCCCAAAAGTACTACTACATTTTCTGAACAGATCTCTCCCCGGCTCAAGATACTTATTGCACACAGTATTTGTTCTTACTGCTAATCCATGTCAGCTCTGGTTCTTGAATGACTCAGAGCTGTGCAGGTCATGGGGCTGTGATGGAGGGAAAGGGCAGTGCAGTCAGACTCCCAAGGGACCACAGGCTCCAAGAGGTCAAGATCATGCAGATAAGGGCTTAAGACATTAAGAAGGGTAGATACAAAAAGGAACATCCTCCTCCCTAAAATTTTAGGAGTGCATTTATGAAGCAACAGCTTTAGGGTTTTTGTCATATCAGCAAACATCATACAAAAAGAACCAAACAGGCTTCAGAGCAGACAGTCTCTGTGGAAAGTGCAGGAGGCTGCTGCCATATGCATTACAATATGCAGCTGAGGACCAGAGTTTGCCAAATTATCAGTCAAACCTGATTTTGGTCCAGAACTACATTTTGCTTCACTAGCCTGAGGAGATGTACGCCTTCCTTTACCAGGTTCTGGAGATGATGATGCTATTAATCACCTAAGCTGCCCTCAAAGCAGACTCCACTGGAAGAGATGATGGATATTAAATACAACGTCACAATCGCTAATATTCAAGCTTAGATAAAGAATGCTTAAACCAAAACCTCAAAGGTATTTCCTTGTCTGCATAATCCTACCATAAGCACAGGAAAATACATGATGATACACAACTATGCAATGTAGAAAAGAGGCAATGAAATAAGTGATGTGAAGGGGAACTAGCTTTGCACACACATCTACAGTCTCACTTTTTATCTTCTTGAGATTCAAATAGCTAAGAGGGCATCTTCAAATGAATTCCTCTCAACCTAGCCCAAGCATTCAAAAATTCTCCTCTTAAAAACACATGCAATGCTTGGATGCTCAGATACTGTCAAACAAAGCCTTGGAGATGAGAGCCCACACTGCATTTCCAGGTTATAGATATTCTTATGCAATGTGACAATCTTCACCAGTTTATATGGAAAAAGTAGTGTATGTTGTAAAAGCCTGTATGTGCACAGTAGCCAAATAAAAGGCTGGAATGGTTAATCTATGCAGCAGTCTGAACAGGAGATAACACAGGAAGCCATTATAGACTGTGTCATTCCGATGAAAAATTCCTTTAAATGAGCCACCAGAAAAACTGCAGCTTTGGAAACTGCTGAGCTTGGAAAGGATTAAACTCAAGGGATACAGCAACAGCTAGTAGCAAGAGCAATCTGGCATCCTGAAGAAGAGATGAATCTTGGAGGTGCCTATTCCATCCCTGAATTTTGAGGTTCATTTCGATTTTAATTTGAATTTTGTAACATTGACTAAATGACTTCTATACCAGCCACAAGACAAAGTGTTCAGGAAAAGAATAGTTAAGCAAATAATTAGCACACTCATTTCTGCTAATGACAGATTTATCCTTTTTGCCAGAGAATCAAATGGAGCTTTTCAAGTTCATTTTATTTGTTCACTTATTACTCAAGTGTGATGACCTCTGGGATGAAGTTTGGAAACTCCCAATAGGTCTTTATATTGTTACTCACTATTCATTGCAAATGCTTTATCCAACACAAGTCAGACACTACCTTTTCTGTGCAAGTAAAAAAGTTACATAAACTTTTAAACTCTGACATTTATTTGAAATTTGCATGTACAACATGTCCCACACACCCGAGTGGTTTGTGCATTCCTTTGTGATTTCCGAGGAAGCAGCTGCAGCAAGGCAGGACAACACTGTGCAGTGCCTGACTGATCTGGTAGCATCTCTGATGTGCAGATACAGGCAAGTCAACTTAACTGCAAACATTGCAGGCTTAAATAACATGGCATAGCTGCAGTTCTCCTGCTTGTCAGTCCTGAGCAGAAGCAGAATGTGATCTACCTACCAGTGCCAGAAAGACTGTCCTCACCAGGACAGCAGAAGGTATGGCTCGATACTTCACTTTCAGTTACATGCCAGCATCCAAGAAGAGGGATAACTTTTAAGTCAAACCTTCAAGATGGTGTTCTAACCTAAACAATCCCACTAGCTCAGTGCTTCCCTCACAATAAGTACTGTCAGTCCAGACATACAATCACAACCACACTGGCCAAAAATACAGATTCCTCCAAATGACCCTCAACTGACTAAAATGCTGTAGACGCTTTCAAAAGTTACAACAAATGAAACCTTTCCAATGAATTCTGGAATGAGTTTGAATTATAAGGTGACAAGTCTGCATTTCCAAAACATGGACCTTGTCCCCTTCTTCCCCTGCCAATAGCCTCAGAGATCAGCCCTTCAGGTAAAGTCCAACACCAGTAACAGGCGAGCCCCGGACTGCTGCATGCCATACCAATTTCATAAAAGCTGAATTTTGAGCACTTCTGTGAACTTTTCCACAGGCTTGAAACAAATGCCTAACCTTTGTCTGCGCCTTTGAATACTGTGCTCAATTTGTACACTAAAGGTAATCTTGCAGCTTAAGCCCAAAGCAGCTGCCTAACTCCACCCTAAACATGTCATATATTCGCACAAATAGATTCTTTCTGAGTCACTGCAGGCTTTCAATAGAGCAGAGTACTTACCCATGAGAATCTATTAAGGTAAGACCTTGCTTTCAGCTGGAAAACAATTCTCTCCAAAAAGGCGCACTGCCTTCTTGGTCATTAATATCACATCATTCTTCTGAGCTGAGTGACAAGGCAGGCAAGTCACCCAGATCTGAGGCAGCATGAAAGGCTAGCTCTACAGAGAGATGTTTGGAAAAGAGAAATCACTGCTCCAGTTACTGCAGCAGAAAAATCAATATTTCACTGGACAAGGATGGTCTCCAAAGTGGTCCCACTTGGACACCAGGTATATTAGCAAAATTGAACCATGCTGATAAAGAAGCCACATGTGACCTTGAACTGTAAGTGCATCAGGGCGAAGCAGAGATCTTAAGGGGTCGGTAAATAGTTGCAAATGAAAACAAAGCTGTTGACATAGCAACAGGCATCCTTCAGCATGCTGGATGCTGTGGATCGGTATTGTTAGTGTTGTGGCCATTCAACAATGAAAGAAAGGCAGCAGCTTTCAAAGCCAAATTATGATGCCATTCTGTAACGCTGAAGATGGTGCACAGGGAAGATGTTTAAAAAGCATGCAAAACCCTCTTTGAAGGAAAAACACTTTCTTGGGAAGTGCTCTTGCTCAGAGCCACTATACAAGTGGGGAAGGGAATAAGGGGGAGAGCAAGCAGGCAAGAAGAGGGAGAAACCTCAGCACTAGGAGAAGACGTCATGTTCAGTGAGGATTTGCCCCTTGCTAGCTAATGCTGATCTCAATTCAGGCTGCCAAAAGCCTGTCTGGGGCTGGCACTGGTGCTCTATGATCAGGGCATGAGCTGATCCAGAAAAAAGGTAATTCTGTTTTGGCCACACAAGTGCCAGTATGAAGAAAGATGGAAAAGCAAAATTGGGAATGTTTAAGAGGGAGTATGGTATCCCCAGTGCAGGTAGTCTCAAACTCTGAGGCTGTAAGTAGTAAAACCAACATAAATCAGCACAGCCCCGTGTTTTCCCTGCCCTGGTCACTTCATCTGAATCCACGCTGTCAAGCATTTGTGGCAACACAGTGAAGTAATTTGGAGACCTGATCAAGGTTAAAACTAACCCAGCAAAACCTTAAGCTCAGACCATGTTGCAGCTGTTGTGTTGCTCTCCTCTGTCCATCTGTACTTGTCTGCTGCTTTCACTTATTTTGTGAAGCTCCTGGAGAGCAGGTAGTCTCTGCCCTGTATCTCTGCAGCACTGAGAAATCCCTCTCATCCCCCAATCAAACTTACTAGATTTGTGGGTCCTACAGGGGAAAAATATAGTATGCGAGAAGATGATGCATCCAGTGTAAGAACTCAGGAATCTGAAGTTTTGATGGCATGATCTCTGCATAATATATGGGAAATAAAAGGTCAGTGGTAGCTGCTGACAGTATTATAGCATGCTGAGAATAAAGCATCACTACTATCAATAGCTACGCTTAGCTCACTAGAGTTAGCAGACAGTCTGATCTCACCCAGACTGCACAACTTGGACATTCAAGCTGCAAACTGCATGCATTTTCAGGCTCTTGTTTTTTTTAAAGCAGGGAAATGGTGCTGCTGGAAAATATATGGGTTGAGGGCATCAGTGCTATTGCTGAGGCAGAACAATAATAACTTCAGTCATGATTTATATAGCTAATTTCAGGATAAAACCCTATCTATTTTTAAAAAGAGGAAAGACCACAAAATTACCTGATTTTGTATTTGGCAGTGATTGCAGTTTATACTGCCCAATGTTTCAACTCAGTAAGCATGCAAATAGAATATTTTATTAAAGTAACAGACAAAAGGGATCTTTTCTTCTTTATGTGCCCTCTCCACTGCAACAGATTTTATCAGGCTGCAGCCAGACACACTAGCTTCCCTCTTACCTGAAGTGCCTGTCTGGTTTTAAGAGAATTATTTCCCAAACCAAATACCCGTTCCTCTCTTGTATAGGCTCTATTTCCAGTTTATAGCTCATTTGTTCTGTTTTAAGATACCAAAATGAACTTTTGGTCATCTAAAAGCTTTCAGAGTGAAGAGCCCAGAAAAGAAACATATATATCATCCATATTAGATGGTAATCCTGGGATTTGCTTCTACAGTGGCAACCAAAGCATGGTTTTCTATGACATCTGAAGCCAACACAGTACTCTACTAAAAGAAGAGTGCTCTGTATAGAGATACACAATCTAACAACACTTTTGACCACCTAAATCAAAGCAACATGGCAACTCCTTCCATGATTACTACTCTACCAACAGGCATACCGAAGCAAAGAGGCTTTGACTAAGAAATCCAAATAAATCCCAATTCCAACTCACATCATGTCTTTTTCAGGAGGCATCATTCAAGGCAATCATTTCATGTTCTCCTGCTGCTGCCAATGATGTGCAGGGACCTGCAGAGGAACTCAGCGCAAGGGGGAAAGATACGTTCTCCATGAAAGAGGAGCAATATGATATGAACAGCAGTGAGTAGTCTAGTAGAGTCAACATAATCTCATCAGTGAGAAAAATCACAGCCAAAGCTGCTAGAGCAATAATCCCCATCTCACTGACTGGGCCACAGGGTTTACAGACTGGTCTTGCTTCAAAATCCATCACCACAGTCCTTCAGTTCACTCCTTTCATTTGACAACACAGCATGCAAACTGGATGCAGGTGGAAATGCTTTTTTAAAACCAAGATCTCTGGCTCAGGATTACTTATAGAGCCCTGAAGCTGTAGATATGTGACTGTGGCTACCTACACTGCAGTACAGCTGAGTGACCCAGCTGAGGGTCAAGCTACCATCACCCTCAGCACTGGACATGAAAAAGTGACCTTCACTCCAAAGAGCCCCTGGTTTGAGAACTGGAGGTCCTCAGCAGATAGAGGCACACAGGGGACAAAAAGGCAATGAGAACACTTCAACAGGCTGCTGCATCAGCTCACATAATTCATGCCACATGTTGGTAGACCTCTACAGGACCTTTAAGTATCTTCCTTCCTATTTTTCTGCAAAAGGGACTTGTTCTAAAATTGGAGAAAGTGAGAGAAAGCACAAAGGTACCTCTCTGAATATTTTACCATCGCACAATATAGCATCACCAGCAGAGGTGAGCCAACAGTCAAGATTTTACTAACAAATGAGAAGGGATACATAAACTGGAGATGGCTAGAAAAGACCTTAAGATAGCCATCCTATTTCTGTGGAGAATGCAAAGGGGAAACCAGCACAGAGATTCAAAGAGATGCTGATCTAGCTGAAGCATCTGATTAGGAAAACCCACTTCAAAGAGGGTTTCTAATAGATGGATGCAAGTGAGAAAGATGCATGTGTCAAGGGCAGAGGAAAATGTTTTGTTAAGCAAGGTGTGAAAGAACAAGACCTCATGAAAAGTGGTTTCAGCTGTATGCATTGTTAAGAAAAATCCTCCTCAAGAGAAAATAAAAACAAGAAATGAAAATTAAAAAAAATTCAAAATATTAACACTGAAAAAATTTAGACATGTAGACATGCTAAAGCAAGGCATGGTAGCTTGCAAGCTATTCCACAGAGAAAAAGGGGACAACTGAAACATGTATGTTTAGCAAGTTAATAATGGTATATTAAATCAATTTATTTCCTCCTTTTAAATCTCAAGTACCAACACTTCCCCCCCTCACGAACCATTTCATCAATTGCTTATCTCAAGTCAAACTATAAACATATGTATACACATATATAGCATTAAGTTCTATCAAATCAACAAATAAAACGAGAGAGTGTATACAGGAGCAGCACTTCTGCCTAAATACTGTACAAAACTGTGTTGGGCATGCAATGCTAGGAAGTCTCGGCTCTTTTACCATTGACTGAAGCACTGAACAAGTAATTGAAACAATTTTCAAAACTGAAAATCCTCTGAGCATGTGAACAAGCCAAGGCAGAGCTAGGACAGCTTTCTAAAATTGCCCACTACACTGGTCACTGAATTAGTGTTGAGTGTTCTGCATCGCTCATCTCTATTCCTTCTGGGGGGCAAACAGGAATGGTCAGGTCAGTGTGCCCAATCCACCTTCTTTTTTTTTTTAATACTACTCAGGGAAACCAGCTTTGACTCTTCCTTTATTAATTTTACAGCCCGTGTGACAAATCACACCATTTACAAGTTAGATCGCTTTTTTTATACAGTAAGTTAAATTAGTAAACAAGACCAGTTAAAACTGATGGAGGAGAAAAACCTTTGTCTCCATCATAACACATGAAACAGGACTGTTGGGACTATATGGAGTACAAAAGTAGACACTAACTCATTTCTTTACTCTGATTTTCTTTTTTTAGGAGTTCAGAAATAACATCTTTCAAGACCCCAGTATTTCTTTTAATTTCATATGCCATTTTTTCACATGTATTTATGGCTGAAAGATCAATTAGAATTCCTTTGTGGGAAGCTATTCCCATCAGTTCAATTACTCCATGTAATTGTTTCAGCAATCATAGTTAAATACCCATTTTAATTTTTATTTAGAGACTCAATTACCAAGCATCAAGCAGATGTAAACACTTTTAAAACTTTATCTTGTCTCCCTCCTATGCCTTCTTTGCCAGTACAAATACCATTTTACCCCTCAGCATTCTCTAAATCATAAAAATGCACATGTAGTCATTTAAAACCTCCATGTAACTCCTAGTGCTTGCTAATGATTCTTTCCCAAACGCACTTGTTGAAGATGAGCCCATCATGGTTTGTTAGACATAAGTGTGGGGTTAGAGACACTCCCATCTGCTTCCATCCCACATGCCCTACAGCTCTGAAAACCTTCATAGATTTATCCGTGCATTATCCCCCCTCCGCCTTTCAGATGGAAAGGAATCCCAGTCACTGATTTATTGGGAAGAGTTCTGTTTTGTGGTGCTTTTACATATCTATTTTAATCAGTAGCTGATCCTCTTGGAGCCGGTGCTCTCATCTATCCCTAGAGCTTTTCACAGATAGCCCCTTTCATACGAATGATGCTAGTAAGCATTGTAATTCAATTCTATTCTTGCATGTAATTCACTAAACTTCAGCAAGATGCCTGTCAAACAAGTCAATATTTTATACTCCAACTTGAATCTATTTTTTGCAGTGTATCAAAATGCAAATTTATTTTTTCCTCCTAAGTAGAACCAGCCTGGAAATAGGAACACCTAAATGAAATGGTGAACCAGTGGCTGCAAGAATGATCAACTTATCTCCTGAAGTCCAGAGATAGCAAACATCATCACAACATCTAGTTACAACTGCATTAAAACTCCCCAAGGAGAAAGAAAATGCAGAGCTGGTTAAACATTTACAGGTACCTCAGTTTCAGAGTATCTCAGAGTTTCAGTTGCTGCATGCATAGCATGATACAGTTTCCTCCCAAAGCGATACCCGCTCTGCTCTCAAATCTTTGTATTATCACCAAGAACTATTTAACCTAAGTGAATAAAAGGCTCATTGTGCCTTCCCCACTGACTACTTCAAAAAAAACCACAAAAAACAACCATTAACAGCAATGCTTTACCCAACCTAGGAAAACATGAGCCCGCCCACAGGGATTGTAGTTGCAGCTATGGGAAACACACACAACCACTGTTTTATAGCATGCCTCAAGTAAAACCAGTTAAAATTGCCAGTATAGCTTTGTAGTATTTATAGAGCAACGTTATAAATCAGAAAGAACAACTATCACATGTTAACGCATTCACTTTGCTACGAGACTCTCAAAGCTGAGCTTTGCCTGGTTGCCTTAGTGAGCTCAATAAAGACATTAGGCAACTTGCTTCCATTAGGTTTTATCTGTGACAGAGGCACCCAAATTAAAAAGTCAGGCTGCAGGATGAAGTTGACACTTGGGTATCATGATGTCTTCTGGGTGACTGCACAGTAGAAAAATCTTACTCAGAGGCATTCTAACTGCAAAGACACCTTGGTCCTGGGCACAGCAGCCAACCTCACATCTTGGGGGGAGGGGGGGGGAGGTAAGAAACAAAGGAGGAAACAGTATCTCTTTGTCCAAACCCCCTTTTACCTACCTGCACAGCCAAAAGCTAGGTGATACCTAGAAGAGGGACTGAATTTGACACAACACACATTAGCCTTGGCCTCGATGCTTGCTACTGAGTTGTCCAAGTTGGTCGACCACAGCTTCACTAGAGAAACAGAAAAAGATAAATGAGTAAACAACAACCAACAATAACAAAAAAATCAACATAATCCGAAATGCATAAAATAAGATTCTGAAAAGCCTCAATTGCCAAGATGTTAGTGATTATAAAGGCTCAGTTGCTGCTGATGGCTTGAGATGCATGGTAAGCTTAAGAACATTCTCAAGCGTGCACTGTAAATATTCTGCCCACCTCCATACACACAGGAGATGCTGAAATTCCACATTCCACACTACTGAGAACATCAGAGCAGGTGACTAACCACATGTTAGAATCTCAGCATTTAAGGCTATTGGACCGCAGATTCAGATAGCCAAGAGCAGGAAGGCTTGCATCCTTTTTATTCCTTGACCCTTAGCTGGGACGCAAGAGCTCCATGCTCCATAGCAGAACTACTTTGCACAGAATAAATATACCTAATTGTATGCTTGAGCACAGTGAGTGAGAACAACTTGTTTTATTCTCAAGAAACTGGCACAGACAGGGAAGAAATTGGTATGCTGGCTTCCTGCAATGACATATTTCCTTGGTACAAGGAACTCTACTGTTCTACGAAACTACCATGTGAACATTCATTAAGCTTTGCAGTACAGAATGAGCTTTCCCCTCCAAGTACTCACTTCAGTGCTTCACAGGGCAACCAACAGAAAACACCATAGGCTTTTCAAAAGACAGCCTTCCCCACCCTTTACAAACACTTCAAGTACCATTTAACCTTAAAGATGAAGAGTGCCAGGGGCTCCCCATGTAGCCAACCTTACTATTAAAAGCTACAGATGAAGCACTTTGCCCTTGGTCCGGGTGAAGGGGCAGCACACTGGCATCAAGCCCTGTTGATGCCTACAAGGCAGACTTACATGTTCTCCCTCTCCCCTTTTCTTGACAAGTGGGTTGTGCTGCACTTGAGTATCACGATCAGCATTCTGAGGCAGGAGGCGGAGCAAGCTGAGGCCAATGTTTGAACACGCAGGAGCTATATGAAGGCTTATTCCCCTAATCAGCTGCCACAAGCTGCCTGGGCTTCCTCAGATCTGTGGCCAGTGGGTCCTCTGCTGTCTTTTTACAGAAAGCTCACTTTGGAGAAGTGAGCAAAAATGGCAAAAGAACAGGAATCTTGTTATCCACGGTGGTCATTAAATGAGGTATGAGGTCTTATGGTGTGTGTCCCCACCATCAGAGGGCCACTCAGTACAACCTCTTGGTTAGTCTTTCCTAGGAGCTTCAAAGCAGCAGCAAGGCTTCCACATGGATTACTCAAGGATGTTTTAGATGGTCAAGGAAAAGGAGGAACACTGGCAGGTTCGTTCCAGTGCACCTACCTTTTAGTAGTAGGGCAAGCAATGAAAAGCAGTAAGATTGCGCTGTTTCTGACCATACCTAGGAGAACTGCTTCAAGGATGAAGGAAATACACAACTGCTCAGAGCTCACTAAGGAATCATTTGACATACAGCACTGTGTGGGTATCTGACAGATGTCTGGAACCACTATAAAGCAGCACACACATACACCAGAAATACAAACACTGATGCATACTGTATTTGCACATAACCATTATGTAAAATTCAGTGAAAACAGCACCCACCCTGTTGTTGGTTTTCAGAAATAAAAATCCATTCTCATTCATCCTAAACACCTAGCTACATTGCTAAAAGAAACCAACAGCTTTGCAAGCGTGGCTTAAGATGCTCTCCCCTCCCAAGTGAGACTGGATGATATAACTCCTCCATTGTGTTTTGCACTTGGGCGTGGGGAGGGAAACAGAGCCAGGAAAGACAATTTTGCAAAACAATAAAACATTCGCATTTTTCTTTAATGAACAGACACCACGAGATGTATAGTCTAAGTTGCAGTGGCAGCAGAGAACATCAAGTTTATGGATGAGATGGTGTAGGAAGTAAATAATACCATGATTACAAGAGGACATCGTTGTTAAGACAACACTGCTTCAGTTTGAGATGTGAGGGGAAGTTACATGATCTCACAGTTCAGAGCAACATTCTGCCCAAATCTAGTATGAAAACCATAGCAGGCTTGTCTTGAAGCCTTCCAACCAGGTATCAATACCTAAAGTTGCATCCAAACAGCAAAGTCTCTCCTTGACACCACCTCTAAAACAAATGGCCATCTGGTCTCAGATCTGTAGCAAAAGCTAATTGAGGGCTCAGTTTCAACTTGGCTCCTTTATTCATTCAAGTTTTCAGGTCATAAGCGGAGCCATTTAATCTGGTGAAGAGTCAACCTGCGTGTTCAAAGCCATCATAATATTCATTACAACTGACAGACACAGATTAGAGTCTGCAATTTCTGTGATCTAACTGCTGTGGGATACGCTGGGCTCCAATTATATCTTAGTCAGTGCCATAAAAAAGGATATATATGACACATAACAACACGTAATGAAACATGTCAAGTTTTACCTGGAACTGCCCATTATTTTTTAAAAAGAACTGACAGGTTAATAAAGCATAATTCATAAGGGTAGACTTTATTTGCTGTAGCTTTCAGCAATTTTGCTGAGGTCGAGGCAGTAATTATACAAAGTACAGATGTCTTGATAACACCTAGAATTGTGTTGATGAGACAAGCAACCATCTGAGATTGACTATTTCTAAAACACATGTTCTGAAACCATATGTTTCCTAATTTTGCAGCTGTTGAGACACACACATCTCTGTGGCCAAATGTCTACTCCTCAAACAAGTAAGAAGATGCCTCCAGAACAGCTTTTTCTGTTTAAAATACATAGGTCTTCTCAAGATTTTTTTTATTTTTTTTTTACTTTTACTGGAGCTTCACACCAAATGTGTAAGTTTATATATTAATTTTCTATACATCAGCTCCATGTCTAAACACTGACTAAAAGAGGCAGAAGCCTGTACCGCAATAGCTGAAGGTGTTGAGGTACACAGTCGGTACACTGATAGTAAGGGTATTTCACCCAGCCTGTCATTCTTGAAACTCTTATCTGTTTGTGAGACGGAGAAGCTGCTGCTACTCTGAAAAAGCTGTAAACCAGGAAAAGGATACTGCTACCAGAAATTTGTTTGCACAGATTTGAGGAATCCCTAGGAAAGAAGGAAGCTGCTGAATTGTCCCTGCTAGGCAAAATTTTTCATCCACTGCCTTGTGCAGGTCAGGAGGATGATGTAAAACTGTTGACTGTTAGAAGGCAGTGACCACAGGGTATTCCTCCTTGCATAAGACGCAGCCTGACAGATATTTTGGTTGGTATTTTAACTATGAACATCATCTTGACCTTTCAAGGCATTCCCAATTGAATCCAATAAACCCCACAAATCTCCAGGAAATTATCAAACTTCTTTTAGTCAGACAAATGAGCAAACTGAAAATTCAACGTGATATTTTAAGAGCAAAACACACCTATACCTCCAGTTAAAGTCAGCAGAAGCTGCAGGAGTGCAGTATCCCTGAAAATGAAGCCCCAAACAATTCTGTGGAAGTCCTCAACAAAGCTGAGGAGCAAACTCTGATCTGCAGCTCTCAGGCTAGTTCCCTCTCTAGAAGGCCATGCTGCTTTTTTAACGAAGCCAACTCTGCAAGCCTGTGTTGCTGTTCCTCTGAATTCAGGAGCACTATAAAAATATAGCTGTAGGACTGGTACCAGTGGTCTCACTTACCAAAGCAGCATGGAAATGACTTTCCTTAGATGTAATGAAACAGTTGCTTGCAATCCTCCTTACCATCAGACAATGAAAAGTAGACTCTTGCTATGGCTCAGAGCAATCAGGTGCTCCTGTTCCGCTCCACCTCTCCATTTTGAGCTGGGAATAGTGAAGGGACTACAGCTTACAGAAAGGACATAAAACCAGGACTCTTTCTTCATCTGAATTTGTCAGTACTGCTTGTATCTCCTTGAGCTTCAGAGATCTTCAAATAGCAACCCCAGAGCAGAGAACAAATGCTTTATTCACTCCTAAACAGGTCTCTACCCCAGTGGAGACTTAAATTCTACCCACATGGCTTCACAAAATATTTTGCTCTATCTCATCTGCTAACTTGATCATGGCCATTAAACTACATTCCCAATCCAGAACAGACAGGGATGTTGGGTTGAGAAGCAGCTGTAAGTCATTAGCTAAGCGCACTAGCTCCAGCCCTATCCTGGCACTGTGATGGCATCATTTTGCCTTCACAAAATTAAATAATCTTTTCTCCTCCAATAGCAGAAATTCACCCTTTCCTACTTACATGAGAATCATAGCTCCTGCCGTTATTATGTGCATAAAAGAACTGAAATTAAGACCGTGCTGTTTCCCCAAGCTGCTTGTAGCTCAAGTAAACACTTTAATTTTGCTCACTGCTGCCTATTTGGCGTACACCATCAGGTCCCTATAGAAATACACAACTACCTTTGCCCCTTTAAAAGGGAAGGGCATGACAACTGTGGATGAAAGTGAGGTTTTCATACACACAGTGGTTACTTCAAATGCAATAATGGTTTTATGCTCTCATTATCTGCTGTTAAAGTAGAAAGATCTTCCACAAATAAGCAACCTGGATTATCTTCATCTAACGATGGGGACAACACAGGACCCGAGGCCCAAGGATGCTGTTTCTAATTGTATCAGAGTAATTTTATCCCTAACAGCACTCCATTTGTTAGCACCCCCTTTGCTGTGCCTGAGCCCTGGCAGAGACAGCTGTGAAGCACTGATGCTAGGATTTTTCATCTAAAAGCTCCTTCCCCAATACATGCCTACTGAGCATACCAAGTACTTTAAAAATTAGCTACCAACTTGAAAAGACTGAAGAGAGACAGGCAGATACACAGGTAATCGGGAAGAACTGGCAAAGCTGTCACTTTTTTGCTGTCTTGTTCTGATCATTTGACAGGAAGATGTTATACCCGTGCTTTCAGGGGAAGCATGTTGAGATAAGCTCCAATCGCTCTGGTCACCCCAGTATCTATCAGCACTGAGATTTCTTGTGAGAAAGCCCGGTGTGGCATCACACAAGTAGAGAAGTAAAAAGAGGGCAGGAAATGTACATAGAACCTGGATTTCCCATGAGATGCTGTACCTGGCAAAACATGTATTATGTTACCCAAAGCTGTCCAGAACTCAACTAAACATTCCTGAATATGTAAGTGGAAAGACAAAAATTTACATTAGGCAGGTTTGAGTTAAAACAACTCGTATTAGGTGTTACCTTTTCCTCACATTTAACCCTTTCAATGTGATCACTGAAGTGGATGGTGGACATTATAACATTAATTTGCCATTTGCTACTATTGCTCTGTACCTTAAAGACTTCTAAAATCTGTGCTTATTTCAAACACTTCCACACAGGACTCCATTTGTCTCTAATGGACTCGTTACATATGCAAATCACAGGCAAACCATGCTAGAAGTAAAGGATAAAGTGTCCCAGCCCAGTTTTATTCACCAAACCCCCACAGACCTTCAGAAGACCTTTGTGAATTGAAATGCAAGTTATGTAGATTTGCTGACTATTACAATAATTTCTAAGTAAACACTACACTTTTAGAAACCATTACTGAAGTCAACTGCTAAACTAGAGACAGGAGCGCTGCCTGCAGCTGGCTTTGCAAAACTGGACAACTTGTTAACATGCTAATAAATACATGTCTACCTGGCAGATAAGCTTTTTCAAATGCATAGCGTGAGTGGGGAGCAATGTGATGAAGAGGTTGATAATTTACAAGGTGAATGCACACCCCCGCTGCATTTAAGCACACAGAAAACACTCTTGACTTCTACCAAAGAGAGGATGGAAGTATATAAAAAAACATTTAAAACCTACCTTAATTATAAAAGCTGCATTTTGTACATTGAGCTACATTAAGACTGCCAAATGCAATTGAGGAACTCTAATACAGCTTTCTTTTGAAACAGAATTTAAAAGCATTTTAGAGGGGGGAGCAGCTTGCAAGGTTTAATGTTTATGAAAAATTAATTTATTTCGAAGCAAAGCATGAAGAGCTCTGTCCAGCTGTATCAGCCCATCTGCAAGAGTTGATCCCCACTGACTATGAAATGAACTCTAAAGCTCTTGCTGCTTAATAACTCTAATTTGATCTTGTGAACATGTTACAGATAAAGTCTTGTCTGTTAGGGATGAAGACTACTACATATCACTCGGTGCTATGCTTTTCTTTAGAAGTTTCTCATTTCTTCTAAGAAGAGGAACATTTATCTACCAGTATGTTGGGAAAGGCCTTGTCTTAAGGGTTCTCTCCAAAAGTCCTTTGCCAAATGGACCCCAGAGTGTGGAAAGCTGAGAGTTGCTCCCAGCACTCCCATTCAGTCCACCACCCAACACTGTTAAGCTCAGAGACACACACTGCACATCATGAAAGCGGGAAGCTTCTCATTGTGCGCAGTCTTTTAATAATCAGAGCTACAGGTAAAACAGCAGCAGGCATTTTTAACCTCTGCTTTTCACCAACAATCTCATTTTTGAAATATAAATACATGCTGTTCTTTTGAAAGGCCCCAAGGCTTTAACTCAACAAGCTTAACTAATGTTACAACACATTTTGCTTTGTTTAGTGTCCTGGAAAATGCTAGCTAGATAGCATATTACCCCAAAAGTGTGAACATTGCACCGAGAAATCTTAATCCAAACAAAGCCTCTCCTTTGCTAAGATCTGAACAGTTCAGTAATATCTTGACACATTACCATGATAACTACAATACTGAAGGCAGCTGAGGAATCAGCTACTTGAAATATCACATTTTTGTTCCTCAAAGGGAATATGCAGAGCATAAGCCTTCTGCACAGACACTGAAAAAGAATAATACCTTTGGCATCATCAGAGCCTGAAGCCAATAGCTTTGGGTCCATCAAGTTAAAGTCAACACTCCAGCACCTTTTCTCATGCTCCTGTTTAGAGAAACAACAAAAAAAAAATATTACGAAGTAGTGAGCTCTAATCTGATAAAATAGTAAAAGAAAAACACACATGCTTTCGTATAAATTGTCAGGAGAGTCCTGGACAGGGAAGGTTGTTGTGTTTAAGCAGTTTCTCAAAAAATATCTTTTCCCCCAATCAGACCAATGCTTGTAGCACGCTAGGCATGCCATAAAGCAGAAGACAGTAGAACAGCAATTGTAAAAACTAAAACAGATTTTTTTCTTTTTTTACTTGAAAGGAAAAAAATTATTTCAGGAAATATACATTAAAGCCCTGTGTTTGCAGCACAATTTGACTGGCTGTGGTTTGACTGTGTGCTGCTTCTTATTCTAGCAGATCATGGTATCTCCTAATACCGCTAAGATGCCCGTTCAAAGTCATTTCAAACACCTCCTCTCTGAAAGTCCAGGAAATCCTCCTCTTCTTGTTGAGTTAAACAAAATTTCTGGTGTCTAATCCTGTGGTTTTCCACTCAAATACTCTTACATGGCTGCACACTCTTCCCCAAAACAAATAAGAGATATATTTGCTGCACTGGCACATCCCACATGGAAGCAAAACATGACATTGAATGAAACCTGAAATTCAGTCAAACCCTTTGTTTAAAGCCTTGCAAGATGACGACATGAAAAGCTCACCAGGACAAAGTTACTAAAGGATTTCTAATACATGCAAAGCAGATGTCAGTATGCATGCCTCTATGCAAATCCAAATAAAAAATTCAAGTAATCTGATAGGAAGCAAAATGAGTTTGTTTTAACATAAGCAACAGCTGGTCCCCTCCAGGTTCATTATTCAGCCTCATAAAGAAATGCAAAATATATTTGCGAGGAAAACAGACAAGATTTTGTCCAGTATAATTTCTTTTTAATTGAGATATGCAAAGGATTAGTGAAAATAAGCATTATAAAATGGCCAAAACACAATGGAGATGTAAACAAAGGCTTAAATAGGAATGAAAACTTATGTTGAACTCTCAAGAAGGGACAACTGAAGGCTATTCTGCAGTCCATTCATTATCACTGACCAGTTTCAATGCACTATGCTACCTACACAACAGCCTGCAGCCCTCCCAGCCTCTCCCCAAACAGACCATCTTCTCTTGCAACCTCCTTGTTCTGATCACAAGCCTCTCAGAATCCATCACATAGAAATACAATGTTAAAATTGCATGAAAAAAACAAAATGCCAGAAAGTTTTCCTGAATCAGGCTTCACTCTTGAGCTCAGCACACTTGCATGTGTATGCTGCTCTGCTGAGCACAGGACTGTACCAGGAAGGGCTCTGCCTACTGCTCTGTTCTGCCAGCCTCGACACTGAAGTCTGCATTTTGCTCTTCTCCTTTACAAGCACCTGCAGCAGCAATCACTGCAGGATTTTACAAAAGGCTTTTGACAAAGACTGAAGTGGAACAGGTATGGAGAGACAGAGGTTTCTAAAGAAAGGCAAGACAAACAACTGGCAACTCATTTCTCCCTGTGCAGATTCCCTACCCAAAAGCAGCAGCAAGAAAACGTCAACTGCCTCATGACCATGACAAGAAGATATAGCTGCCTCCCTCAGAGGACTACAGCCCAATAAAGCTGCGTGGAGGAGACACATTTACCAAACAGGAGTAGCATCCTTTTCACCCTGTGGAACATAAAAGCATGTTTCTGGACTAGAAGCAGAATCTCAGACTGAATACTGGTCCCCCAGCACGGTCTATGGTGTGGGAAAGCGTTGCTCACTGATTGCATGTTACCTGGTAGACCTTGGATCTTTGTCCTGTGAATCCATCCCAAAGGATGACGGTGCCTTCATAGTCGCTGCTGGCTAGCAGGTTCTTGTGGTAACTACTCCAGCTGATACAGCTTAAAAAGAAAAAAGCCCCCATCAGTCTTACATTAAATCACAACCCGAAAGTCACTCTTGCCATACGTCAGGCAATTAGTGTCTTTGCAAAGCACACATCATTTGATCAAGCCACCCCACTGAAACACTCAGGAAAGGACAAAACCAAAACCCACCAGAAACGTAACAAACCTTCCTCCACAAGCTAAAAGAAAAGCTTTGACTTAAAGTGACATTTCCTCCCTCAATATGAAGTGCTAGGGCTTAGGATTTTTTTTTAAAAATATATTCATCTTCAATACTGCAATTGTTTACCTATTTGAATTCTACAAAAATTCTCACAGAGAGCATGGGATCTGACTTCCTAGCCTCTTGCCAATAGCTACTACTCTTATTACCACCATAAAGATAACTGCGTACCTAACAGAAGCTATATAGGTAAAACATAGCTGCATAGATGGTAAATCAGCCTCTCTCCTGGCACACGTGCACTGTTTTATACCCGTACGTATGTGCAAATGGAAGTTTGACTTTGGAGAATCTACTTCCAGCGTTCTGTAAGTGAGGAAAGACACCACCACCACCTCCTATCCAGAAGGAAACAGCGGTTTGTTCGCAGTTTAGGAGATGTTTCTGACCAAGAACTGCAATATATATTGCATGGGTTTAGATTTTAAACTGAATTAAGTGGCCGTGCAAAATTAAATGGTAATTCCACTGACAAACTCTAACCACCAGCAGACAAAACAAGAGCAGTGACACTGCCAAGTCACATTCATAGCGTTCTGGCACTATGCCTCCACTCCGATTCCTGAAAAATGTGACAGAGGTAAGAAAATTTGTAATACTTGTTCACCAATTTCTGGACCATCTGGCACAAAAGCTCGCCAGTTGGTATCAACTGTGATGCATGTAGCAGAAGCTGAACTGACAGATCCAATTCGTGCAGGTCATCAAACAGCTCTGACACAGTTAACTAGATTATGGCAGCCTTGGGATCAAGTTTTAACCAACAAAATAAACTAGAAGTCCATGATTCTATAACTTTTAGTACTGCTTTGATCAGTGCGGCTGCACATTGAAATAGGATGTAGATACATGGATACTGATTTAGGAGTATTATACCTTGGCAAATTCTTGGTTCCACTATACAAATGCAGCCTGTTTTCCTCAGGAATATTTATGTGCAGAAGGGGAAAAATCCTTTTCCTTTTTTAAAGTAGTTAAAATATATAAACACTGTTAAAGCAGCACTGGTGTTCTGCTCCTGAGTATGGTCAAACAACTTACTTGGGTGTGAGTTTTATAACTACAGAGGGAACACGCACAACAACAAGCTTATTTGAGGTTCTGGAGCAGCCGAATAATGGGAGGCAAGAAACTCAACTGTTTTTTAAGACAAACTTGAAAAAGTACATGAAAAGAATGACATTTTATTAG